>NW_027466463.1:16760000-17360000 GCF_050575085.1 Anarhichas minor
TCTGTCACTCTGCACAGGGACACACTTCAAAAACACCAAGACATTTCATCCAATATATCTCCATAACAACAGTCCTGCTGTGAGATAACTCATCTGACACTCACATGAGTTTTTCCAGTTTACAGTGAGGACTCTCCAGTCCACAAGAGAGAGCTTTGACTCCTTCGTCCTGAAAGTCATTGTCAGAGAGGTCCAATTCTTTCAGCTGGCAGGAGGCTGAGCTGATAACAGAGGCCAGAACATCGGAGCTGCGCTCTGTTAAGTTGCAGCTCCTCAGTCTTAACAAACACAAAATACAGAAAAGATGTAACTTGCTTAGAACTCAAACATCTTTACTTGACCATGTGGGGTGGTTGTTGGGTTTTGACCTGAGTGTCTCCAATTTGCTGTTCTTCAGTCCTTCAGAGAGCAGTTTTATTCCGTCATCTGTCAGGTTGTTGTTGCCCAGGTCCAGCTCTGTAACCTGTGATGGGTTGATGCCCTTTGCCAGGTTTTCACAGCAACTCAAAGTGAGATTACATGCATGTAGACTGCAGGAGGAAAGGAAGTATGAGAAAGGTAAGTCATAGAGAAATATCCATATCCAGCTAGTTACTAACTTTATCTATCTGCTGTTTTGTGCCGGGCAGGTGGTGTAAAGTGAAAGCAATGCTTCTTAAGCTGAGAGGGACCTGCAGAGTCAGGTGATCAGTCATTTGATGAATCTCAGCTCCGCATATTTAGCTTTTTACACTGACAACTGGAATGAATTTGTTCCTTGTTACCTACCTAACCTTTTGTTTCCTATTATATTATATATCAACTGTACCCAGGTAAATAATCTTTCCACACATTGCAAGTGGTCTCAGGTACGACAGACCACAAGTTTCTTTGATCACTTATTCTTCATGCCAAAAATAATCCCAGCACTGAAGCTGGCTATCTTTAACTTTGGGGCAAAAAAAGAAAAAGCTTTAGAAGTACTATCTGTTTTTAGAAATCACTTACTTTGCCACTCTGGCTGTTTTAATGACAGGCAGCAGCCGAAGAAGACCTTCCTCTGACCTGGTGTAGTTGCTCAGGTCAAACACACTCAGCTCCTCTTCTGATGTCAGCAATACGAAGACCAGAGTGGCCCACTGGGCAGGTGAAAGTTTGGTTTTGTTGAGACTGCCCTCGCTGAGGTAGTTCTGAATCTCCTTCACGAGAGAGTGGTCGTTCAGCTCATTGAGACAGTGAAAGAGATTTAGGCATCTGTCTGGGGACGGACTTTCCTGGATTCTCCCCTTTATGTGTTTAATGATCTCCGTTCTTGTTCTTTGGTGTGTTCTATTGCTGGTCATTAGATGCTTCAACAGAGTCTGATTTGATTCCATAGACAAGCCCAAAAGGAAGCGCAGAAAGATGTCAAAATGTCCATTTTCACACCGCAAAGCCTTTTCTACTGCTTCTTTGTAGAGGATGAGCTCTGACGGATCTCTGAACAGGAAACGTCTGGAAGTGGACGACTTCTTGACCAAGACGTTGTTGTTTTCGTTGTTGAACGCGAGGTAGACGTACAGCGCAGCAAAGAATTCCTGGACGCTCAGGTGCACAAAGCAGAACATCTTCTCCTCGCACAGCGCCAGCTCCTCATTGAAGATCTGCGTGTAGACTCCTGAGAACATGGACGCCTGGCTGACTTCTATACCGTTCCGTTTGAGGTCGCTCTCATAGAAGATCAGGTGGCCCTTCTCGAGCTCCTTGAAGGCCAGTTTACCCAGCGAGATGAGGTTATCTCTCATCCAGTCAGTTTTTGACTCTCTTCTCCCAGGAAGCCTCTTCTTCATGGTCTCCACGTACAAGGACAAGAAGTGTATGTACATTTGAGTGAGGGTCTTTGGCGTCTCTTTACTGTCTCCCGTGGACAACTTCTTCTCAAGAACACTCGCCGCCATCCAGCAGAAGACTGGTATGTGGCACATGATGTGAAGACTCCTGTAGGATTTCACATGCGCGATCACCCTGTTTGCTAAGCTCTCGTCACTGATTTTCCTCCTGAAGTACTCGTCTTTCTGGGGGTTGTTGAACCCTCGCACCTCTGTCACTAGATCAACGTACTCCAGAGGGATCTGACCGGAAGCTGCAGGGCGAGATGTTATCCAAACAAGAGCCAAAGGAAGCAGCCTTGCCCTGATGAGGTTGATCAGAAGCACCGCAATCGTGGTCGTCTGCGTCACATCAGACAGTATTTCACTTTTGTGGAAGTCCAAAGACAGGCGGCTCTCGTCCAGCCCGTCCAGGATGAAGAGCATTTTGTTTTTACCATAAGTGAAGATTCCTGTGTCTTTTGTTTCGGGGAAAATGACACTGAGAAGCTCCACTAGACTGAAGGTTTTCTTCCTCATCAGATTCAGCTCACGGAAAGAGAGAGGAAATACAAACGCCAGGTTGGTGTTTGCTTCCCCCTCAGCCCAGTCTAGAGTGAATTTATTGGCAGATACGGTTTTTCCGATGCCGGCGACTCCCCTTGTGATCACAGTTCTTATGTAGTGGTCCCGTCCAGGTGGAGGATCAAAGAGGTGATTGCAGTGGATGGATCTCTCCTGGGCCACATGTGTCCTGGATGCCGTCTCAATCCGTCTCACCTCGTGCTCCTTGTTGACCTCACCACTTCCTCCCTCAGTGATGTAGAGCTCTGTGTAGATCTTATTGAGAGGTATCCTGTTTGCTTCCTTCGTCATCCCCTCGTACAAATGGCTGAACTTTCTCTTCAGAGTAGCTTTTAGTGTCTCTTGACATTGTGCAATCTTATCGTCTGAAGGTGGAAATGCATTCAAAGGTTAATCGTTTTTTTTTGTTTTTTTTGATATTTTTTAAGAATCAAAAACATTAAACAAGGTATTACTGACTTTGGGGCTGCAGGTCACCACAGTTGTCTGCAGTGTCATGGTTCAATTCTTCTTTCGATGAAACAATAGACCCTGCAAAAGAAGAAACAAGATCAGCACGGCCCAACCCCCAGTATCGGATACTCCCACGTCTTATATATATCTACCTCGGCTCGTTGAGAAGATATTGATGTTTATGGTGCCAACGCTAGAACCAATGATGGAGGGAGCGACCACACTGCCTCCGGTCTGAGCGGTGTAGCTGGGTTGAAAATGATGAACCGTGGCTTGAATAGAGGGAACTAACTCTGAGAAAAAACACAAAACTCAGTTTCAGTAGCTGGTTACGAAAATACCGTGTAGTGGAGCAGAAATTATTATTACAGCTAGATTTTAAGATGTTTCTGGTGCTTTTTTATCAATTGACAAATTCTATATTCATGGTTTTGGATTTGAACTCTTCCTCTTTACCCTCATAACTTGTTGGTCCAATTCATTGGCATAGGAACTTCTTATTCTTAATTTGACATCCTTACCTCGAAGAAAGTCGTCTGTTTCATCAGCAACAATCTTTTCCTCCATGTTTTTCTCATCTGCTCCCTCGTAGCCCCGGTGATTTCTGTGGATTGATACGTCTCATAGTTGTCTTGGTCTCGGGCATGAGACGGAGACTTTCCTGTACAGGTCCTTTAATTTACTTCCAGTGGATCAAATGACATTAAATTAAAACAAACATTCTTTCAGATACAGACAAAATACATACAAATACATACAAAATTCAGTCAGGGATTTTAATGAAATCCAATAGATTAAAAGTTGAAGGAAATGCTGACCTGCTTCAATCTCATCTGATTCACATACTGACAGCGGAGTGTTATTTGTGTGTTAAACAAAAAACGTGTTTTACTTCCTTCCTGGTTGAAGGTGAAGAAAACAGGAAGCTGGTGTTTCTTGTCTGCACCGTCTAGCACTATGTAAAGGCTCCTCGAATAAACCGCAGCTCTTAGAACAGTTTCATTTACTAGAAAATGTCAGTTGAATAAAAATTGCTGCAACATGTTTTTAGCTTTATTGGAAATTATGAGGATCTTTCTTTCTTTTTGTCAGTATTCTTATCATGAACATGTTCTATCATTTTACATTAGTTTATGAGAATTTAAAATCATGTAACATCTGCAAATTGAAGATAAACATACACTCCTCATTTAATATCATTACTTCAGTTCATTAAGAAACGAGAGTCTACAGTGGTGCCAGCAGCTCTGCGAGGCCCTGAAACACAAGCAATTAGACAAAATACAAGAGACTTAAGAAAACATCTTTATCAATTTAACATTAAGAAAAAATGCTGCGAATAGAGAAAACACATCCGAGTAGATAACATGATAAACTGCTCAGTGTTAGTATTGTGTAGAGTGATTTGAGCTAAATGCTAGCATGCCCACAATGCAAAATGCAAAATTGCTGAAATTAAGCAGGTGTGTTTATCATGTTCACCATCTCAACATTTTATAATTAGCACTAAACACAAAGTACAAATGAGGCTGATGGGAATGTCATTAGGGTTTGCAGAGATGTGGTGCTATGTGAAAAATCGGGGCATCACCAGTCATTGGGATTCATCCTCCACTGAACATATATATCTGTACAAAATGTCACCGTAGTTCATCTCATAGCTTTTGAGGTACTTCAGTCTGAACCAAAGCGGCGCACCGACAGACGGACCGACATTATCATCCCGAGAGCCACGCCACAAGAACAAGAACGCATAACACAGTGATAGAACTATTGTGACGATTTCATCAGTAATGTGTGATGAATTATTAAAGGTAATATATGTTCTTGAATCTGAAGCAGCCATTTTCTGTTATTACGTCACAGTGTGAGAAATCTTTGACTCACAGATCTGTAAAGAGCCTCCACTGATCATTTCTGTTGACCCCCTCATCATCATCATCATCATCATCATCGATTTCAACAAAAGCAAAATATTGGGGTGTTTTGGGGGTGAAAAAACAATTAGAAAATTCTGTTTAGTTAATCCTCCATCCATTATCTTGTTCAGGGTCGCAGGGGACTCGAGCCGATCCCAGCTGACATTGGGCGAAGGTAAGGTACAGCCTGGACGGGTCTCCAGACCATCACAGGGCCGACACATGGACAGACAACCATTCACGCTCACATTCACACCTACGGGCAATCTTAGAGTAATCAATTCAGCTAAGCTGCATGTCTTTGCACTGTGGGAGGAAGAAGAAGCTTCTTGCTGTGAGGCAACAGTGCTGCACTACACCACCATGCAGCCCCTAGTTGATCAATTTCTCTCAAAAATAAGTTTTTTTGTTCCATTTCTGTCTTCACACTCTGTCACTCGGGTCCTCTCCATCGAGCGACATGTAATCATTTCACCAGCGCAGTGAAGAACTGCTTTCTTTATTGGGTCTCAGTTTCTGTTTTTACAGTGACAGTTTCTACATGCTGCATCTTTGCCTGTTGAACAGATGGTGGAAGCAAAGTGCAAGTTGTGCCGTTTTACTTCCTCCATGTGCAGGACATGCTGTGACTGATATGAGTTCATTATAGGCAGATAGTGATGCCAATATTAGTTTGGACCGAGGCTGTTTTGTAGTTTTTTTTGGAATCCTTCCAAAAATTGCAAGTTAAAACATATCTAAGTATCTACATTACCTCAAGTAAATGATGTTGTACAGCAAATGTTGTATGTAACATTAAAGGATAAGTTTTTCAAGTCTGCCTTAAAATATTCAGGCACGCGTGAATGTTGAAACAGGTTGTTCTTGTTTTGAACATTCCTCCTGTTAACACAGAAACTGTTCACTCCTAAAAATGAACTTGTCCAATTGATTTGTCGAACTCAGACTGCCAAAGGCTCATATTTGATTCAGAAAAAACTTTGGAATATATATGAACGAGGACTGTAGACTTTGTTCTACATCACTTGTATTGAAAGTGCGTTAAAGAAGGGACCTTTTATTGGCCATTATAAACAGGAGGAACGATTAAAACCAGTTTCAGTGTTTAAACGAGCATCTGAATATGGTTTCAAGACAGACTTGAGAATCATGCACGTATCCTTTAATCAGAAGAAACTGCTTCAACATTGATGACTTAAATGAGATGATTTTGTCAGAGAGGACTTATTTTATATAAAAAAGAAAAATATTTTGAAATGCACGTAATTAAGGTAAAAGTAAAAATCTTTTAAAAAAGGTGAAATTAGTATAAATGTGTTGTTTCCAGACTACATAGCTGGCTTCTTACCACGAGGAAGCAAGTTCTTAATCTCGTATCTTCGGTGGCCTTGAATGCGGAAACTTAACTGCCATTTCCAGTGTGTTCACTTCTTTCAGTTAACTCTTGTTTACGTCGGTATTAGAAAGTGAAGCTGAACCTGAATACAAGTCAAGACAAACAAGAAAAGTAAAGATGCAAAGCAACTGAGCTAGTGACGCAACAATAGGATGCACACAGGAGAGCCGAGCGAGCTTATTTAAACTATTGTTAGCTGGTACTGATCAATCAAAAAAATGTAATTCTCCATCGCCACCATTTGCTGCCCACCTTTGTTTTTTTTGCATCCAATATTTTCACAAAGATTTTGTTAGTAGGAGCTGCTCCTTCCTCTGTGCATCCTTGTGCATGTTTTATACAAACAATGACTGAAAGTTTCACTTTTTCTGGTCTCAGCTGTATTTGTTCGCCGCTGCAACGGACCAGTGATGGACAGAACCTACATTACATTACATTAAAGTACCCCAACACTGCCAGTCTTAAAATAGCTACGATATTTGCATTATTGAATTGAAGATGAACAAAAAGAAGATTTCTATGCTGCCCAAGTTTAAAGGATATCTTCAATTTTTTTCAAGTCTGTCTCAATACAATATTCTCGTGCCCATATGTACGTTTAAAAACGTTTGGCTTGCTGTGATCATTCATACCGTTCACATTTTATAAAGTTGTCTGATGTTAATGTGCAGCATCCACTTCTGAGTTAATCGGATGAAGTGGGGATGAAAAGTTGCTGTGATTTTAATGTGAAATTCTCTCTTTGTGTTTACCTCAACCGTGTTGCTGAGCCGAGGTGGCGTGATATTAACACAGGAGTTTGTGCTAAAATTACTGTGACTTTGAAATGTGTTTTTGCACAGAACGAAGGCTGCGGATTTTGTTTCCCATCACTTACATTGACAGGACGTGACCTCTGAACGAAAGGGTTGATTCCAGCAAAACAATGGCACCAAATCCTCTGATGTAGATTTAACTTTCTCTCATTTATTAATTTACAAAACTGAGCTACAAACTGGCTACAACTGAATGTTGTTGAGCATCCCTGTGTTGCATAATGTTAATAAATTATCCTTGAACCCTTGAATCAGGAACGGGGGCTGACTGCATGTCACCTCTGATTTTTTGCTGCAATGTTCAAAAACGTACCGTTATTTATTTACACTGGCTGACTGAGCTGACTGAGCTGACGCTGGCATTTCATCAGCGACACCCTCCTTTTCACCCGGACAGCCACTCACACTCACACGCACACACACACACACACACACACACACTGATGCCGAGGCCGACGCTGTCCAAACGCGACCACGACCGTCCACAACTGAGCAGTTGGAGGTCAGTAGCTCCTTGCTCCAGGGCATCACGAAGGCATCTATCGAAGGAAAAGGGAAAACAAGAGTTACTCATCCCCCCCCCCCGCCCAGTCAGATTACGTCTCCAAAGCAGTACAGAACAGGAGTGTCATGACTCAGCTCTTGGCCTCGTCCACTCTCTCAGTTGTGATGATGTAACAGATGGCATATTCACCCTCATTAGTCACAACAAAGAAAAGAAAGTCATGCCTAAATGTTTCGCAGCTACTGGAGCTCTGATTGCACAATTAGTCTATTCTGGATTTCAAGCAGAGCTTCAGTTAGCCATGGGATGTCTGCTACAAACACAAATGTGATGATTTGGCTCATGCAGATCATACCACAGGACTGTTTTAGCTCCAAGAAAAGCATTGACACGTCAGCATAAATACGCTTCAAATAGCCCCATGCAAAAAGACAAGTGACATGAAGCTGGATGGAGAACATGCACAGCGCAAGATGTCTCCATTGACTAAATATGGTTGAACAAAAAGTCAGTCGTTTTCAAAAGTGCTGAGTCTGTTTTTTCACAGCAGGGTTCTTTCATGAGAACACGAAGTGATGTCAACGGACATAGCTGCCATCGTCATGTGACCTTTTCCACTGCAAAATGAAGAGGGAGGTTTGACATAGAGGGGGCTGGACAGCTTTCTCGTGTCAGGGTAAAGTCAGAGTCAGCTGGTGTTCTCGAGTCTTATGAGCGAGAACTGGAGTAACACACACATTAAGTGCATATAGTGAAGAATGGGGCTGCTCAAGATGAGAATGGATATAGGTCTGACTGCAGTAATACTACAATAATAATACTACAATATGGAAAATGGCACGCAGACTTTCTTTCTTTCTATCCCTCGACTGAGTGCCAATTTTCTGCTGGAACCATCCTACTTTCTCTTCTCCCGGCCTCCCGTGCTCTCACTCCTCTTCCCTCCTCTGCTCCTCTGTCTCTCATCAAGCGGGCAAGGCGTAGTGTGTGGTTGGCGTGAGATAACAAAGGCTGAGGAGTTCACCATTATATAACTTCTGTGGAGGCTGAGGAGGTGGAGGAAGAGGAGGAGAGGCAGCAGGGTTAGCACGTAGGAAAAGGAGGGCAGGAGAGGGCTAGTAGCCTACGTTGCAGTGCTTATTTGTCTTCCACATAACACACACACACACACACACACACACACACACATGCTGGCCTCCTTTTGCTGCTCTCCATCGCGCATTCAGCAGGCTGCACTTGCAGATATTGCCTCATAATATTTGAACCTTTTCAGCTTTTGTGTTCCCACGCAGGCAACCGCACATAAAGATTTTTCAGTGAAATCACAATTTGTTTTCTCTCTGACAGTGTCTATGTGCTGTTCGCTGTCCCACCTCTGAGCCAGAGCGCGGAGCGGGCTGTCACACACACACACACGCACACACACACACACACACACACACGACCACGCACACACTCACAGGGCCTCTCAAGCTCTATGGCTCCCTCCAGCCCCACCCGCCTGTCCTCTGATGGCCTCCCACTCATGCCACATTAAACATTTAGTGAGCCACTCTGGATCCGTGTGACACCATCTTTTAGCACCGCCATGCTAGCAGCCCTCACACTGTGGAAGAACATAGGCACGCTCGTCGGTGGAAACCCGATACAGCCGTCACTGTATTCCCTCTACTCATCCGCATCTCTATTATGCACATACACGGACGCAAAGGCAAAATCAGTGGTTCAGAAAGGCCTACTGTGTTCAGAACAAGACCTGCATTAATCAATATTGATCCCTGGAGAGAGTGTTTGTCCGTGCATGTGCATGCACTTATGCAATGTGTGTGTGTGTGTGTGTGTCATAGTTTGCCTCTCTGCTGCAGTGAGGTGTGACCCACGGTAGGGTGTATCCCAACCAGTGCAGTAAAATGCTGCTGTGATGTTCTCTGCAATATTTTGAAGATATGAGAAGGGACAGCGGACTAGATGTCAGTCAGTCAAACATGCACCATCGCGATATTTATTAACGGCATGTCTCCTAATTATGATCCACTACCCCCTAAATGTATTTAGACTAAATAAGGCAAAATAATTCTGCATCACCTCTTCACAATTTTTGTGACTTCATTGAACTAGAGGCCCTAGTCTCATGCTGCACGAGCCTATTCTCGCGAGGATTCCTCCCCTCTACCACACACACACACACCATCATCATCATCACTCCTCCTCCTCCTCCTCTCCCCAGCCCCTCCCTTTCCGTCTCTGCTCGCCTCTATCCTCTTCAGCTCTGCCTGCCTGTCAGATAGGTACTCCAGTGTTGGAGGCTAGGCTACCCTCCTCCCGGACCACGTACGAGCGAGAGAGAGAGAGAGAGAGCCAGCCAGCCAGCCAGCCAGCGTACCCCAAGGCTCGGGCTCCCCCAAACTCACGGTTTTCAACCATGGCAACCACCGGTACTTCCACCCGGTTTACCGACGAGTACCAGCTGTACGAGGAGCTCGGAAAGTAAGCAGCAGTCGTAACGTCACAGTGTGCATCGTGTTTGTCTCGTCGTCTTGTCCCCCACCCCCGCAACCTCGCCTCACATTATTTCTGGTTAGCTTAAGCTAGCAGTGCGGTAGCTAGCTGACATGTTAGTCACGTTGTGTGCCTTAAAGCTCCGTCAGTTGTGCGTTAACTGGAGGCTGTTACTGCCGTGGTGCAGACATGCTAAATACCCGATGCTATCGGCTAGGCTAGCTGCTCCCGCAGTAACGGAGAGAGCAGCGCGCCAACCAGCTACCACGCTGATATTGATAAACTAGCCGAGTTTTAGCCCACTCGCGCTGCGTCTTTTTTAGTCGCTAACGGGGGGGGATGAATACGCACAGAGGTTTTTGGTGCACTAACAGCTGTTAGCTCTTCCGTGTTGGCTAGTTTCTGATCTGCTAGACTCTCCAGCGGGGCCCCGGGAGACGCCGGAGACGTGTGACATTTCACCGGCCCAGGGGTCTGACAGCTCCGTGCTGGCTCGATTAGACCAGAGGCTGTGGTCGCGAGCTAACTAGGCCGACCACTTTTTTTTTTTCTTCTCTCTCTCTCTCTCTCTCTCTCTCTCTCTCTCTCTCTCTCTCTCTCTTTTAGCAGCTGCAGATGATTTGTGTAACGTTAACCATGTTGAACAACGTTACGTATACCCCTGGATCACGTAAAGAGGAAGTCATTCGGTGCAGGCTTGCGCTGCGTAATGTTTGCACAGTAATGCCCACACCATCCATCCGCGCGCCAGCTGGCACGATTATCAAGTTATCAATAAGCGCATTGTCGTTGTGGGTCTTTTAAAACTGAGGGCAGTTTGATGTTTACTGTGGAAGAGGCAGTGACGTTATTTCTCGGTATTTTGATGACTGCAAGAAAAGCTGTTTCATCATCAGCAGCATCTGTTCTGTTCTTTTCCTCCTGTTGTACCCAAACCAGCGGCCCTGGTCCTATAAAGATACACCAGCCTTAATTTCCAGCTGCCATTTCCACTCTCTGCCTAATAATTGAGTAATCGATGGCACTGATTGCACAGCCACTGCACTGGCACACACACACACCTACACATCCTCCACAGTGGATGCACCGCTCCCCGATTCCTTCTGCAGACTGACCACTTACCTCGGCTTGTGTTTCTGCACCCGTCTGTTAATACATTTTTTTTTTTTTTTTTGCTCCGTCATAGGTTATTAACGTCAAGGCACTGCCTCGTACTTCTGTCACCTCATTTACTGGTGAATAATTGAAACTAAGAGCAGTGGTCGGAGCAGAGTGCAGCGGAAAGTAGCAGCCCTCCGTATATATCATCCGGAGGAGTGCAAAGGCAGCCTTCCTCTTTCAAGAAAACTGCGTAGGGCCAGATACTGCAGGTAGTCCAGGCTGTGAGATAGACGACGCTATGGAAAACGGTGCATAATTCTTGTTCTGTGATGCTCAAAGTTGAGCAATCACCACAGCAGCTAGCAGGTGAAAAATAGGTCAATATGAGAGTCCTCAGAGAATGTCTTAATGTGCACTTCCTTTTCTCCTGGAGCATGTTTATACCTGAACGTTGTTACCTCGTGAATGTATTCATTATTACCCGTTGTGCTAGCTGTTGCAAATTGAATTTCCTTTGGGGCTGTAGGTTACGTTGTATGGTGTGCCGATCAAAGATTAGCAGAAGCACTTGGCCATTCATTTCTAATCCAAGACCTAAGCTGATATCAGCACTTGTGCTTGACAAGCTTGTTATATCGATGCTGAATTACTTGATTGTTGCCCACCTTTTCAGCTTCTACACACTGATGCTGCGATAGTAATGACTGTACACTCAGTGTGTGTGTGTGTGTGTGTGTGAGAGAGAGAGACCAAGGTTGTTGGCATGCACAAAAAGCTAACTGCTGCACATGAGTGGATGCTGTGTGTGTGTGTGAGCAAGCAAGCAAGCATGTGAAATGGAACTGATTTTTGGCTGTTTATGTTCTTTCTTCTTAGGGGAGCTTTTTCAGTGGTGCGTAGGTGTGTAAAGAAGTCATCAGGACAGGAATATGCTGCAAAAATCATCAACACTAAGAAGCTGTCTGCAAGAGGTATGGTAACACCACGCACACACTCACTCTGACTCTGACATGTTTGCCTTATTTGTGGTGAATACTGGAAAGTCAGGCTCAAATGGTAGATGCCATTTTTATATTGTGATAGCTGTCATTACTGGTATTCATACCGGAGAAACAGTTTATAGATAAAACAACAAGTGGAGATGTCTTTTTGTGGTTAATCCAGTGAAAGGGGTGCTGCAGTAGGTCAGGAAACTGTGATTTTAAAGTAAAAGAATGAGGTGCTCTTCAAGGATTGGGCAGTTAGTGAAGTACAAATAAATATCGTCTGTCCAGTTTACTCTTTAAAGGAAGTCTTTGGTTTTAGTTGGTGCTCTGAATTTAAGTTAATTATCCTTTATTAAAGCATTGATCACCAATGTGTTTCCACTCAACAAGTCTTCATCAGGGTATGAAGCGTAACGATGTCAGGTGTTCAAATTTAAAAAAACCTCAAGCGGTCATGTGACCTGTGTCACATGGCTTGAGAGTACTGCCCACTCAAACAGGAAAAATATCAAAGTGAATGCAAACGTGTAGTGGAACTGACTCTCACACATAGCGGCTAAAAGACAAGAACAGGTATTAAATCACAAATTAAGGTCAATTACTGTAAAACTATCAGTATGAAATGACAGTGTGTAATCTGTAATGTAAACCGTAATACTCCCACGTACACTGGCCTCCTTTTGATGCATTGCATCATGCAGATCATTAAATTTAACTTTGCCTGCCATGGCTTCCCAGAGATATTGAAGCGATAACTAATCTCCACTGATCCACGCCTTTCGTCTCCCCGTGTATATATCGTCATATCGCCCGGCCTTATTGGAACGTATGCACATAAACCACGAGTCCCATCATTCCAATGGCAGAGGAAGTCTTTTATTCAATCCTCGTGTCTGTGGGGAGTTCTTATCTGCAACCTTTTGATGGTTTAATGACCCTCTTTATAAACACTGTATTGAGTAACTCTCAATCGCTCCTCTGTGGTATCATTAGACAACTGCTGTACAATGAATTGATCCAAATTTCTAAGACGCTCTCCGTGGAAAGGGCACATGGAGGCTGGGCCTGAGATGAAACGATAAGAACTGACAGGATATGAAAGATGTTTCTCAGCTGATGTCTTGTTAATTATTGGTGCGTTGACGTAGCTCCACAGTCCACTCCCCGAATTTTTATTTGTTGCGCTGGTTTGCTGCGCCTGCAATAGATCCACACCCACGTGCACATGCCTGGTGTGGCGTGCCATGTTGTAATGATGACGTGAGCTCATGGCGGTGTCAGAACCTCCCCCTGGCTTACTTAATTGCTTTCTCCTTTTTTTTTTTGTATCGGACACATTAGACCTGCACTCCTTCCTGACATTCACACAGACACCTGGCTTCCTTTGTTCTCCTTTCCTGCACTCTCTCTCTACCTCCGTGCCTATCGCTCTCTACTAGCTTCTGTCACTCATTGCCTTTCTCTTGTCTCTCTGCAACGGGGGATTGGTTCGTATCGAGGCTAATCCACTTATGCTAAATGTATCTCATCAACCACTAAGACCCCACGATTCCATAGGCGCCGCCCTGTTTGCCCTGTTGTTGTTGTCGTCTGTGTCTGATGGCATTCGTGTGTGTGTGTGAGGGAGAGAGCAAGGAGTCGCACTAATAGAGCATGTCTGTATTGTGAGGCATCTGTGAGTGTGTTGTAATACCCTTATTGTTCTGTCCCTGCCTTCGAGTGTCCACATAGGGCAGCTCCTGGTATTAATGTCCCACCAAGGAAAAGTAAGGGCTCAGCAGAAAACGGTTGGCTCTTCGCGGAGGCACGGCAGCACAATGTAGGCCTGTCTGTGTGCATGTGTGCCAGGAGAGGAAGGAGGTTTTTAACAATATAGTCCTGCAAGGAGGTCAGTGACACTCCACACCCGGGAGTCCAGGTGGAATGAGATCGAGAGCGACTGGGTTAGCGAAGGAGACGACAAGAGGATTTTGTGCTAAGAGGAGAATTGCGGAAGGCCGCATGGCTGACGCAACTTTGCGCCTACACGCACACAAAACACAACGTCCACACACACACGGGCAGCCAGTGCGTGAGCAGGCTGCTTGCCTGGTAGGATTTGAGTGGGTTGTTTTTAGCCCGATGGGGCGAGTGTGACCTCACGCGTGGCCTGGTGGGTAAGTCTCTCCAAGCTCTAGTAAACACTGCAGTAATCTGAGGAGTGGGGGGGAGGGGTGAAAGGAAGGAAGGAAGGAAGGAAGTGAAGGAGGCCAGGATGTCAGGGATGGATGTAGGCCGTTGGCTGTCGGGTAGTCCAGCCTACAGGCAGGTGGGGGTGGATGCGAGTGGGTAGCAGGCTACATAATATACTCACGCACACAAAAAACATCAACCTGATTCTCACCCCAGAGAATCGACGGTCTTTAATGCAAACCTCATTTGTAGTGTGTAAGTGCAATTAATTAAAATGAGCCAAAGTACAAGATACAGCCCCTAAAATTACACAAAAAAACCAACGTAATACATTTAAGTCGGAGAAGAGAAACGGATATATTAGATGTGATGCAAATTGAAATCACTCAAAAGAACTCATGAGATTAAATCAAGAAATTGGTGTCTATTAGAAATTCTATTAATCTTATTAGTGTCACATGGCAGCGCACAGGGTGTTGCGATGGTGTGATGCAAGTTCCATCGCGCAGAAGGAATGCTTTGTTTTATTTTGTTGTTGTTGACGAGTGACGTGACTGAAAAGTGGACGGCTGCTGCATTGTCTGCTGCAACACAGTCGGAGTGGAACACACCACCCTGAAAGCTTTCCTCCGTGTGTTTTTAGTATCGTTCGGCCGCATTATTGTCCCAGAGAAAATGATTTAATTTGTGTTACTTTACTATTATTATTGAATGCTCAGCAATGTCCCAAATTTCCACCTCAGTCCAGTTGGTTCCTGTAACAACAATCTCTCATTAATTAATAGCAAACCTCTGGGATTCAGCAGGGGAATTATATCCAACAAAACCTATATTTTCTGCTTTTTTTTAATTTATTTTTTTACTGCTTTTTCTGCTGAAAATGAGCTTCCATTGTTCTGTTTGGTTCATCCAAACCTCTCTAACCGCGGACTAACCAAGACTTTTGTGTGTCAAGTATAATCAGCAGACCGCTGGCCGACCGTAGCCCCAGTTAGCCGTAGCAAGCCTTCTGAATGCGGGTGGAGAAACATCGTGAATGTGCGATATTTATTCCTCTACAGTGGCAGTAAACACAACACATCGGCCAGTCGGTAACTACTATATTAAGAGCTTAACCAGATATTTAAGCAGACTTACATTAATGTTAACGGCAACACACAGCAGAGCTACGGACTCGCTGGGAGATCCCCTCGTAGTGTGACCTCATCTAAAGCACAGGAACCCACATAGATGGTGATTGTAAAAGCTCCATCACTTATCAGCAAAACGTACTTAAAGTAGTCAATGTAATCTCCTAGCCACCGCTCCCGCAGCTTCTTTGTTAACTGTAAATGGCTCACATGCACACAACGTCGGGCTGAATAATGAAGTGAAACGGTCCGATTATCAGGCAGCCATTGATCCAAAACTGTCGTGGTCAGCTGATCGCATGTTTTTGGATGGTAGTGACCACAAAAGTTGCTTGTGCGAAGAGGCGGATAAAGGCCGACATAATATAGACATGCTTTTGCTATGTTAACATATCTCACTGCCAGATAGGTGTGTGTGGGGAAACTCCTCCAATTAGCCAGTTACATATATATATTTGTCAATGTGTCATTTAGTATATGTAATGAAACTAGAGTGTCATCTGTAACAATACACAGTCCTACGCTACCGTAGCAAGTGAGCTACTTACTGGCAAAACAGCATAAACAGGTTTGTTTAATGGCTACCTTAACTTGCATATGAACAACCGCGAGATATTAAAGTGACAAAACCGATTATTGCACTGCTATTGGTATATATTCAATGCTGGGTTTGCGCACGCGTGTGTGTGCGTGCGTGCGTGCGTGTGTGTGTGCGCGCGCGCGCCCTCTCCATCCTCCTCAGCCGATGTAAGATGGCTGTGGGCCCGCCCCGTGGCAAAGCAGATGGCCAATTAGAGAGCAGCAGGAAGTGCCAGTAATTACCCTCCAGCCCTCTCTTTCCTGTCTTCTTCAACCACACACTCTCGCACCAACAAATAAGGAGATTGAATGAATTAGTGAGTGCTGCAGTGACACTGCACCAGGGTAGACGGCCACACACACACACACACACACACACACACACACACACACACACACACACACACAGGAGCTGTGATCCTCCTCTAGCAAATGGACGTTCCATGTGATCCTCCCTCCTTCTCTCCGTCTGTCTCTCAGTCCTGCGTCACTGGTGTAATTGGAAGGAGGTTCATGTCTCTCCCTTAGTCACTCGCTTCCTCTCAGATGAGGGGAATCTATACCTGCAGACGGTAGACGTGGAGAGTGTCGCACCGCGTTAGACTGCAGCTTTAAAACTATTCCAAGTCAGCAACAAGTTGGAGGAAAGTCGGGCGAAGGACAACGCAGAGGGGTTGCAGAAAGTGACGCTGCTTTTTTTTTTTTTTTTTTTAAATACCAATGTGCTGTTATATTGTGCCTGTACATGCTGTGTTGTAGATGAACAGTTAGATATGTTGATGGATGGTTGCTCAGCAGCAGCATGTGAGTTTTATCTGAGGCTGTTGCTGCTCTGGGGAAATGAATGCAAATCTTAGTGAGGCTGCCTCTGTGTGGTGTGATCGCTGTAGAGCTGTGGGGTTGAGTCGGCCTCGCCGCAGTGGTAACACACACACACACACACACACTGAGTCATACTGGATCATCACTGCAGTTACACCAAGTCACCTCTGACCTCAGCTGCATGGCTCCCAAAACGATGGGAGGGAGTCGTTTTAACAGTCATGTGGATGACATGCAGACGTCTCGTACAAACACGTGCATGTTTACACGCGCACACACACACTGCAACAGGATTCAGTAAAATCCTCAAACAAGGATGTTGGTTTACACATGAGGTGTGTGTTCTTGCTCGCATCCTCTCACAGCAGAAATGGCAACACTCCAGTGTTGTATAGCTGGGCTTCACACTAACCCCTTTGCACACACACACATGTGCAAACCTGTCCACTCATTGTAATTGCTTCACACAGGCTCGTTCATTTTCACAAACGGTTTGATAGCCTTAAATAAAACGTGTGGTCAGTGGAGCTTTGACTAAATGCACCATGTTACCTTTCAGAGGCAAATGCAGCCGCTCAGTGCTCCACTAATAGGTTTGTGCCTAAAACGTGAAACAAATCTTTATCTGTGACACAAACTTTTTTTAAATGTTTGCATTCGTGTATTTCTCTTTACTGAATGACTTTGTGTTTGTGACTTATGCTCTCCAGTAAATCACTATTACAAAGGAAATTTCTGTAGTGAGTCAAATTTTAGTTTGTTGCCGATAAGCAAGTATTGGCAAGCAGGAACTGTCTCGGTCTCATTGTGCATCAGGTGTAGTGACCACCGACTCTACAGTATGGTGACGATACTGAGAAGTAGAAGTGGACCCTGGGTCACAGGTAGAGCTTCTTCTCTCACTCAAAGACATTGTTGGGAATGGGAACACGTCTGATGCCCCCAATAAAAAGCAAACATTACTATTTTCTTAAATTGGTGCAAATGTGGCCTCGTGGTTAAGACCCTAACTATGTAATAATAATGTCCCCGTTTCCATTCAAGCAGGTTTGTGGGATGTCATATCCCCAACTTCCTCCCACCCTTCCTGTGTTCGTAGCCATTTCCAACATTTATATTAAGCACCACAAACTAAAAGCACAACTGCTACAAACTTATCGTCTCATTATTGTGCTTTTTAAAACCGCTACTGAACGCGACGGTTTGACCAGATCACGACTCACAAACAACCCGCTGCTCTGTGATTTAACTTCGCTTTATGCTTTTCTCTCCTCAGACCACCAGAAGCTGGAGAGAGAGGCTCGCATCTGTCGTCTGCTCAAGCACCCCAACATCGGTGAGTTTCTGTGCACGTGACCTGATGTGTGACGCGTCGTTGCTCATGCTCACAGGGTACGATTCTTCACCGGGGTGCAGCATAACTTTCTCTGATAATGCTGTGCTGTTTCCCCCAAATATTGTTAATCAAAATGTATATGTTGAGCGTGCAAGCTGGTGGGTTTCTGGTATTCTCTTAGGAGATAATTGCTTTGCAGGTGTTTCTATAAGTTGAGTAACAGAGTGCTTAAATCAGATAAGAAATAAGCTGCAGGATTTCATGTTCTACGTGGTGCTTACATGGAGCATGATATGGGGAAACTGTTCAGAAGCTTGAATTATATAATCATGTAAACTGGCATAAAAATAACCAGAAGCTTGTGTCACGAAGTAAGTCCGGCTCTCTGGTATCATTGAAGTTTGTTATCGACTGTTAACTCTGTTTTCTATCCAGATGTGAGCGCGTTCAGATGAAAGAGGCCGATGAGTTAATTACAAACCAGTCGCGTGTCGCAATATCAGAACCACAGATGGGAGTATTTAATAAGACACGAGGTAGTCTACGCAGAAAAAGACTGAATAAAATATCTTGTTTAAAAAGATCTAACTGACCAGGATTTCACATGTTATTTACTGACTAATTAACAGCGTGTGGTTATACGTTTTACTTCCATTTATCAAGTCATTAAATCTAAAAACATCATCGTTTAGAGACGACGTGTGCGTCCGTCGTACCGTAGAAGCGACGGCTGACATCGCTGTGTTTTGACTCCAAAACGTTTCTACTTTGCATCGACATATCAAGATGCTAACCGCTCAGCGCCGCTACCGGCGGTTATCATCTTTTTATGAGTCTTGTGCAAATCGGTTGTGCAGTTGTCACGGCAACAGAAACGAAGGGTTAACCAGCGCTGCCTTTTTTATTTTAAACGCACAATGAGTGAAAACCCTGTCTGAGCGAGGTGACTGCAGGTTATCTTCCTCTGAGGAGACGCTTTCTGTGTCTCTGCTTTCTATGACAGTCAGTGACGCCTTTCCCGCTTCACTCCTTATTCCCTTATTTCTCTCGTGTCCTAGTTTCCTGTCGGGGGGGGCCCCCCCACAGGCACTCGTTCGCCCCCTTGCCTACTTTTCCTTGTTCCCTTCCCCTCTCTCTCTCTATCTCTCTCTCCCCCCCTCCCCCTCCTGCCCTTTTCTCCTCGTTTTGACATATTCTGGCATTGTCTGCGTTCAAACTTTAGAGAAAAGAGGGCACAAAAAAAAGAGACAGATGGAGAGACGAAGGCAGGAGGAGTAGGAGACAGATGGAGGGAGAGCGAGAAGATGGGAGGAGGAGGAAAGAGCAGTCGGTCTTGTTTCTTGCTGCAGGGCCATCCTACTTCATCTTATTATACAACTGATATTCATTTTACATAAGGATAACTGTGGCTCCTCGTCACTGAACCTCAGGCCCGTTCTTTGAAGCCTCCGTCCTGCTTCGTCATTCTGCTGCTGCTCTGTTGCATTGACGGTTGGGCCGGGATGGTTACCGCATAACGGCAGTATCGTGGTAATATGAGCTCGTTACCGTAATCGCTCTCGACCAAACACTCACTTATCTCCCGTAATCAAGAAAAATTTCTGGTAATAAGCACTTATGTTTTTATTTAATCGACTTTCTTTCTTTTCTAAACATTTCCTACTCGCCTCTTAATCGCTGCACACATCTGCAATGTTCAGTTATTCCCACAGGCCTTGTGTTGTGCTCTTTGATGGCTATTTCCCTGGTAGACAACCAGAGGTTTGAATAAGGAAATTAGGAATATGGACGTGATCTTCTTGTTCCAGAGCCCAAAAAAAACGCCACAAAGGCATAACTATACAGTGTCCTGTAAAGGGACGTACACAACCTAAATCTATGTCTTTGATCAACTCCTCAGCAACTGTTAACATGAGCTTTCGTGTCCACTGAAAATAATGTCAACATGACAGATGCTCGGTAGTAAAAACGTCCCAGCGGCTGACATGTTTGCTGTTAGCTCCCTCCGCTATGTGGTCTCATAGCCACAGTTTAACCGTCAAACACAGCAGCAGTTTCTCCTCTCTGCCTCACCGCCCTCCAGCTCTCTCGCTATCAAGTAATGGCAAAATGAATATCTAAATAAATAGGTGTGCCAGTGTCAGCACAAGGACGGGTAGAAGAAGAACCCGCTATAATAAGCTTGTGATGAAGTTGTGCGTTTGACTTGTTACTACAGTTTGAAGAACATCAAACCTTCTACACATTATCACTCATGTTGAGCCAGATCACAAGCGACCATCGCAGTAGCTCAACGGTTGGCTACAGGAATATTGGTCGACGAGATCAATCGGGGAATTATTAAAGAAAATGCATTCCTGACATTGAGATGCGCTCTCCATAATCTAGTGGTTAATTAAATAGGACTTAATTAACCACTAGATGCGCTGTCACATCACTGCGGTGAAAAATAAAACAGCGATGTGTCACATAGTGGACGTTCCTTTGGTCCATCTCTTGCTTCAAATATGTTTGCAATTAGTCGCAGCCTCAGTTTACGGGACGGTTAAACAGTCAAAACACTGCAGCAGTTCTTCTTCTCTTGTCTCTATACCCGTCTCTCACTGCCCACCCTCTCTGTTGCAGTGAGACTCCATGACAGCATTTCAGAGGAAGGCTTTCATTACCTCGTCTTTGACCTGTGAGTATATTCTGAACACACACGCGGTGACATTTTAATCCGTGGCTGCAGCTGCGGTTGCTTTGTGTCTGCTAACAGATCTCTCTCCTCTTTGTCTTTTTGTCTTGTTTTCCTCCCCCTTTTCTTTGCTCCTTCTTCCTTTCCCTCCCTTTTCCAGGGTGACAGGAGGAGAGCTTTTTGAAGACATTGTAGCCAGAGAGTACTACAGTGAGGCTGATGCCAGGTAAGCACTTCATACACACACATGCACTCTGCTGCATATAGTTAATGACGATAATGGTGTAAGTGGTTCACTTGTATTCTTGTCAGCAAAATGCACCCCCCCCCCCACCCCCGGTCAACAAGTGCAAAAACATACTTGTCTCTCCTCCGCCACATGCATCGCTCTTCTTCCTGCCTCTACATTGAAGTAATACTGAAGCAATATAGATTTATTCTCATCATCATTTATACATCTTATCATTTAAGCTTTCTCTCCTTGGATCCTGACACCAGTGTTGAGGTGGTCAGGTAGTGGCTTTAACCAGACCCATCATGAGCCAACACACTCACCAGGCCGGTGTAAAGACGCACTCACCAGCCAGTATTTAGAAATGATGGTTTTAGTAGCAGCTGAATTAATGCCCCCATTATTAAAATTGCTAGCGGGATAGAAGCGTATTGACCGTGTAAGGCCGCTCACACGCGTTTCTTAGTATTGATTGTTTGAACTGTCTGGATTATGTCTTAAGTAAATGTTTGTAATGCGACTTGAGTTGAACCTCTACTGTCTTAGAATGTAACGGAGGTTAGTTTTAGTTAAAATAATTATTTTCATTATTGATTAATCCACAAATTATTTTTATTGTCTGGTCGATAAAATGTCCGAAAACTGCAAACGATGCTCGTCACGATCTCCTAAAAGCCCGCAGTGACGATGTCATTATGCTTTTTTTTTTTTATTATTGTTTTGTTGCCAGACCAACATATAAAACCCAAAGATATTCATTTTACAATTATTTAAAACCAGGAAATCAGCAAAACCTCACATTCAGGGAGCTGTGAGGCGTTTCCATGATCCACACATTTCAGATAGCTCCAGAGCGTTAGATAAAAATAAATGTTTTTAATTTAACTTAAGATGCTTCAATATACTTTACTCTCCCGATTGCTGCAACTGACGAGTTATAATCATTAAAGAAAGTTGATTTGAGACATTCAATAGTTCTAAAAGAAGTAAGATATATATATATATATATATATATATATATATATATATATATATATATAGTTTTAATGCAGTCCCTCGTCACATCCCTGACAGTATTCAAGCCTTCTTACCTTTACAACCCTTTTAAAAATGTACATTTCTAGTTTCATGTCATTTATCCTGTAGTGGAAAAGAATGACGTCATGCCCCCCCCCCCCCCCCCCCCCCCAGTTTTATTGCAGTAAATGTGACGTTGTTTAATGAAAGGCATCAACTGACGCGTCTCTCTCTCTCTCCCTCCCTCTCGTAGTCATTGCATTAGTCAGATCTTGGAGAGTGTCAATCATATCCACCAGCACGATATTGTGCACAGAGACCTCAAGGTGAGTGGCTGCCCCGTTGCCGTGACAACCACACGCACACACACACACACACCACTGCTTGTGGCCATGGCAACACACAGATGGCTCTCGGTTGCTCCATCTCTCTCTCTCGCTCTCTCTCTGCATTTCTGCTTCTATCTCTTTTATTTTTTTCACCCTGCGTCTCTCTCTCTCACATCGACTGGTTTTAACCCTCTTATCTGTTCTCAGATCTGTTAGCGTGTGTGTGTGTGTGTGTGTGTGTGTGTGTGTGTGTGTGCACGTACACCCATCCATGCATGTATGTTCATGTTGAGTCACGGTCCGGTGGAGGGGAGTGTCTCTCACACCTATGTCAAGGAAAAGACAAGGACTCAAACACACACACACAGTGTGTACTGTTGTGTAGTACTGTTGGTCTATTATGAGAGAGGAGGCGAAGGCATAGATGAACCTCCAGAGTTGCCAGGACAACCCGTGTGATGTCACTTCCACCCATGGAGCAGCGGGGGAGGCGGGGCTTGAGTCGTCCTAAAATTGCCGATAGGCTCCGGTGCAGAAAAGAGTAGAGGAGGAGAGCGTCTGTGCCACCTCCAGTTCCCTCTCCTTAGCCCGGTTTAAGGAGGTGATAAAAGTCCTTGTAGAAAGGACGACAGTGTGTGTGTGTGTGTGAGAGAATAACACTATTACCTCGAGCGCTGCCCGTCTGATTTGTTGGCCTTTTATCCTGAGTGGGCTTTTTACTGTGGCCCTTTATGTCCTACGGCCTCAAACAACGGCCATTTAGAACACTGCCACACACACGCCGCCACTCGCTAAGTACACTTTCCATTTAGCATGCAGTCTGCAGCGCTGCCCAAATGACTCCCCGAGTGGTTTCCATGGCTACGAACACATGCCCATATAAGGGCGTCTGTGGAGATTCACAACCACTCGTCCTCTCTCCACATCCTCCGTCTTTTCCATCGCTTTCTCACACCTTTATCCCCCCGCCCACCCCCACACGAGCTGTGTCGAATACATCAAATATAAATATTTCCGAGAAAGAGCTTTGCTGAAGATCGCCTGTCACTATCCGTCTCTCACTGTCTTGATCTCTTGTCATACAGTCTGCTTCACCGTGTGTGTGTGTGTGTCTGTCTCTGTCTCTCTCGCAGCCTGAGAACCTGTTGTTGGCCAGTAAGATGAAGGGAGCTGCAGTGAAGCTGGCAGACTTTGGCCTCGCTATTGAAGTGCAAGGAGACCAGCAGGCTTGGTTTGGTAAGAAAACATAAACAGTGACACACACATACACACACACACACACATGCATACATGCATATCAAATGTGCTGGACCATTACCTGATCTGTTATTCCATCTGGGTGTTTAGCCCTCGATAGTTCATGTTTAAACATACGAGTCTTTCATACAGTAGATCTGTGCAGCTAAACCTCCACTTGGAAGCCAAAGAATATTTGAGTGAGCGTTGCTTAAGAGGCTCACACACACACACACACACACACACCGTCCAGTTCATGCTCAGGCCATTGTGTCTTGGCTAACAGCCGAGCTGCCGGCATTTGGCCAACTCTCCGGGATGATTAACGAGCATTCGCTTGTGACTCTACGATGTCATAATCTGATCTTGCGTTGGAGTCCAATAGGCGTCTCTCATCTGAACCGTTCTCGTACAGCTGCACAAAGGCATCGGTTAATCGTGTCCTCTGGTTTTTCCGGCGGGCAGGGTTTGCGGGCACCCCTGGCTATCTCTCCCCTGAAGTCCTGAGGAAGGACCCCTACGGCAAGCCTGTGGACATTTGGGCTTGCGGTGAGTGTTGGGAAATAAACTTGTTGCAAGCTGAATGTTGTGTTAAATTCACTATTTTATTATTGTTACTTTTTGCTGCATGCATTTTGTGCCATGATGTCTTTTTCTCTTTGTTTTCTGTCAGGTGTTATTCTCTATATCTTGTTAGTGGGATATCCTCCATTCTGGGATGAGGATCAACACAAACTCTATCAGCAGATCAAAGCTGGGGCATACGATGTAAGTGTGTGTTTGGTGTATACTTGTGAAGGGTGCAGTGCAGGGCTTTGCTAAGCAGTTTTTGAATGTTTAATAGTGTTCAATTGAGAGCTGGTCCAGAGCTATTGATCCTATCAGGGCCTCCCTGACGCATTGCAGAGAGAGGTGTGTGTGTGTGTGTGTGTGTGTGTGAGACTGTGTGAGAGAGACGGAGAACCAGAGAGGGGGTGTCCTCCTTTCTCAGTCACATTGCAGTTTCCAGAGAGACTGGGGAGGTTTCACACGTCCTGTTTGTCGAGAGTTTACTCTTTATTAAGAACATGGTTTAAAGAACTGCAACAGTCCTGTTGATTCAAAAACAACTAGTTTTGTTTTCATATCTGCCTAATTTTGACAAATACACTCGAGACTTGACGCCCAGATGTTGTGGACTCCCAACAAGTCCTTCAGGAAACATGTATCGTCTCCAATCCCCCTTCTTTCCTTTCCAACTGTCGCACCTACTTTATTCATTTTTCCCAGTTCCCGTCCCCTGAGTGGGACACGGTGACTCCAGAGGCAAAAAACCTGATCAACCAGATGTTGACCATTAACCCAGCCAAGAGGATCACCGCCGAACAGGCCCTCAAGCACCCTTGGATCTGCGTAAGTATTCACAGAAAACACCAGAGAGATTTAGATAATTACTGTAGTTTAACCTTCAAATAACAGATCCACACAAACACAGAGTTCACGTGTGTAATTGTTTGTTGTTTCCCTCCTGCAGCACCGTTCTACAGTGGCATCCATGATGCACAGACAGGAAACTGTCGAATGCCTCCGCAAGTTCAACGCTCGTCGAAAACTCAAGGTGCTCATCTTAAACTTTGATTAAACAGTCTCAGCTTTTTATGTCAAATGAAAAATAACTTCCCAATGTGAACTATTGCTTCGGCTCGGGTACAGAAACTGTTTCAGTATTGAAACGATACCCGACTCTAGTAGTTTGCATTCACAGCCGTACATGCAAACTCATTTATCAAATCTGTTTGCATACAAGAAACAAATGGAACTTAGGAGGCGTGAAGACTCGCAGTTAACGAAGCATCTCACCAATAACACAATACATCAGAATGTGTTTTGACAGTTAGATGCTGTTTGACAGAACAAACAGAAAAGACTCCGCTGCACTGTGATGAAGATGCTGCTGAGATTAAAATATTACCGTCCCATTAGAGATGAAGACGGAGCAGTGAAGAAAAGCTGAAATCCTGTTAAATACAACAACTCCTTGCACTCATTATACCTCCTTCCTCTCCTCCTTCTCTCCTCCTCTAGGGAGCCATTCTCACCACCATGCTGGTGTCCAGAAACTTCTCAGGTGGGTGTGCCCTTCGCCCTCAGCCTCCCACGTAGCACATGCGGAGGGAGAGGCGGAAGGAGAATGGATAGAGTCCTCTGCACCTCTTTTAACCCCCTCACCACACACACACACACTCACCCACTCATCCATCCTCAAAATAACAATACGTTTTTGTGTATGCAAAGGAGTTTACTTGCTTACAACATTAAAATGGATTTTAAAGTTCCTTGAAATCATGGTAGAAACAATGTATTGGTAATGATGAGTGCATTTCATCCTGATATATGTGAGCAGGCTAATGTGTGATATTATTTCATGTACCAGATAATATGTGGGCGCCAGTTATGTTCATGCTAATGTTCTCTCCCTGTGTGTGTATGTGTGTGTGTGTGTGTGTGTGTGTGTGTGTGTGTCTGTCTCTTTTCTCTGCTGCCTGTGGAGCTTTTGCATGTTTGAGATTGAAGCCTAGACGTTTTAGAGATTATGTTGGGGGGGAAGGAGACTGCTAAGATTCTGTGTTTGTATCTCAAGTCTGCTGAGAGTGACTTGTTTTCGTTGAAGCTTTGTTCTCATCCTCTAAGCAATTGGCCAGTCGATGGCTAATGGTTTCAACCCTGGGCCTAGAAAACCACAGGGGTGCACGTCTTTGCTTCAGCCCTTTTTCTATCAAACCTTGTGATGCGTCTGGGCTGCAGCCAGCACACCCTGTAGCCTTCTAGGCCCACGATTTGAACAGCGTGAGATCGAGCTGCCTTAATTTGTATAGCTCCTCCCAACTGTAGCATTTCTGTCCAATAGTGGGCCGGCAGCATACCAACTCTGCTGCTGCCGCCTCCTCCACGGCCTCACTGGCTCAGGAAGGTACGTCCCAGAGACACGCCCATCCAATTCCTCTCCACACACAGCTCACTTCTTTGGTTCATAGGACGGGGCGGGACCCCATTATCACCCACAGACTCCTGCATGCAGCATCTTCATTGATATTCACACACACGCATGCATACTCACACACATTTTTGCTCATTTAGGGTCATATAGATTCGGTCGTCTTTGCTGTTGTGCAAAGATATCACATTTTATACACACAATCATGCACATCAGCATCACTTAATGCTAATCGATTCAGTTCAACCTGCACTCCAAAGTGCTTTTTACATTCACACCTCACCACCACTCAGCCTCCACCTTGTAACGCCCATTTCATCTCCCAAATTAGTTATGTACCGTATTTTCCGCACTATAAAGCGCACCGGATTATAAGGCGCACCTTCAATGAATGGCCAATTTTAGAACTGTTTTTATATATAAAGCGCACCGGATTATAAGGCGCACCTTCAATGAATGGCCAATTTTAGAACTGTTTTTATATATAGGGCGCACCGGATTATAAGGCGCATAGAATAGAATAGCGTCGTAAGTGTGTCTCTTGAAAGGTGCCATTTTGGGGTCTTTATACACACAAGTGGTGTTGGACTAGGAGTAAGCACAGTACCGGTGTTTACCGCGGTGCGGCTTTGTAGTTTACCAGTCGTACTGAAACATTTTGACAGAGTGCCGTGTACAACCAGTATGGATCAACCAATTAACCAATTGATCCATATATAAGGCGCTCCGGATTACAAGGCGCACTGTCGTTTTTTGAGAAAATTAAAGGCTTTTAAGTGCGCCTTATAGTGCGGAAAATACGGTAATCACATCTAGCAAGCTCCATCCTGACTTCCAGCTGACCCCGTACGCCTCTGTGCTCTCCCCCGAGCACAGGGCGGGCTGGGGCAGGGGATGAGGAGGGGCATGTATTTCTGGGGCAGGGAACTGACACAGCAGGGGGCCGGCAAGAGCTGGGTTGGCGTGCTGCCATTGTCGAACCTGGGTCTGGTGGGGAGGGGAGGGAAGGGGCGGATGTTGAGAAGCTGGGGGAGATGTTTAGGCTTGAGGTGGAGGATGGGGGGGGTACTGCCTATGCTGCTGCTACCGGAGCCAACTGTTGAAACCATCACCATTGTGCAGCCTCCCTGATGGATACCGTGAGGTAAAAGGCACCCCAAGTCTCATCTCCCCCCTCCTGAGGACTGTTTTTAGTACTTTCAAAAAAAGCCTCAATGTGATGTATTCTCTTAATTCTCCACGAACAGAAGGATGGTTTCCTTTTAGTTTTGAAAGTACTAAAATCAGTCTCGGCTCTCAATCTGCTGGGTGGTGAAGGTCGGCGATTCCGATGGTGGCTCCATGGATACTTTAGAAACAGACACTGTGGAGCAGACTGGATTTCCTGTCACCCTTTTCTCCAGACGTGAAAATCTTCTTTGCTCTACAGTGTACATTAATCTCGCCATAGGTAACCAGGACCTGTGCTTAGGTAGGATTAAGCTGAAAGGGGAGATGAATCCGTGCTGGTATGTGTGATGTGATGCGCTGAGAATCGGGGTGTCTGTGGTGGTTTGATTGTCGGCTAGAGTCCTCCGAACGCGGGGCTTCCTCACAGGGACGGGACCACGGTGACCGCTTCGTAAGTTTCCGTGAATCTCATGTGTGACGTCATCGTTCCAGATTGGACTCCTCAGCTCTCCTCCTGTTTAATCGTCCAACACGTCGTTTTTTGGTCCTCTGATGATTCTTTACAGTCATTTTTCTTTTTGTCATTCTATATATTTTATTTATTTATTTATTTTTTTACTGTATCTGCTTTCTTGCACATCTCTGTAGAGTATGCCTGAAACCAGGCGTGGCAGTTTGCTCACGACGTTCCCTTTTTTAAAATGACATTCCAGTAAAAATACGTGACAGGAAATGTGCATTTCTGTAGGTTTCTAGTGAGCCTTGCATGTGTGGTTATAACTCGTAAAATGTGCTCGGGGGAGATAAAACTTCAGATGCTCTCTAATCCGTCCTTACCTGTGGTGCACCCCTCCCACTGAGGGTCATCTTGGCCTTTACCCGTCATGTCACGTGAAGTTGGTGACCATTCTCTGGAGGAGGAAGTGAAGGGCGGATTTAAGAGAGCGTGTGAAAGTGGTGTTCCCATGCTTTTTCCGTCACAATTACCATCAGGGTGGTAATTGTGACGGAATCCCTGACAGCGGATGTTTGCGCCCCTGAACAATAGTCTCTTTTACCTGGTAAAGGAATGATGTTTTTTTTATGAATGCCGCATGACCAGGCCAAGATAGAAGTATCGACGCAACAGCCCAGATTAAAGAGCACGGGTTGTCACTTGATATTGTTTGTAAATGCTGTGCCCCGTATCTCCTCTCTTGTATTGAAATACTAAGAACTCTCTTTCAACCCCTCCCCCCTCTCTCCCCCCGTCTTTCCCTCTTCCATTTCTTTTTGGAAGGTAAGAAACACAAGATAAGATTTTTGGAGTGTGTGTGTGTGTGTCGGTAGAAAAATTAGAGAAACGGAAGCGACCGACAGTTGAGAGCTTTAGACTGAGAGGACCGGGGCCCTTTAAAGGAAATCAATGATTTACATTAACCCAGCTCATCGCCGTCGATCCTGGTGGCAGTTTGAGTCTGACCATCACTCTCTTTTGAGATCTACTGGGGTCTTACAGACAGGAAATGGATTTAGGAAGTTTACTTTGCTCTCGGGTTACTCTCTCTCTTTTCCCCCCAGATGGCAATGAATGGATTATGATGAGAATGGGTTTGGCAGAGTGTAGAGCCAAGAGAGGAAAAAAATGCCCAAGAAATCTATTAAATGCATGTTATTCTTTGGGAGCATCTAGACGTACTCTGCTTTAAAAGCTCTGCTATTGGGGTGTCATAGATGTGACAAATTGTAGATCCAGGTTTTTGCTGAAGTTGCAGATTTCTATTAAAGCTGTAAAAAGAGCTGTGTGGATTGGCACCGGTGCTGTCGCCAACAGTAAACCATTTCTCTTCCATTCTATCCTCTTTCTTTTCTTTTTTACAGCATGCAAAAGTTTACTCAACAAGAAGTCAGATTCTGCTAAGGTAAGGACACGTCGGCCCTCTTTTCTTCTTCTTTATTATGTCCGGCGGTCTCTCCTTGATTAGCTGCCCCCCCCTTCTGTTCTTTTGTCTCAAGCTCACATTGTCTTCCTAGTATTATGTTGAGGAATATCTTTTTCATACACTAATTGTTTTTGTCAGTTTTAATAAGAAGTTTTGGGGTTTTTGCCTTAAATGTCCCATGTATTTCTGTAGGGGATTATGCTACACCGCAGGGTTTCTCAACCTTCCTCTGGCCTGTTTTTAGATCCCAGTATTCCTGTCATCTCATCCAAGTTTGAGAAACTCTGTTTAACTGTTATTATTTTCTCCAATTTCAGTCACAATCTTGTGTATATTCATCAGTTACCTTTTTCTAATGGTGGTTTTATTCATTCACCTTTAGTCTTAGTCAGAGGTTTGCTGCTTCTCTCTTTTCCGAGCAGTCTCCGTCATTCTCTGCTGCCATTAAGCGTCTCCCTCCCCTCTCCCCTCTCCTCCCTCCTGCCTCCCTCTCTTTCTCCCCCGCCCCAGGGGTCTCTCTGTGCAGTTAAGTGGCAGAGGCATAGAGAGTTAGTGAGGCAGTTAAAAGGATGATCTAGAGGCCATTCTGTGGCACTCACCCTCTCATTTACCCTGTTAGCTCTCAGCAGCCTAGGAGCCTCCACCAACATTAGCCCCATTCACTAAAAGGCGCCGAATTCTAATGCTTCTACGTGTGTGCGTGTGTAACGTGTGTGTGTAACGTATGTGTTCACTCTGAGTGTTTGCGTTCTCGTCCCAGCCTTCTACCAACAACAGTAAGAACAGTATAGTGAGCGCCATCAATGCCCTGAAAGACACCAACATGGCAACCAACGCCCAGATGGTACAGTAGGCCGCCGCAGTGTTGGTTCCTGTTGCTGTGTTGCTTAGTAGCCCGTCGTGCCTCACCCTCCATCGTCATAGTCGCTGCTTGGCATCCTTCATCTACCACACAGGAGTTGTTGCGCCGTAACATCCCCTGAGCCGGCAGTACCCCTCTGACCATGTTACCCCCCCCCCCCCCAGGTGCACATGTGTTCCTGAATTGTACAAATATATATTAAACTTTTTGGAAATGATTAAAAATGCTCGTCATTACTTTGAATCTCGGGCTGCACATGTGCACTCTTTTTCTAGATTCCTAAGGCGCATGAAGTTTATGTGATTATATGCCTCTGAAGTGGCAGCACAGAGAACTGTCCTGGTTTGTCCTGGTTTATTCACTCGTGCTGAACCGGCTATCCCTTAACCTTCCCACTAACGTCAACACCGCCGCGCAACCGTCCATCCTAACATCCAACCTGTTTACCTCGCCGCCATTACCATCCCGGCATCCTTACTGTACCGCCAAACTTCTTTCATCGAGCCCTCGTCCAGTACTAGCATGTTGTCATTTTAGGATGCTTTGATAGCATGCATTGCATATTACATATTGTACCAGTATGGATACTTAATACACTGTCAGGTCAGGTAGTGCTTCTCAACTGGTGGTGCAGGACCCCAAAGAAGGTCATGTGACTGAAATCATGCGTTTGTCTAATCTTTAAAATAATATCTGCCAGTCGGATAAAACAAGAGATGTGATTGCGAGAGACTGTGACATTTTGTAGACCAAAGAGGTCATTTAAATCATGAAACAGATTGGCAGACAAATCCGTGATTATAATAAGTGTTGGCTGCAGCGCTAGATAAAACTGACTCGGCTTTAATTACATTTTTCTACATAATTTAATCAATTAAGCTTAAGAAGCCCCGTGTGATATCATCACAGAAGGATTCCAATTAAAGTCAATAAGTCGATCAACAGGAAATTAATCTGCAACGATCAATGAATCAATAGATTGTGGATGCTTTTTTTATTTTTTTAACAAAATGGCCAAAAATTCGCCGGTTCCAGCTTTTTTTTAAAAAAAATTTTTTTTTTTAATTGTGATATTCTTATTCTTCTATGATGATAAACTTTAATACCTTTTGGCCATTTTATGACATGATATAGACCAAACTATGTTAAAATGATTTTACTGATTCAGTGAATATTTAAGTTTATTAATCGATAATGACAGTAATCATTAGTTGCAGCCCTAAATGGTAATATTGAATCGTCGCACCAGTCCTCGGACTAACCCACTCCTATGACTGAGCTGTAGTGTTGGGTCCTGACCCCGTGGCTGAGGCTTGGGTCCCAGTTTGAATCCAGTTGAGAAGCACCGGTTCGGGGTTCCGATGTGTTGGATTAACTCATGTTCTGCATCGCAGGAGTCTCAGAGCACAGTGGTGCACAACCCTCCTGACGGAGTCAAGGTGAGATGTGTGTCCGTGTGAAAGCCAGAGCGTCTCAGGACTGGTGGAGCTCCAGAGCCGGCCGTGTTTAATTTCAGTATCTTTTCTCTCCGTCTCTCTGCACTCAGGGATCAACGGAGAGCAACACCACCAACGACGAGGAGGAGATGAAAGGTAGGAAGCGTAGTCGAGTGTTTTAGTCTCCTTCTCATGTTCTTACCCACTCACTCGTTCTCTCTCCCATCTAGTAAAGTGTGTGTATTTGACTGTAGTGACTGGCAGGTGTGCGGAGATGCAACACTCTTGACTGTCCACCTGTGGCGTGTGTGTGTGTATATGAATGTATTTTATTGTGTGTCTGGCTACGTTTTGTGTGTGTATTCTAGCGGACAGTTCGATGCTGAGTCAGAGCAGCGCTACAGAGGAGATGCCCCCACTTCTGCCCTCACCTCAAAGCTCACCTGCCAGTAAGTTTATCCATGGCAACCAGAAGCTATACGGTCGCCACTGGCAAGGACCTAACACCCCCCCCCCACCCCCCACTCCCCACTCCCACCCTGGCTTTTTGTAGTCACTGGCAATCCTACATCTTTGAGCCTCCTCACTCTGATCCACCAAGCTGTTTTTGAGGGTTCCCACTGGTTTTGGGTTCGGTCAACTCTGGGAACGGCATAGAAATTAGATATTGATTTGATATTGGCATCAATTAGATTTATTTAAAAGATGAGTCAGGTTTTATTCTTGCACATCATTCCAATTGGTAATAATAAACTAACCAATGATCAATAAAAACACGAGAAGTCAGACGAGTTTCAAACGAACCTCATCGTCTCGTTCTTTGCACATCGATAAGTGTGATTTTATTGTTGATGATTTGGCAAAAGTCTGGATTTTAAAAGATCCCAAAACGTTTGCTCGTCAATATTCCACGTTGTCTCATGTTTGTGCGACGGTTATTGCGGAAAAGTTTATTAACATTTAGATGGTACCAAGTCACAGCGTAACATACTCTACGGTGTTCATCAAGGTCTTGGTGTAGTAATATGAGTTTGTAGGGATTTTTAATCATTTATATCAATTCTTGAGCGGCCAAACATTGTTAGTTTTGTACCAAATCTGTCCAGCAAACGGTATCAACATTGTAACGACTTGAGGCTATTTACCAATAATGATTCCTCATCCAGCACCAATGCTGTTTTTCCTGTCGTGTAGATCCATTAATACTGTAACATACAAACTGCACCTGAACCAGCTGGACTAAACCTCACTGTGCTCACAACAAACATAACTCATTTTATAGGTCCCAGAGACACTTTGACCCAATTATGCTCATGAAGAAAAACCTCATTGAATTCTTCATCAGGGCCACTGTGGGAACCCTGAAATGTGTGTGTGTGTGTGTGTGTGTGAGAGTGAGAGAGAGAGAGTGTTTTTGGTGATCACAGCATCTATCCCCTTGTCCTCCTAATGTCACACCTCCAGCTGGAGGAAGCCTTGCTTACCTTGCAGCTGTGTGTCCTAAACCGGGCCCTTCAGCCCGTCTGACGTGCCCTTCAGCCTGTCTGACTTTACTGGAACCGTGCACACCACAGGGCGGGTTCCTCTTTGTCCTCCCATGTTCTCCTCCAGTTCTCCTTCTACTCTGATGCTTTATTCTCCGTTATATGTCCTTTTAATCTTCTCTAATTTATTCTCCATTTCCCTCTGATATGCCGTCGTTATCTCGCCTCTTTCCTTATCTACACTCTCTCGTCTCTTGACCTCTCGTCGTCCTGCTCTCGTCAGACTCACCTGCACTAAAGGGACAGTCTAATCTCTCCTCCCCCTGTGTCATTCCTCCACTCCCGCCTTCCTTTCCCGAAACATGCGAGGTTTCCTCACGGGCACAACCTGAGCTCGTACCAAACAGCGGCTTCGATCCTCTCTTTGTCCGCCGGGTGCTGCAGCTCATCAGACGAGGCTTTGTTAATGTATACGAGCGTTAAGAGCAGAGTTGATGTGAGCGGAGCAGGCAGTTGAGTGACTTCCACATCTGACAGCATCACAACCAGAGCTGCACTGATCTCGCTTCCAGCTGCCATCCTGTCCTCGTGTTACCCATCTGCATGTCTGTCATAAACCCACACTGACTCTTTGTGTTTATTCCACTCATTCTACTGAACACTAACCCGCATCCACTTCGTCTCCTGTTCAGTTAGGTCACATATTTTACTGCATGATCTGTGTGTGTGTGTATGTATGATCACATGTACGTTTCTGTCAACTTGTCATCCGCCCATGTGTATTTTTTCGTGTTTGTTGACCATCCGTTGTGTGTTTCAGTTCCACCGCATGACGTAAAGCGCATGGCATGGAACAGCACGGGCAACGGCTCCTGCCCTGACTCTGAGTTCTCACAGTCCTCCATGCCTGCCGCTCCGCTAGGGAGCAACGCTGCTCTAAGCAACACGAAGCAGAGTAAGAACACAGTCTTGACTAACCCGACTAACGCTTTCCTTGTCGTCTACGCACTGTGGCTTTTGCACACTAACAACCTTTCATCTCTGAAATGAAAAGTTTTCTGCAGATAATATCCATCGTAACGAGTCATCCTGAGAATCTCACGAAAAGTTTTACTTATTCTTGGTTCGTTTTCTCCTGTGTTGAAGACTTGAAATGAGGCGAATGACTCCACATGTATCGGATCGATGACATGGTTTTATACGTGTTCAGGTCTTGAAAGAGTTAATTTATATTAACTGTAAGGAAAGAATCACTTGGTCAAATGACTTGACAGAAGATGTATTTATATTTTTATGGTTCCACCATTAGACCAATACCAACAATGTTTCAGTTGGTCTCAATACTTTTTGACTCCTCCCCGACTGAAACAGGATGTCGTGGTGCGTTTGTTGGGGACTATTTTCAGCCGTGGATTAATACACATTTCGTGCTCTGCTGAGTATTTAAGCCAGCAGGACAGTTTGTGTGGGATTGAGTCAAACTGATCCACGGTGCCAATATTCAGTAACGGTTTTAACCGTTTTTGGACGACTGTGGCGCTCCGTGGCACAATGTTTGGTCGGATCGCTTCACTGTTGGTTTTGGTCTTTTTGATGAGATTTAGTGACGATAGAAGAATATAGAATATCTCCAACCTTTCCCTTAAGATTGCTCTTTGTTGAAGGCCAGTTATGTAGTGTTGAAATGTTTCTTTTGGTTTCATTGATGTTTTAAATTGTGTGTGGAAAAGTTACTCTAGCATTAGAATCCTCACTAATGTCAGGAAATACTCAATTTAAGAAAAAATGTGCACGCCTATAGTTTTGTTTAGTGGGAGACAGGAATTATATGGAATATTTTATTTATTTATTAGTAAACCTCGTCGGAGGCAGCTGTAATTATACCTCAAAATATAGACATGTAATTTAATTTTAGTTTTGAAATTAGGTCATGGTTGGTTCTTAATTCTTATAAATCTTGATTCAAAGTCCACTTACTCTCTTTTTCTGGAGCTTTCTATCAGTGGATAGTTGTCTCGGTGAGCAATCCTGCTAAAGCACGGCGACTTTGCTCCGTTGTCGTCATATATCAAACTTTGTGTTTGAAAGCTCCATTTAAAAAGTAAGTAAGTGGTTCTTGAGTTTGCTCTGTTTGTTTACTAGCAGGATCTTCTGTTCGTGTCTGGGTGGCAGTGTGTGTGTGCTCACACAGCAGAGAGTAGTGTTTAGTCAGTCCTCGTGTCGTGCAGAAGGTGAGAAGCGGAGCGACAGACAGTGATGAGGTCGAGCTGCAGTCGCTGAGCTGCTTGGGACTGAGTGATGAGGTTAAAGAGGAGAGTCGAGCTGTAGCCACAGACGGAGAGAGAGCCTGAGGGGAAGGCAGGAGCTGGAAGTGATGAGAGAAAATGTCATCAAGCAAAACCACCACATAGTTAAGTGTTGCCTCACCTCCTAACGGCCTTCTCACCATTTACCATCCGTCTGTCTCTCTTGTTGTGTCTGTAGCTCGTAAACAGGAGATCATCAAGATAACGGAGCAGCTGATTGAAGCCATCAACAATGGAGATTTCGATGCCTACACGTGAGTACAGCTGTATAAAGAAAAGCAGCACGTGGCTCAGTTCTTTATGAGAGAAGTGATGTCTATGTGATGATCTAATGGGATTCATTAGAGCGGTCTTTACGTCGGCGCTTTGTCTTCTCTAGACTCCGTTTCTCTCGTCTCTAATGTCTCTGCGCCCACTCGTACCTTCTCACCGGTTCTCTCTTGCTGTTCTTTCTCAGGAGGATTTGTGATCCTGGACTCACCTCTTTTGAACCCGAGGCCCTGGGGAACCTGGTGGAGGGCATGGACTTCCACAAGTTTTACTTTGAGAACTGTGAGTACCTCCTCGTGCACACACACACACACACACACAAATCTACCAAGAACACCAGCCAAGTGAAGCTTGGGCTCAGAAGATCACCAGGAAGTATAGTCTGTTTTTGGGGAAATATTGAGTACATTTTTCTTCCATCTGCCAAATACTTAATTATTTAATTGGTCTAACATGTCACTCCTATGTTCACAGAGCCAACGTGTCTTTGTGACAACATTGTTTGTTTTGTCTGAAAAATAGCTGCAAACTAACTTATATTCAGTTTATTGTCAACATAAAGAAACATTTACATCTGAAATTCTGTCACTAGCAATATTTTTGGCATTTTTCCTGATAAATATCTTAAAGGTCCAGCGTGTAGGGTTAGTGGCATCTAGCGGAGAGGATGCAGGAGGATGGCCGGTGGCCTTCAGATAATGTGAGAAAGCGAAAGGCTCTCTCTGGAGCCGGTGATTGGTTTAAAATGTACTTAAAGTTTTCCCTCGTCCTCTTTAAAGCAGTTGATGGGGTTTCATATTTTAGTACTTCAGCTTCCAAATGTTGTGCAGCACAGAGGTTACACGAAGACATGATTATATTTCTCCCATTTAGCTTGAACAGCCATTAATTGTGGACTAGTATCTTTTTGTAACAATTATAATAATAAATCGGACTTTAAGTACCTTTCATGTAAACTTAACATACAGAAAAGAAGCGCAAACAAACTACAATTAAAACCCTCAAAATCCATCCATCTAGTATTTTACTTGATGCTTTCGGGCGGTCTCTCTCTCTCTCTCTCTTTTTTTTTTTTTTAATCCAGTGCTAAGCAAGAACAGCAAGCCGGTGCACACCACTCTGCTCAACCCACACGTGCACCTGATCGGCGAGGACGCCGCGTGCATCGCCTACATCCGGCTCACACAGTTTGTGGACACCACGGGCCGCCCTCGCTCCAGCCAATCGGAGGAGACCAGGGTGTGGCATCGTCGCGATGGCAAGTGGCTCAACGTTCACTTCCACTGCTCTGGAGCTCCTGCTGCACCACTCCAGTGATCAGGTACTCCTCCTCCTCACACACATTGTAAAGCCCCTGTGTGTAGGAACACCGGGTGATATCGGAGAAGACACAAATCTGACCCGCTTGTCTAGATTTGTTTAGATTGTCCTGTTTCTTAACTGACCCATAATTGACTTTCAGGCCTGTCCCCCGTCCCCCCTCTCTGTCCCCTCCAGTGGTCCTGAGCCTCCAGTCTACTGGAGTGTGTGTTTTGGGGGGCAGTTTTTTTCAGCGAGCGTGTTTAAGAGGCACGTCCTCTGCGTGGAGTGGCTAGTGCCAGGAGCCCGGCCGGGCAAGATCGCATCCCTCTCCACGATACCAACCAATCCTGTCCCCCCTTTGACCTGCTGGGGGCCGGCTGAACACAAGACACCGCCCCCATGGGATGATGCATGCATCTGGCGCCTGATTGGAGGGCGAGTCTTCGCCCTCTATCCCTCCCCATGGCAGCCATCTTTTTTCTGCCCGCGCGACATGAGACGTCCTGCGTGAGGAGAGGATTTACAGTTGAACTTGTGACAGTTTATGAGTATGAGTTATGAATATGCTGTGTAAATTATGACTAGATGTACCAGAAACCACCAAAACCCAACCAAGCATTTATATTCACTATCTAATAAAGGGAGGAACAGAAAGGGAGTGTGAGGTTAGCAGCTGAGATTTTGGACAAATTTTTTGGCATTCTAGGGATTACCGGGTAGAAAGTGTTGTGCTCGTTACCCGGACGTTGATGTAAAGATGTAGGGAGGTTTCCCCCCATCTAACTTCTAGAGGGGTGAAAAAAAATCAAGTCTGCTCAGTCAGAGAACTTGATGACGAGAGAAACTTGATATCAAAAACATGAAGCACCAAAGTGTAGAACTTTAGGCTTTTTATGTGTTTTCGTTTGTGTGCTTGTTTTCCGACCGAGCGGAAAGTCGTGCTGTTGGGGGCGGGGTTGTTTTTATTTGAGGTTACGTGTTTCTGTTGTGTTTTAACGTCCTGTTCCGTTTGCGTTCCTGTGAATGACCGGAGCCTTTCTTTTACTTGTTCCTTTGTTTTGTTCGTTGGTCTGACTGATCCTTTTATTCAAGGCTCCTTTTTAAAGCAGCTGAGTTAAAAAAAAAAAAAAAGAGGGATTTAATCGTGCAAGTTTAAAGCTAACGTGTGAACACGTTGTGTTGTCTGTATGCAGTGGAGGGAGCGAGTGGGGCAGGGAAGGAGTCTGCGTTTTGCATGTTTGCCCGCCCCCCCCCCCCTCCCTCCCTCTCTCCTTTTTTCTCCCTCTTAAACCATTCCCTCTTTTAACCCTCTCACTCTGTTTCTCTGCTTTCTGCAAGGGCCTGGTTTGTTTATAATCACTGTGTAAATACAGTGTATGTATAGTTCTATGTAGAAAAGTGTAATATATGTACATGTATCTAAGAGACACTCATCCTGTGCATCTGGGACACCGCCCCATGATCTCTGTGAACCCCGATCTAGTTTACAAACTTTTTCCTCAACAATATTTTTCATTTTTGCTTTAATTCTACTCCTTAAAGTACTTCCTTAAGATATTTGTAGCTCTCCATCATTGACGAATACACACACTCGAGTGGGGGTACCGGATTTAGTCCCGTGGCCGTGAGACTGTTTTTAGAGACGGGGAATAAAACGTTTAACGGGCTGAAAATAGTTTTACCCCTTTGCTTAAAAAAAACAACTTTTTAAACATAAAGACGTTCATCATAGTGTTCTTAACTCCTGATCCCACAATGCTGTGAGCCGTCTCTTTATATCATATGCACGCACACACACACACACACACGCCTGGTGGTGTGTTTAGGCTTTGTAACATATCTGCACCACTGCTGTGACCAAGGGGCCAACCCTTGCTGTGCTGCTTAATTGTCTCCATCCATTCGCGACAGTCGTATCTTAAACCCCCCTCCCTCCGATATCTCCCCCCCCCCCCCCCTCGTGTACCAACGAGTCCCGGCTCTTGAGATGTTTATTTGTACCTCTCTCTGTTGTTTCTCTGTTCCCGCTGTTTCACTGGTTTGAGTTTTTTCGTTGTCGTCGCTGTTGCTGTTAACTTGTCGTTTGGTAATTTGCCGAATCTGCCAAGCTGGAGTTCTGCACTCTCCCTCGTACACAGGAAAAAAAATCAAATAAAAGGGAAGACGGGGAGGAAGAAAAGACAACACAAATTACAGATCGAGTGATCTTACATTGATCCGGACTAAATTATTTATGAACGTAATCGAGCCAAGGTGGTTATAAAATCGTGCCTGCTCAGTGGAGAGGAGTTGTGAAAGCCGGAGGAAGAGTTGGTGCGGGTCTTTGTGACCAGAGCGGGAGACCTAGTTATATGCATGTTTCAGTTACACATTTCTACCATGCACCTACCTGAGTAAGGATGGAGCCTAGTGTTAATATATGATATTTGCATCTTTTGAAATAAGAATATTCTCCATCCAGAATGTTGAATAGGTGACATGAAAAATATTTAAAAAAAATACGCAAAATTTTTAAAAAAGTGATTCAGGAGCCGTAGCTTGGTATGAGGCCCTCGATGTTAGCGTTTTCCCTGCGTTGTAATGATATATTATTGGGCTGCGCTTTCTCCCCCCCCCCCCCCCCAGCCTTCACATGGATGCTGGAGTTTTTTTGCATGATCATGATGTACAATGAAATACAACCATGAATTGACGACTATCAAGTGTTTGTCTGAGTGTTAGTTGGTCTTCATCATAGCTTTGTTATTCTTCGAAATTGGATCTTAAAAGTATTTAATAAAAATACTATTTCAGCACTGGTTTATCTCTCTCGACTGGTTTATTTTCTCTCATCATTCTTGTCACTTTCATCCGGTCCCTGGCGATGTGCTCCATCCACTCCCTGACCACACGGTTCTGTGTTTACCCTGCGTGCTTTCTTAGAACGTGGATCCTGAACTCGCTCTCACACTTCGTCTTTTGCAACATACCTTTTACCGTCTGGGAGGAAAAAAATGTATCCCCAAAATGACGGCATAACGGCCCTTTTTTGGCCTCTGCATTTTTGATCCGTTCAGCTCGGATTTCAGGATTTTCATCAGCAGCGTCTCAAACCTGACATCACCAAATTTGGAGCTAATAGAGATGTGCAACACACGTTTCTGGTTATGCAACGCTGCAACATTGATTGGTCATGCTGAATATCTTGCCCAATTTTAGGAGTCTCAGGTGACGTTTAGCATTAAGACGCCGGCTGTTGAAGGAAAAAAGGTTTTTGATTTGAGTAAAATAAACACTCTTAGAACCGGATCATGTTTCTGTGGTTGGCTGGATGCTCTGAACACCACCCGACGTCACAGCTGGCATGATATTTGCCCTCCATACGTGTCTGTCATCACACAAAGTCAGAGTAAGCCTGAATAAAGCGGCATATCCTCCAGGGCCATTAACACGCACGCACGCACACGCACGCACAGGATAAAACAATCGCTGCTGTCCATTCAACAGCATTGCTCCGTCTCACCACTTCAGCCTTTGTTCTGTCTCCTGCTGCTCTTATTTTAGCTGGAGTGAGCGCTCTGTGAAGTGTTGAGTAATGCTGCAGCCTTATTTTAAAAAAGGATTTGTGGTGTTATTTATGATGGTCCCAGTTATTTTAAGGATTGAGTCCTGTGTGTGTGTGTGTGTCCATGGGATGTAGGACAGCTCCCCTCTGGTTCCTCTGTGTGATTAATGAGGAGCTCAGCAGTTGCTTAACTTAAGACACTTACACATATTTCCTGAAAGACACAAAAAGGGAGAAACCCGTGAGGGGACGTGTCTTGTTAGCGCTCTCTGACCTCCGACCCCTCGTGTCAATAAAATTAGAAGAGAAGCTGCCCCCAGAACGGGTCTCCTGAATCTAAATTACTTTTGACTTTGTCAAGGTTGTAAAGGATTGGTTCACCCCCCCCCCCCCCCCCCCCCCAGATGTTTCCAATCATTTCTAAGCAGGTGCAGCACCAACTCATCCAACAGCTTTTTGTTCTCAAAAACCATGAACATGTGTTTTTATAAAACAGTAAATACAATTTGTAACCTTTCTGTTGCAGGTACAGCAAAGGGAAGCGCTTGTTAAAGTGTTCTAACTGTTTTAGAAAGAGGTTTAATATTCAACCCATCTTTTGAAAACTAGGCCAACAGTAAAGTCAGGTTTTTATTTAATATTCCTACTGAGGAGGTTTCTCATTTTGAAGGGCTAAACTATTTTTCCCATCGGGCCGTTAAGTCAGAAGCTTCAGCTGAGTTTTATTTCTCAAAATCAATGCTATTGGTTCAGTTTATGTTAATCACAAATGTAACTGATCACAAATGTATAAACAATAAAAATCATGGTCCTAATATAGTATGTCATTTAATGTATTATGAAAAAGTCATCTTATGTTATGAAAATGTCGTAGCATGTCGAAAATAATAAGTTTGCGTCCCTTGTACGTTTACGTAAATGTACTTTGTATTAGTAGTACTTATATTGTATTATTCAAATAACTGCAGCCTGTCTTACAGATACCTTCAACATATTTAGATTTCTAAACATTTAGCCGTGTCCCAAAAGCAGAGTCATTACTGCGCATTACAAATCACTTATTGTACAGTTTTCTATAAAAATGAGCCGGTCCGCTGCAGCAGGGGTTCCCTCTGATCCCCCTGTTTTCAGAAGGGAACCACACACAAGAAAAGATTAACACGGCTCATGAGTGACTGAGAGCAGCAGCTCGGCAGATTTACATAAAGGCAATAAATCTTTGTGTAAGCAATCTTTTTAGTTACACAATCCATGTATTTTGAGTGTGGGATGGTGGCGCACAGCTAACCCTTTGCGTATTACATAATCATCCTAATATGGTGGGTTTACCATCATCAAACCAAGACTACAGAGTTAATTCGAGGTTATTATTCAATGAGAAAGAAGGTGGACCACACCGACACCGAGGGCTTGTTCTCACCAGGTATATCGTTTAATACTCATGATTCAGCACATTACACGAAGGGACTAGTTCAACACATGGTAAAGTAGGCCGTACACACTTTACACTGCTCCCTCATCGTCCAGCCACAAACGTACAGTATTTACATTAACCTACAGGATCTGCATGATACAACACCGATTCTCAGGAAGGAAGGAGTCGTGAAAGGATTTGAGTTAATGTACAGGATTACAGGACAGGTCCTTATTGGAGAAACAGCAGTCGCAGGTTACAGAGATGCGTCACGACACAATGGTTCACAGCACATAAAAGCACAAGTCAAGTCCGTACACACGTATAGCAACAGTATAAAAAGAACCATCAGGGCCGTGTTATCCAACGAGCCCTGTGAAAATAGAACAATGTCGCCATCTTCTGGTTAGATCGCACATCTGCTTAGAATACAACAGAACAGACAACATTTAACTTCAGGAGTTTGGGCTATCTAAGTCAGTCAAGAATTAATGCAGCAACACACACTATCTAATGTCAGGAACAGTAGTCTATCTATTCATCTGTCCGTCTATCTATCTATCTAGAGCCAGCTGCTGGAATCAGTACAAAAAGATATGTTACCACCCGACGGTCAGCTTCCAATGGCTTTGAAAAGGTGTTATTCTGTACAGTTTAGAAGGACCATACCGATGGTTTTGCAGGTTTTAGCCCCTGAACAAATGATATACACTTAACATAACTGCTCATGAAATCATATTTTCCTGTTTCAGTATTTTTCCAGGCAAACGCTGGAATAGAAATCAATTATCAGACTCTTGAGTTGTGTAATTCATCACGTCAGCAGGATGTTTTTCTCCATCATTGTTGTGAGGTAACGCAGGTTAATTGATCTGAGAAAGAAGGCTCTCAACAATAACGTGACTTTGACAGAAAATAAATGCTGATTTAACATTTATTGTGATAGATTCAAGTTTCAGGAGTCGTGTGAAATCAATGGAAACCAACAGTTTCCTGGAAAGTCAGGGAATAGTTTTGAGAATAATCAAATTTAAAGGGGGTTTAATAACGTTATGCTCTCTTGTGTGGATGTAATTGTGACTTTAATGTAAGTGTTGAACGCTGCCACTTTCTAATAAGACCTTTATAAAGGGATTATATAAATTGTAAGTAATGACTTTATTCATGGTTAATAAATTATTGCTTTTGGTTTGCTGGTTTTATCTGGTTGGCGAGTCGTTATTATTCAGAGTGTTACTTCTTAATATCAATCCTGCCATTATTAATGTTAGTAAGTCAATAACAAAGATCTGTTTTGAATAAGAAGTTAGTGAATGTTAATGAAAAGCCTGGCAACTCAAAAGCTGCTCTTATTAAACACTTATAACTTATATCTATAAGTTAATAGTAAACAATTTATTAACCATTAATAAACATTTTAAAGCTTTTTGTAAAGAAAACGATGCACATTATACTATAGATTGAAAGCCCGGTTGTGTTTAAGGGTTGTAGGTTCTGCACTTTAACAAATTGAATTAACTTTTTGATGAAAAACAGTCGGCAGTAGCGTATACATCATGAGTAATGGGAATAAATACACTAAAACATGAAGAATAACCGGTATGGCCCTGAGTAAAATAGCTTAATCAAAGGTCTAAACAGCACTTTCACCAGTAAACGTATAAGACAACAGCCTGAAGAGACGAGCCCTGTTGGAACATCTGAATCGTGACGTCTGATGCAGGAGTTTGGGGTTTAATCTAAGTTAATAATCTTGGAGGGACAATGATGATATACAGCCAGCCTGTATTCTAGATGTTCTGGCGGTTAGTTTGATGATTTGTATTATTAGACACACAGAAGACACACATTAATGGGGTGAATTTTTAGCATAGATTCTTGTGTGAACATCTTAGAAATATCCCCAGAATATTTTTTTTAACACGATTCTCCTTAATATACATGCCATGCTGATTTTTTTTTTTGGATATTCAGATATTGGGTGAAAGGCCCCCGATCAGCATGCCAGGCTCAACCTAAACGTTGCCGACCCCATCAGTCACCGCTCGTCTTCTCAACAGGCTGTAACTCACATGTAAAGCACCACAACTCACCCACACACTCTGCCACCCTGGCAGCTTCGGGAAGGTCTGCCCACGCCGCTGTACTCGTCCGACGATTAGCAACCGCAAACACAACACTGAGTTCAGATTTTGAAATGAGCAGAGACGGCCGTTTGTGCTGACCTAAGTTAGGAGCATCTTTCTTTTCTTTTAAAGTTTACTTTTGTCTTCCTTTAAACCCTCTTTTCCTCCTCTTCAGGGGTCACATGGCACAGATGGTAAGCCAATGGCACGGCCTCAATCAGACCAGAACTTGTGTGTTTGTGTCGGCATCCCCTACGTGATGGGCATGTGTGTTAACGTGCGGGTTGGTGTGTGAATGATGACTGTGTTTCTGTTTAAGATCATTGATTTCGTTTGTTTCCTGCTGATTGTGTGCGTGTTTGAGCTTGCCGTGCACGTGGAAGTATTCATCCTTGCCCTCGCCGTGTGTGTGTTCCTCGTGTGTGTGTGTTAGGTCATTGTCAACACGTGTCAGATCTTCTTGCGTGTCCGTGTGTGCGGTCGGTTCCTCCGGATGTGCTCGTGCGTTGGTGACTTCCTCGATCCAGCTCCTGAAGCGGCTGACTCGAGTGTAGAGCGCGGGAGACGAGGGGCCGTCGCAGCCGTAGCCTCCGGCGACGACCCCGGTGAGGACCCACCGACCCGACTCCCCCTGACACACCAGCCCGCCTCCAGAGTTGCCCTGACAGCTGTCGTCATGGAGGAGGCTGGTGTCTGGCGGGCTGCCAGCGCACAGGGTGCCGTGGCTGGAGAAGCTGTCGCCGTAGCGCTTCTTGCATTGCCATGAGGACATCAGAGGGACCCAGGATGCAAGAACTGAGTCTGCGAGAGAAGATGGACGAGATGGTGAAAGGAGCGACATGTCAGAAATGCTGACAATCGAGAACAATGGATTGACTAAATCGTATTTGGCTACTGATTTCATGGCATTGTATCAAGCAACAAGACTAAAAGTCTTCAGCCTTCAGCTCTGAGAGGCTGTACTTAGTGAGGCTTTGAGCGAAATGCTAACGTCAGCATGCTTACAATCAGTAGGCGATTAGAGGGAGGATACCATCCCTTATGCTAGCTAAATGATCAAAATGCATGCTCTTTCTTAACCTGCCTTTCTCCCTCTCCATCCTCGAGTAGCAGAGAGAGTGCAGGAGCACAGGGGTTGTTAGTCTAGTCTGCCTGACTCATATCTGACTGAGATTTGTGCAAGTTAGAATCTCTGGCTCTGAAATATCAGCAGCCTCACTGTGCTGTGTGCTGAATAATCCACGGAGCTGTCCGTGGTGCTAAGGTAGCAGACAGATTTGTGATTGCAACGTGTGCTCTACAATCTGTGTATTGTTTGATGTTTAAAGAGACATGATTGAAGTAAACTGGAGTGGAAAACACATACCTGGTCCTGTCCAGCCAGCAGTGACCATGACAATGCAAGAAGATGGAGTCGTCCCTCCCGATGCTGCGTCCGCACCGGGAAGGCACGCTGCGTTGGTGTCGGGGTCAAAAGTCAGACAGTGACCCTTGGTGCTGGGCAGCTTCAGCAGAGCCAGGTCGTGACCGCCGCTCTGACCCTTGAACTTCCTGTGAACCACCACCTGCTCCGGGGTGAGAGTCTGCGCCGAAGCCCCGACACGCACCACGTACCTGGACGGGTCGCTGCCAAACCTGCGGGAAGGAGGGCGAGAAGAAACTTCAGGTGGATTCACACTTCACGGTGTTCGGTGGAATGGATTCATAGTTCAGAGTGAGATTTACCTGCTGACACAGTAGGCGGACGTCAGGGCCCAGCAGGGGCTGATCAGAGTGCCGCTACAGAGAGGACCGCCATGCTCTTCTTGAGACTGAAGCCACACTGACACCTGCCACGGCCACGTGGTGCTGACGGAGAACAGGAAGAGATCTCAATCAAAACTCCTTTCTTTTCTTTGAGTTTCTGAAGGCAGGGTGCTCTTTGTGTCAACTCATCAGCCACATAAACGACTGTGTAGCTGCTTATGCTGACTATACATTCTTCTATACACACTTTCAACTCCGTGCACAAGAGGATTTTAACTCGACTCCAAGTATTTGGAAAGACAACAGCTTTCAAAATCTGCATATTCAAAGCTGGTAACCACCGGAGCATCAGAACCACAGGTTTACTGTGTTCCTTTATGTCAATTCAACTAAAGGTGCTGCGTAGAGTGTTTAACTTATGTAGAAATGTTTTGATGGGTGACATTAAAAATGATTTAATGAATTCAACATGTCTTTAGTTTTGCCTTTAATAGTAAATGTGTTTTTTGCATCACTGAAGGACAATAACAAGGTGAGTCTTGCATTGTTACCTAAATCTAATTTTAAGACCTCTCACATTGTGAGGTGAAGCTGTGCTCACATGGTGCATATTCATATATAAAGTTGTTTTTAAATCGAGTTATTACAAAAATAACTGACAAACAGAGAATCTGTGGCGAGGCATAAGAGCTTGTTTTTGGGTCTCTGTGTGTATAATGAAGCTGCCATGTGTTGTCTGCTTAATGGGACCTAGGAGGCAGCAGCCGACATCAATACTAGCAGGTCAGTCGAGGCTCATTGTAGTAATTTATTGCAGCTATTTTATCATCGTATTTATATTACAGTATTCACACTTTTAGAAATATCACTGCTACGGCTTCATTGTGAGTCGCTAAGTCACCAGGACAAAGCCACAGATGTAATTAGGGCGGCAAAGTTTAACCGATTAATCGATCAGTTGTCAACTATTAAATGAATCCGTTGGGAGTCATTTAGAAATTCACTGATTCCTGTTTCCTAAATGTGATTTTTTTTTTTTTACTCCTGTATGAGAATGAACTGAATATCTTTGAGGTGTTAACAAAACATTTGAGGACGTCATCTTGGGCCAAGGGAAACCCTGATCGATTAATTGAGAGAATAATCGTCAGATTAATCCCCAATGAAGATAATGGTTCGGTAATACCAAATTAGGTCCTAAATCCTACCTGAGCATGTTTTCCTCGCCCTGGTTTCTCCTCTTGCCCTCCTCCTCCCCCAGCTTCCTCAGCCCACAGCTCAGCTCTTGGGGCTTGGCCTGGACCGCTGACTCCCACGGCGTGACGTCACACCTGACTCCTGCGTCCACCCTGCGTCTGCAGCCCCGGACGCTCTGACCGAGAGACGGACACTCTCCCAGGAACTCCTCCTTCCCTGTGCACCTCACCTGGTCCAGGTGGATGGGCCCTTTCCCCTGACCGAACCCTCCGGCTGCCACCGCTCCACCGCTGAGGAGGGAGAAAAGTGTTTTTTTGGTGTAATTAAAAAACCTCTAAGTATTTAAAAGTAACTCTGTCCCTTTCATACGTATAAATATTAACCTGTGTCCAAGCTGTCTGCACACCACGGCTGCGTTCAGGTCGTTCCAGCCCGAGTCACAAATACTTCCCCAGTCACCATGGAGATACACCTCGACCCGACCCTCCTTTCTGCTGCTGCCACCCACAAGACGCACCAGGGGACCTGACGGGAGAGAGACACACACCTCATTCATATGCACGTCTGTGCACCTACATACTCCAGTCTACACGCACAGAGAGAGAGAGAGATACGTCCACTGACGGTGTTAAATGTCATCTGCAGCCATGGTGCCTCTTTATTCGGCCTCTATTCTCATTCTAATGGGCTGTGTGTCTACAGGAGGCCCAGTAAACACCTCTTTATTCTCTCTGCTGTCAACATGTGGCATTTAAACTCTTTGAACAGAGAGAAACACTGATGTTTTCACACTGAGGTAATGATACAGCGCCACAAAAGGAGACGGAACCGGCTTCATTTTTTTCATAGATTAGATGGAAACATCTTTTGCATGCTTATGATCAATTTGAATAGAACTTTGTCTGAAGTTGAAGTGTGAGGCAATTTCTGCCAGGGTTTAATAAAGTAAAGTAAACGGCTCACAGCCTGGCATGAGACCAGCGCTCTACAGGGACAGCTTGCCCTTTTCATACAATATGAATTGCCACCACACTTCTGCAGTGCAATCATCCTGTTGTTTTTGCTGGTTCCTCCCATCCCTCCTTTTTGTCTTATTATCTTTTGCAAATGAAAAGAAAACTCAAAAAAATGTAATACAGCAGTCTGGGCAGACGTAGAATAGATGTCGTTGGCACAGACAAAACAAACTAAATAAAATTACAATACAGAAGAATGAAAAGGGTGAATTAGCCCAGTTTGCACCCATTTTCAAAATAGGTATTCATGCCGGCCTTAATCCTGGTCTCATGTCTTACCCGTGGAAGGTGCGATAACCGGCACTTCATTGGTTTCTTGGCTGGATTGTCTCCTGCAGCGAACACCAACATCCTCACTGTGTGAGCAGTCGGTGCGGCCCCAGATCCCGTGCGGACAGTCCAGCAGGGAGGTCTCCGATCCCTCACAGTGGACGTCGTCCAGGAGGATCAGACCGATGCCCTCGCCGAACATCCCATCCGATACAACCTCAGCGTGACCCCTGAAGGTGGAGAAGAGGTGAAGGTTTGTAATGTGGACACCAAGTCAAAAGAATATGCCAGTTTTAATAATACATGAAAATTGATGCAAAGTAACATCTATGTTGGCTTTCATCCTTTAATAATCGTCATCATCAGTTACCTGATTTCTTCTTAGGTTTTAAATTGATGATCAACAAATGTAAAATACAACAAATGCAACTAATCGCACGAATTGTCTTTGCAAAACGTCTGCTGACGTCTTCAGACCACTTTCCAACATAAGGAGAAAGATGAATTTGTGTTCAGTCGTTTGTACATCTCCTCAAGTGTTTCCATACCTGTAGCCCAGCTGTCTGCAGACCACCTCTGCATGCTGCAGGGTCCAGCGGTCGTCACACACCGTCCCCCAGTCACCGTTGTGGAGAACTTCCACCCGACCCTCCCAGGGACTGTCTCCTCCAACCAGACGCACCACACCATCTGAAACAGGTTCATATTGTGGCTTTTATAAAGATGTAAGTATTGAAGTTTGACTTCACAGAAAATCCTTTAAGCAAACCTGAAGCAACGTTACATTTTTATAGATGCAAACACTAATGTATCATCTTGCATTCATTACTAATCGTATATTACTTTGATGAATAGTAGCTGTTATTTCATGCCAGTAGATATGTTACTCCTCAGTTCCCATAAATCCTGCTTGTCACTAAGAGGATGTTGCTGCTTCATGCAGTAATGATTTATTGATGTCCAGCGGCTATAAATAGCAGCTTGAAGCCCATCAGTGTGTGGACAGTAAACTGTGTGTGTGTGTGTGTGTGTGTGTGTGTGCGCTGTACATGTACCTGTATAAGGGCTGCAGGAGACCCCAGCATCCTCCATGTGGTCACAGTTGTGCTGCTCCCAGTCTCCATGGGGACACTGCTCCAGAAAGAGCTCGTTTCCCGTGCACTTCACAGCATCCAACAGGATCGGGCCTGAACCCTGACCAAAGTGAGCCCACGACCAGGCCTTCGCCACACCCCTGCAACACAGATATGCACCGGTTTTTTTCTTCAAATTTTGGCCTGATGATGGCTTAATTTGTTGCATGCCATCCTGAGGGGAACACGAACATCTGGATGACATTTCATGGTAATCCCTCTGACAGTTTTTGAGATATTTCACTTCAAACATAAATGTCAACCTCATGGTGGTGCCAGAGGAAAAGTCAGAGGATCACCAGAGTTAAGAATACACTGTTTCCGGAATCGTGAATGTCTGTCGACCATTCCATGGCAATGAAAGAAGTGGAGATATTTCAGTCTGGACCAAAATGACACATCAGCATGGCTACAAACTATAAACCGTCTCAGGTGCATATTGGTTCTATACTCTAGATTCTATACGACTGACTGTTGCCCAGTTCTTACAAAAGAAAAACACTCTAAAATATCCAAAATAAATCAAATCATCCAAATAAATAATGAACGCACATCCCACAAGGATGTGTAAGTGGTGATTATTTATTGATGCTGAAGTGCTACAAAAGGCAGTTCTGTGTGTTTGTGTGCTTTCCTGCTCCTGAATCAAACTTTACTGACCAAAAAAAAATCTATCAATTGTTTTTGTTTTTATAATTCAAATCCACCTCTATTCTCTTCCTGTGATGTGGTAAAATATTTAACTGAGGGGCATAACTATCCAGTAAAATGAGATGTGGGGTAACTAACTAACACCAACCATCAGATAAACAAGATTTTACTGTTAACTCGGGTAGAAGCAAGTAGAACAATATCATAGTAGGACTAGGATGCCAGTTGGTAAAAATATAAGAACGTTTAAAGTGTGTAAATGTTTGACACGCGTACCTATTGAAGGAAAATAAAACTATCCAGGTGGGAAAAAACAAAACACTTCATTTTGTCTTTAAGTGTGAAAGCGCATCAGTGCCCGTGTGCAGCTGTGTGAGAACCTGTGCATAAGCATCAAAACATCCATTATTCAGAGGCACAAACACAGATGGTGAGATGTCCCACTGCGTTAGAGGAGATGAAATGTAACCTAATGTTGAACACGGAAGGAGTTATTTCTCTTCACAGCTACAACGGCATCGTTTGTTTGACACTCAAAGTTGTCTGGGATGTTACATCTCCTCTGCAGGGGAAACACGCTGTGTGTGTGTGTGTGTGTGTGTGTGTGTGTGTGTGTGTGTGAGAGAGAGAGAGAGAGAGGGGAGGGAGACACCTGCAAGAATTCAAGCATTATCTACTTGAACAGACGTGCCTGTCAATATTATTTATTATAAGGCTTTTATGGAGAGTGGCAGCTCTTGGAAGCTCCTCTTCTCTAAAGCAAACAGGTCACTGTTGGTCAGTCCAGGTCTCAATCACTTTCCTGCTCTACTCTCTTGCTCTCTGCACTCCACATGTGGTTGAGCTTTAACAAGGAGGGTTTTCTATACTGACGGCCAGTGAAAGAAGACAATAAAACTGACTTCATTACCTCTAAAGTTCCTCATGCCACTTTGGCAAATATACAAACCCAGATTTTTGAAGGTAGATTTATATAAAAATCATATCTTACATAAAATGCAGGTTTTAATTAGCAACCATAGAGCACATGAATGACTGATTTCTTCATTTTCGTGTCATGCACATAACGTGCCCAACCCTCGTGTGTATATGAACCCTGTAGTTGAGGGCTGCTGGTGAGGGATGTGTTTACACATATCTGTGACTTGGTGTGAAGGTGTGAAACACCGCTGATGCATACGTACCCGAAACCCAGCTGTCTGCACACCACCTCAGCGTCTCTGTCGTCCCACTGGTCGTCACAGACGGAGCCCCACCTTCCTGCGTGAAACACCTCCACTCGACCTTCGAAGTCTTCCTCGCCTCCGACCAATCGCAGCGGAGGTCCGCTGCCTGAGAGAGGACGTAGGAATATAAACAGGTCCAAACAGCCTCCTCCTTTAGAGAGCATCACATATTACTACACAGTGTGGTGTCTCTCAGGTGTGGATGTCACACTGACCTTCCGGTGGCGCACACACCACCGCTGCCTCGTTTCCGTGGCTACAGTCGCCGGTGACGAACGTCCGGCTCTGGCATTTACTGACGGTGTTCTCGTCCCCGCGGCAACCCAGGCGCTCGTAGTGGAAGAGGCCGGAGCCGGAGCCGAACTGAGACTGCTGCAGCGCCGCGCCGATGTCACTGTTAGAAACAAGAGCGAGAGCGAATGAGTCAAAAGTGGTGGAACTGATGGTGAATGAGGATGGTTTTTTTTTTTTTGGGGGGGTCTTCTTCTCGTACCCGAGGCCCAGCTGCCTACAGATCACACTGGCGTCTCTGTCGGACCAGTGGGAGTCACACACCGCCCCCCACTGGCCGTTCAGATACACCTCAACACGCCCGCTGCCAGAGGTCGAGCTGCCCACCAGACGCGCTGCGCCTGAAGAAAGAAAAAAGCCCAGAAACAGACGAGATGGTTTACAAATCAACAAGCAGCGTACGATAACTTTCATAATCTATTAATTGTTAATTGTTTTTTTTTTGGGGGGGGGGTCACTTTGGGGCTGCAGAACAAGCTGTAAACACAACATGACATCTATAATCAAGCTGTTATGACGCTGAGAGACTCAGTCCAGTACTCACTCTTCTTTTAGCTTTGCTTTGATCCACATTAACTCCTGAAGGAAATCTCTGGCTCTTTAGATGCTAAATCCTTCACTGTGTTCACCAGCTAGTCAACTAATTAAATTAGTTGAACTGGTGGAGTAGAATTGCATTTATTGCACTGCATTTTTTCTACATTTTACTGTTCTTTAATAATGCCTTTTGTTGCTTATCTGCATGTTTTATTCTAAATCATAAAGCACTGTAACTTTGTCTTAAAGGAGTGAAATCAAAGTGTATTGCTGGTGGTCTGTGGCCGTACCCTGGTGGCAGTCGCAGTAGGCCCATCCGATGGCTCCAGAGTTCTGTCTGAAGAAACACCAGGGGTTGGACTCCCGGTCTGGGTTCCTGCAGTAGCTGTGGTCGCCCAGCCCTCGGCCCGGGTACTGCATGACGTAGTCTGGAAACTCGGTCCACTTCAGACAGGGGGCGCCAGAGTCCGTCTGAGACACGGTGCCGTTGTAGTATCCCAACTCTGTGAATCCCTCAGAGCAGGACAGAGGCACTGCACAGAAGAGAAGGAGGGGGGAGAGAGTGAGTCTATGTTGAGGAAGATGGGAGAATGAGATGTTTTGGATGAAAGGAGGAGGATTTGGGTCAGAGAGGACAGTGTGAATAAAAGGCGGGGGAAGTTTGGGAGAAGTGAGAGGCCAGAGGAATTGCTCTTATTCAAGTCACATTATCCCCATGTCTGTATTTTATCTGAGCATAAAGGCTTACATGGATTCTCACATGCTGGCCCACTGCCACAGCGGGATCCTTCCTAATGCATTTACCCCCGCTGATCCACGTTGGACCGGGGGAAAGTCTTAAAGCAGCCCCTTACTCAACATGGAGGTGATCACACACTTCCAGTAATCTTCTCTGAGAAGGAGGAATGTGTGAGTGAAGCTGAGACAGACAGAGAGGGGAAACCGCTGACATCGAAGTGAAAATGAGGCCACAAAATATAGAGCAGGTTACATACTGCGGCCCAATAAAGACAAAGACCTGCCTCCAGCATTAATGAAAAGGAATTATAGTGCAGGATTTAACATGCAGAGTGGTACACATGAAGGCACTCCGAGGTAGTGAGCAGATTCACAGAACCAGGATGGCAGATTGGATGGAGAACATTTCTTTACAGGACGCTTTGACTATGTAAATTATCCACACAATTTTATGGCAATTCATCCTGTAATTGTTGAGATATTTCAATAAAAGCCAAAAATACCCGCCGACAGCACTAAAGGAAACATCGGGGAATCACCAAAGTCTTGATTCATCCTCTGGGAACACTAAATCCATCCAACAGTTCTTAAGATCGTTAAAAACATGATCACATGTTCTCTTTCTCCTCGTCTTTCTAATTGCTTCCATCTTTTCTTCCAGCTATTCTTTCAACCTTCCGTTATTTGTTTCTTTATTTTCTTGCATCCTGCTTTCTTTTCTTGTTTACTTTCTTTCCAAATGTTGATGTTTTTTGTATGTTTCACCTCTACTCTCTCTGAAGGATTTCAGTCTTTCTCTGCACACACTGAAGCTTTAAGGGTTTTTGAGGCCAAACAGCTACTAAACTATGATTAATGGCGGCGGTGCTTCAGCAACCAGCAACAGTCTTATCTCTTCAACACACACACACACACACACACACAGCTTGGCCGTCCTGGAACATTATCTACACGGTGCAACCCTCATGCCCAACACACACACACACACACACACACACACATACACACTCACCGATTTGCTGCATAGTGCCCGGGACAGAAGCACAAACTAAATTACAGTTAGACACACACACACACACACATGGTCCAATTTGGAAGATAAGAAGAAGAGCAGAAGGAGGAAGCAGAGAGAGAGAGAAACAGGAAATCAATCAGGCAGAAATGTAATGAACTAAAACAGAAATCTATCCTCAAACAATAAATAATACAGAACACACTCAGACATTGGACCCAAAAAACAGCCCTCACTGGTATCCAAACCTCAAAAAGCCTCAAATAAAATGTGCCTGTCTCTTTAAGAAACATGACACAGGAAGAAACTGAAAGCAAGGGTCCTTCCTGGGAAAGAACCAGGATCTCCGTCGTCATTACTTCTCCCTTACAGACCAGCAGCAACAGACGTAAGTACATTACTGAGCCACACTTTCACTATGAACGCGTAAGCAGTGAAATGTATGTTGTGTGTATGTTGTAGTTTTGTCCCACACTCTGTTTTTAGAGCGTGCAAAAACAAATATGGGTACACATATATATTTGAGCACTAATATAATCAAAATCCTTCTTTTTTCTGTTACAGTATGTTTGAGGATTTAAATGAAACCCCTTCACTCTGAAATATGTCACAACACTGACGCTAAAGACGCTCTAACTTGTTCTTGCTGAGACATTAAAGGTGCCCTGTGGAGTTTTGCACACGAGCACACGTGTGGTGTTGATGTGGTTTCACACTATTGATGGCGGTGTCAAGAAAAGTGAACAATGCGCCCACAAAGGACTGCAAACTGGTAAACATGGATGTAAACAATGCAGGTTTCATCCATGAAAAATTGGTGTTGCAAATGCTTTGAGATAGGAAACGAGTTTTAAGTATTTTCACTTCTATAAAATATCAGAAAAGAATGAAAAATTCCCATCACAGCTTCCTAAAGCCCGATCTGACATGACTTAATGTTTTTTTAACAATTAATCGATTATCAAAATAGTTGCTGATTCACTTTCTGTCATTTATTTATTGTTTCAGGTCGAAATACATTTAATAAAAACACTAAACGGAAACTTGGTTTGGAGGTAAACTGCACAGGGTACAGAAAAAACTTAAATTTGGCCATATTCAATTTCATAACAACTGGTCAAACTCCATGCCTTCAAGTTTATTTGTTTTATTTGTTTTTCAGAAATGGCCTCCAGCAACAGTCTTCTATCTGAGGACCAGCTTCTTTGTCCCATCTGCCTGGATGTGTTCACTCGGCCAGTTTCCACACCATGCGGACACAACTTCTGCATGTCCTGTATCACGTCCTACTGGAACGGCATCCCAGTCAGCCAGTGTCCGGTCTGTAAGCAGAGTTTTGAAAGGAGGCCGGACCTTAAGGTCAACACTTTCATCTCACAGCTCACATTGCAGTTCGTGTCGCTTCAAGTGACGGACGCTCACATCCGGAGCCCGGACCAACAGCAGGCTCCTTGTGATGGAGCGGTGCTGTGTGACATCTGTACTGACGCCCAGCGAGAGGCTGTCAGATCCTGTCTGGAGTGTTTGACTTCTTACTGCGACGTCCATCTAGAGCCTCATCACAGAGCTGCAGGCCTGAAGAGACACACACTGGTTGAGCCCGTGGCGAGCCTGGAGGACAAGATCTGCAAGGAGCACCACAGACTCCTGACGTTGTTCTGCAGGAACGACGGGGTTTTGCTGTGTGAAGTCTGCGCCGGTTTACGCCACGTGAACCATGACGTTGTTTCTGTGCAGCACGCGCACAAAGAGATGAAGGCTCTGCTGGGGGACACTGAGGCCAAAGTGCAGCAGATGATCCATGAAAGGCTGCAGAAGGTCCGAGACATGAAAGTGACAGTAGAACAAAGCAGGACAGAAACCAAAGATGTGATATCGAACAGCGTGAAGGACTTGACGGCGCTGATCTCTGAGATCCAGACGGAGGTTGTGAAGGTGATCGAGGAGAAGCAGAAAGCGGCAGAAGAACAAGCAGCTGGGTGTATTGGCAGTATGGAGAGAGAGATCACCAAGCTGCAGGAGACAACGATGAAGCTGAGGGAGCTGAAACAGACTAAAGACCCGCTTTCTTTCCTCCAGAACTCCCCAAACCCACCCATCCTACCCCACACAATGGACTTGAACACAATCGGGTTTAATGGACAAGTGGAGATACTCCACATACAAAGATCTTTTAGCAAAGCAGTCTCTGAACTGCGAATGATGCTGAATAAAATGAGCACAGAAGTACAAAACGTCTCTGACGTCACAGACGTGTCTAACGATGCTACGCTGAGATGCATCCAGCAGTATGAAGTGGACGTGGTGCTCGATCCCGATACAGCTCACCCTCTGCTCTTCTTATCTGATGACAGGAAACAGGTGAGACTTGGGATGAGTTTACGTCCAATGGTAAACCTGACACCGAATATGTTTAGAGAACATCTCGCAGTTCTGGGACAGAGAGGCTTCTCGTCACGTAGGTTTTACTTCGAGGTGTTCGTGGGAGGAAAGACTGAATGGAATCTGGGCGTGGCCAAGGCGTCTGTCCAGAGGGCGGGGCTTGTTCGAAGTCCTCACTTTGGACTCTGGGCCATCTGGTTCATAAAGGATAAGATCGAAACCTTCAGTTCTCCAAACGTGCCGGTACACTTTGGGAGACTGGAGCGGGTCGGCGTGTTTGTAGATTATGACGGAGGGCAAATCTCTTTCTACGACGTACAGACCGCAACTCTGATTTACTCGTTCACTGGGTGTGTCTTTGCTGAAGAACTGCATCCGTACTTTAACCCCTGTGATAACGAATACGGGTCAAACTTTGGGCCGATGATAATTGTTCCTGTAGGCCGGACGGGGTAATTTGTGGGTTATTTACTAAAATGTGTTTAATTGCAAAAAAAAAAATTTGGTAAAGCAGCTTTTTATAATCATTAAATATGTAAAGTATTTAAGGAGATGAACCATCTTCCTTTGCTGATTTCTGTCTCTATTGAGTTTCAGTGTGCCTTAGATCCAAACTCATCATTACCTTTGTTAATTATTTTTAATACAATATCAAGCAGAGGGAAATAAACCAGAAGAGCTAACTTAATAGATGATTCAATACGTAGTGAATCAGTTGCAAGTGATGTAAATGCAGAAAGGGGAAAGCTAAATGTGCAGATCTTCACTATTTGATAAAATGCAGTGGTGTTGTTTGTGTTTGGTGTTGTTGCAGGAAATACTTTGTTATGGTTATTTTAAAAGAGGAAACAATATGACTCAATTAAAACAATCAATTAAAACATCAATATTTCTGTGATTTCACAAAGTGCTGAATTGCATTCCTCACTTCGTGTTTTCAGCTCCAACATTCAGGCCCTTATGTTGGAGGCTTTAGATCTGTGAGGGTCTTGTGTTTGGAAGAAAACCACGCAGAAGCTCATAACAGGCCTTTTGATAATAACGCAGTAATAACACAGTTGTAAATACTGAGATATATGATGGCTGAGCTCCATGTAGCTGCTTACGTTTCAGAGTTCTGGTGATTTTGTTTTTATGATCACACAAAGTGTCTCGTCAATGTAAATAAGACTGTTTTTAAAGCTGTATGATCTGTATCGGTAATACAACTTTGCTTGTCAGCTTGATGAAAATGTAATAAAGTAAAAAAGCATTGCATAATGTTATTATTTGTATAATTTGTTTGCTTTGTAAGGCAGAAATCTATCCTCAAACAACAAATAATACAGAACACACCTATCCATTGGACCCCAAAACAGCCCTCACTGTATCCAAATCTTTAAAAAAGCCTCGGGACTTAACAGACACCCAACAAAGGTGCCTGTCTCTTTAAGAACTGAAAGCAAGTTTATTTCCTGTTAAACAACCAGCATCTCTGTCTTCATCATTTCTCCTTTACAGACCAACAGCCACAGACGTAAGTACATTACTGAGCCACACTTTCATTATGAACTCATAAGAAGTGAAATCTATGTTGTGTGTGTGTTGTAGTTTTGTTTTTGGAGCAGTTTTGTTGTGAAATGCTGCTTTGTCGAACATAATTAAAAATATTTGTTGTCTTGTTGGAGAAATAATCTAAACACAAGTTCCATTTAGTAATCTTTCATGGTCTTCATCGGCTTTGCACTTTAATATAGACTAGTCCTGTTGGTATATGACAAATACAGTTGTTTTTCAAAATCCTTCTGTGGTTTCTGTTAAAATAAACATCGAACAAAAAGTTCGGAAATTAGTGTTTGGTAGATTATTTCTCTGTTGTAAAAATGCTTCTTGGCAATTAATTTTATACCGTTGGAAAGCCTGTTTAGTTACCTTTCAAACGGTGCCCCACTTGTAAGGAACATGCATTTCTGGGATGAGCAGCACAGCTGAGTATGTGGGTTGCGCCCATGAAAAATTTGCCAAATCTTCTCTGCCAATGGCAAACAGCTTATTCTGCTGTTGCTATTGACTGTCGGGCCCGTTTGCGCTGGTGTCGGCAACACCTGCACTGGAACCTGAACATGTGGAGGAACGTTATGTTCAGCGATGAGTCCAGATTCTGCCTAAGGAAGTTGGATCGTAGGGTCAAAGTGTGGAGAAGACGGGGAGAACACTATGCTGATTGCTGCACCAATAGAGTAACACCTTTTGGTGGAGGCAGTGTGATGTGTGGGGCGGCATCTCCATCACTGGAAAAACGAGGCTTGTCTTCATTGGAGGCAATCTCAATGCAGAGAGATATCGAGATGAGATTCTGCAACCAGTGGCAATCCCATTTCTCCACAGTCTGGGACCGAACTCCATCCTCTAAGTCTCTAAGATGACAACGCTCGCCCCCACAGAGCGGTTTATCAGAGACTACCTCCAGAATTTGGGAGTAGAGAGGATGGAATGGCCTGCCAGCAGTCCTGACCTTAACCCAAGTGAACACTTGTGGGACCAGCTGTTCGTGCCAGAGTGACCAACACAACCACGTTGGCTGACTTGCGACAAATCCTGCTTGAGGAGTGGAATGCCATCCCACAGCAGTGTGTGACCAGCATGAGGAGGAGGTGCCAGGCTGTTGTGGCTGTGTATGGTTCTTCCACACGCTACTGAGGCTCCTGTTTGTTAAATGAATAAATTGCCAATATGTCTTGTTTCTTCATTGTTACTGATAGACTTCAATCCACCAAACAACACCAAACAAGAGTCAATAGCAACAGCAGAATACGCTGTTTGCCATTGGCAGAGAAGATTTGGCAAATTTTTCATGGGCGCAACCCACATACTCAGCTGTGCTGCTCATCCCACAAATGTATGTTCCTTACAAATGGGGCACCGTTTGAAAGGTAACTAAACAGGCTTTCCAACGGTATAAAATGTATTGCCAAGAAGCATTGTTACAACAGAGAAATAATCTACCAAACACTAATTTCCGAACTTTTTGTTCGATGTTTGTGTTTGATGACTCATCTTGATCTTGGGGGTGTGTACTACATTCCTTTCAAAATAGCTGACCGCAAACAGGGTGTCACGACCTGACTCTGACAGCCATGACCTTATCAGGGAGACGCAGACAGTTTACCAAAAGCAAAGAGTTTTATTCGACATAAACAAGACGTCTAACGACAACTGGTGGTTGGAACGAGCCTTCCTCCACGGGGTGATAGGAGAGCGCCTCTGGTTGCCAGGAAGGCGGAGCCTTATAGTGGAAGCGCACCGGGCCCAGGTGCCTCCACTTAGGGTGATCACCACCTCTGGTACCTGCTGGCTTAAAGGAACATACACAAGTACGCAAGGTAGGGAACCGTCACACAGGGAAACAATGCAGGTTTCACACTTTTCAAAAGAGTGGTGTGGGGTAAGAAATGCATTTAGGGCCGCAACTAACCATTGTTTTCAGACTGATTAATCTGACAGTTGTTTCCTCAATTAATCATTAATCATTTGGTTCATAGAATATAAGAAAAATCTGAAAAATTCCTAAAGCGCAAGTAGTTTTTTGTCGATGAGCAGTTTAACACCCAAAGAAAGACATTCAGTGAATCAGATATTCACAGAAGACAAAGTGGAGCCACTTAACTTTTGATGGTTTTGCTAAAAGGAATGACTTAAACAATTTGATTATCAAAATAGTTTCAGATTAATTTTCTGTCGATTGACTAATTCACTAATTATTTCAGCTGTAAATGTATTCAAGAAAAACACAAAACAGATACTTTATTTGTTTAGAAGAAAATTCCACAGGGTACTTTTAAAATGCTAACAAAAAAGTAAATTTTAACATCTTCAATTTAATGACAACTGGGCAAACTCTGATTTAACTGTAACAGTATAGATCTTTTGTTTTTCAGAAATGGCCTCCAGCATCAGTCTTCTATCTGAGGACCAGCTTCTTTGTCCCATCTGCCTGGATGTGTTCACTCGGCCAGTTTCCACACCATGCGGACACAACTTCTGCATGTCCTGTATCACGTCCTACTGGAACGGCATCCCAGTCAGCCAGTGTCCGGTCTGTAAGCAGAGTTTTGAAAGGAGGCCGGACCTTAAGGTCAACAATTTCATCTCACAGCTCACATTGCATTTCGTGTCGCTTCAAGTGACCGACGCTCACATCTGGAGCCCGGACCAACAGCAGGCTCGCTGTGGTGGAGCGGTACTGTGTGACATCTGTACTGACGCCCAGCGAGAGGCTGTCAGATCCTGTCTGGAGTGTTTGACTTCTTACTGCGACGTCCATCTAGAGCCTCATCACAGAGCTGCAGGCCTGAAGAGACACACACTAGTTGAGCCCGTGGCGAGCCTGGAGGACAAGATCTGCAAGGAGCACCACAGACTCCTGACTTTGTTCTGCAGGAACGACGGGGTTTTGCTGTGTGAAGTCTGCGCCGGTTTACGCCACGTGAACCATGACGTTGTTTCTGTGCAGCACGCGCACAAAGAGATGAAGGCTCTGCTGGGGGACACTGAGGCCAAAGTGCAGCAGATGATCCATGAAAGGCTGCAGAAGTTCCGAGACATGAAAGTGACAGTAGAACAAAGCAGGACAGAAACCAAAGATGTGATAGCGAACAGCGTGAAGGACTTGATGGCGCTGATCTCTGAGATCCAGAAGATCCAGACGGAGGTTGTGAAGGTGATCAAGGAGAAGCAGAAAGCGGCAGAAGACCAAGCAGCTGGGTGTATTGGCAGTATGGAGAGAGAGATCACCGAGCTGCAGAAGACAACGATGAAGTTGAGGGAGCTGAAACAGACTAAAGACCCGCTTTCTTTCCTCCAGAACTCCCCAAACCCACCCATCCTACCCCACACAATGGACTTGAACACAATCAGGTTCAATGGACAAGTGGAGATACTCCACATACAAAGATCTTTTAGCAAAGCAGTCTCTGAACTGCGAATGATGCTGAATAAAATGAGCACAGAAGTACAAAACGTCTCTGACGTCACAGACGTGTCTAACGATGCTACGCTGAGATGCATCCAGCAGTATGAAGTGGACGTGGTGCTCGATCCCGATACAGCTCACCCTCGGCTCTTCTTATCTGATGACAGGAAACAGGTGAGACTTGGGATGAGTTTACGTCCAACGGTAAACCTGACACCGAATATGTTTACAAGACAATTCGCAGTTCTGGGACAGAGAGGCTTCTCGTCACGTAGGTTTTACTTCGAGGTGTTCGTGGGAGGAAAGTCTGACTGGAATCTGGGCGTGGCCAAGGCGTCTGTCCAGAGGACGGGGCTTGTTCCAAGTCCTCACTGTGGACTCTGGGCCATCTGGTTCATAAAGGATAAGATCGAAACCTTCAGTTCTCCAAACGTGCCGGTACACTTTGGGAGAGTGGAGCGGGTCGGCGTGTTTGTAGATTATGACGGAGGGCAAATCTCTTTCTACGACGTACAGACCGCAACTCTGATTTACTCGTTCACTGGGTGTGTCTTTGCTGAAGAACTGCATCCGTACTTTAACCCCTGTGATAACGAATACGGGTCAAACTTTGGGCCGATGATAATTGTTCCTGTAGGCCGGACGGGGTAATTTGTGGGTTATTTACTAAAATGCAACTGATGTGTTTAATTGCAAAAAAAAAAATTTGGTAAAGCAGCTTTTTATAATCATTAAATATGTAAAGTATTTAAGGAGATGAACCATCTTCCTTTGCTGATTTCTGTCTCTATTGAGTTTCAGTGTGCCTTAGATCCAAACTCATCATTACCTTTGTTAATTATTTTTAATACAATATCAAGCAGAGGGAAATAAACCAGAAGAGCTAACTTAATAGATGATTCAATACGTAGTGAATCAGTTGCAAGTGATGTAAAAGGAGAAACTGGTAGCGGGGAAAGCTAAATTTGCAGATCATCACTATTTGATAAAATGCAGTGGTGTTGTTTGTGTTTGGTGTTGTTGCAGGAAATACTTTGTTATGGTTATTTTAAAAGAGGAAACAATATGACTCAATTAAAACAATCAATTAAAACATCAATATTTCTGTGATTTCACAAAGTGCTGAATTGCATTCCTCACTTCGTGTTTTCAGCTCCAACATTCAGGCCCTTATGTTGGAGGCTTTAGATCTGTGAGGGTCTTGTGTTTGGAAGAAAACCACGCAGAAGCTCATAACAGGCCTTTTGATAATAACGCAGTAATAACACAGTTGTAAATACTGAGATATATGATGGCTGAGCTCCATGTAGCTGCTTACGTTTCAGAGTTCTGGTGAGTTTGTTTTTATAACACAAAGTGTCTCGTCAATGTAAATAAGACTGTTTTTAAAGCTGTATGATCTGTAGTGGTTATAAAAGTTTGCTTGCCAGCTTGATGAAAATGTAATAAAGTAAAAAAGCATTGCATAACTTTATTTGAAGTTATTATTTGTATAATTTGTTTGCTTTGTAAGGCAGAAATCTATCCTCAAACAACAAATAATACAGAACACACCTATCCATTGGACCCCAAAACAGCCCTCACCCAAATCTTTAAAAAAAGCCTCGGACTTAACAGACACCCAACAAAGGTGCCTGTCTCTTTAAGAACTGAAAGCAAGTTTATTTCCTGTTAAACAACCAGCATCTCTGTCTTCATCATTTCTCCTTTACAGACCAACAGCCACAGACGTAAGTACATTACTGAGCCACACTTTCATTATGAACTCATAAGAAGTGAAATCTATGTTTTGTTTTTGGAGCAGTTTTGTTGTGAAATGCTGCTTTGTCGAGCATAATTAAAAAGATTTGTTGTCTTGTTGGATAAATAATCTAAACACAAGGTCCATTTAGTAATCTTTCATATTTCATGGTCTTCATCGGCTTTGCACTTGGATATAGACAAGTAGTCCTGTTGGTATATGACAAATACAGTTGTTTGTTTTTCAAAATCCTTCTGTGGTTTCTGTTAAAATATGTTTGATGACTCATCTTGGTCTTGGAGGTGTGTACTCACTTCCTTTCTAAATAGCTGACCGCAAACAGGGAAACAATGCAGGTTTCACACTTTTCAAAAGAGTGGTGTGGGGTAAGAAATGCATTTAGGGCCGCAACTAACCATTGTTTTCAGACTGATTAATCTGACAGTTGTTTCCTCAATTAATTATTAATCATTTGGTTCATAGAATATAAGAAAAATCTGAAAAATTCCTAAAGCACAAGATGAGCAGTTTAACACCTAAAGAAAGACATTCAGCTAATCAGATATTCACAGAAGACAAAGTGGAGCCACTTAACTTTTGATGGTTTTCCTAAAAGGAATGACGTAAACAATTTGATTATCAAAATAGTTTCACATTGATTTTCTGTCGATTCACTAATTATTTCAGCTGTAAATGTATTTAAGAAAAACACAAAACAGACTCTATTTGTTAAGAAGAAAACTCCACAGGGTACTTTTAAAATGCTAAAAAAAAAAGTAAATTTTAACATCTTCAATTTAATGACAACTGGGCAAACTCTGATTTAACTGTAACAGTATGAGATATTTTGTTTTTCAGAAATGGCCTCCAGCAACAGTCTTCTATCTGAGGACCAGCTTCTTTGTCCCATCTGCCTGGATGTGTTCACTCGGCCAGTTTCCACACCATGCGGACACAACTTCTGCATGTCCTGTATCACGTCCTACTGGAACGGCATCCCAGTCAGCCAGTGTCCGGTCTGTAAGCAGAGTTTTGAAAGGAGGCCGGACCTTAAGGTCAACACTTTCATCTCAGAGCTCGCATCGCAGTTCGTGTCGCTTCAAGTGACCGACGCTCACATCTGGAGCCCGGACCAACAGCAGGCTCCTTGTGATGGAGCGGTGCTGTGTGGCATCTGTACTGACGCCCAGCGAGAGGCTGTCAGATCCTGTCTGGAGTGTTTGACGTCCTACTGCGACGTCCATCTAGAGCCTCATCACAGAGCTGCGGGCCTGAAGAGACACACACTAGTTGAGCCCGTGGCGAGCCTGGAGGACAAGATCTGCAAGGAGCACCACAGACTCCTGACGTTGTTCTGCAGGAACGACGGGGTTTTGCTGTGTGAAGTCTGCGCCGGTTTACGCCACGTGAACCATGACGTTGTTTCTGTGCAGCGTTTGTACGACGACAAGATGGCTCTGCTGGGGGACACTGAGGCCAAAGTTCAGCAGATGATCCAAGAAAGGCTGCAGAAAGTTCTAGAAGTGATTTTGTCACTGGAACAAAGCAAGACAGAAACTAAAGATGTGATAGCGAACAGCGTGAAGGACTTGACGGCACTGGTCTCTGAGATCCAGAAGAGCCAGACAGAGGTTGTGAAGGTGATCGAGGAGAAGCAAAAAGCAGCAGAAGAACAAGCAGCTGGGTTCATTAGCGGTATTAGGCGAGAGATCACTGCGCTGCAGAAGACAACGGGGAAGCTGAGGGAGCTGAAACAGAACGAAGACCCGCTTTCTTTCCTTCAAAGCTCCCCAAACCCACCCATCCTACCCCACACAATGGACTTGAACACAATCAGTTTTAATAGACAAGTGGAGATACTCCACATACAAAGATCTTTGGGCAAAACAGTTCCTCAACTGCGAATGTTGCTGAATGAAATGAGCACAGAAGTACAAAACGCCTCTGACGGCACAGACGTGTCTAAAGATGCTACGCTGAGATGCATCCGACAGTATGAAGTGGACGTGGTGCTCGATCCCGATACAGCTCACCCTCGGCTCATCTTATCTGATGACAAGAAACAGGTGAGACTTGGTATGAGTTCAGGTACGAAAAAAAAACAGAACCTGAAACCAAAAACGTTCGCTTCAAAGCTTGCTGTTCTGGGAAAGAGAGGCTTCTCGTCACGTAGGTTTTACTTCGAGGTGTTCGTGGGAGGAAAGACTGAATGGAGTCTGGGCGTGGCCAAGGCGTCTGTCCAGAAGAAGGGGCTTGTTCCAAGTCCTCACTGTGGACTCTGGGCCATCCGGTTCGTAAAGGATAAGTTCGAAACCTCCACTTCTCCAAACGTGCCGGTAAACTTCGGGAAAGTGGAGCGGGTCGGCGTGTTTGTGGATTATGACAGAGGGCAAATCGCTTTCTACGACGTACAGACCGCAACTCTCATTTACTCGTTTCCTAAGTGTGTCTTTACTGAAGAACTGCATCCGTACTTTAACCCCTGTAATAATGAATACGGGTCAAACTTGGGTCCTATGGTGATCGTTCCTGCAGGCCGTACCAAGTGAATGGAAGTTTCAGAGAATCTGTGATTCGTGATAGTCACTAAAATGCAGCGGATGTGTTTGACTGCAATACAGATTTTTGTCAAAAAACAGAGCAGAGTAAATATTAAAGAATTAATGAATCAAGTGCAGGAGAAGTAAATGCATAAAAGGAGAAATTAGTAGAGAAACTTCTACAATACAGCTGCGAAGTGTGCAGATTATCACTTTGTGATTAAGTGAGGTGGTGGTGTTTATGTTTGGTGTGGTTGCAGAAAATACAGAGGAAAAATTATGATTAATTTATGGGTAGAATGTTTTATCAGAAATATATTTCTGGAGCTTTCTGGTGGATGATTAAGCATCAAAAGTTGTACAATACATAATACAAATTCACCAACATGCATCTTAATTCAACGCTTTTTTCCCCCTTGTAAGTATAAATACACGTGTTGCTGACTTTAATAATCATTTTGTCTCTAAAGTGACAGAAAATATTCTTCCGATCAGCAGTCCAAAATCTATGATATCAAATCCTCACATTTGAGAAGCTGGAACAAGCAAATGTTTGACATTTTAGCTTGAAATTATTTATTTTTACTTTTTATTTCAGCTCTTACATTCAGTCACTGATGACGAAGGTGATGTTAACTCGAGTTCCAGTGTTTGGAAGTGGGCCATGTTATAGCTCATCACAGGACATTATGTCATGTCACAGCTGAAAAATACTGAAAATGAACGATGGCTGAATTCTATTCAGCTGCCTCAGTTTGAGGATCTGGTGTTATTGATGCGGGCTCACTGTCATGACTTACTGGGACAAAAACCCTCGTGCTCTGTGAGTTTTTATGCTGATTTTGTTTTTATGATAACATGAGATGTATGTCTTGTCACTGTTGTTAAATGATGTTAAAGCTGCATTTCATCTGTAATGGCAATAACACTTAAATAATAAAGTAAAAATGCATTCTGAGGCAAAGAATGACATTTAAACAAATGTCTCTCTTTGTTTTGATATTTATTATCACTGCACCTTTAAATTCTCTTAACTACTTTCACCTCCTCCCTCGCCATGTATGCCTCATTCGTGTCCTTTTATTCATCTCAACACCCGCAGCGTTCACAACCACACACACACACAATGCTCGCCGCTAACACCCTCCGCATTGCCACGACAACGGTACTCTGCCCATCGCCATGGGAACACTCAGTCTCCCCGCTACCCATAATCCATTTCCCGGCCACAATGAGTATTTGACACGGTTCACACTCGGAGGCTGGCTGTATGGGGGGTGGGTGATGTGTGGAAAAACACACACATTTTAACAAATATGGGGAAATTGCCGCTCCGTTTCTCAACGTCAAACTGGTTTTTTTAATACAATATTGTGCAACAAAGGAGAGCTGGAGGCAACCGTTGCAACAGAGAAGCATCTTGTGCAACATTTGCTGAATTTTCGTACTTGCTATCCAGGTGCTTGTCTTTTTTTATTTTTTAGAGAGAGCCTTGAGGTGGTTTCCACATGAGCTAGCCGGTTTGGCAGGTAACTGAGAGGTGTGTTTGTAATTGTTTTTGTAAGTGTGTGCACGGCTGTAAAAGCACAGATATTTCTGTGATGGAAACGAGCCAGAGGAGGAGTCCCTCGCCCCACCCCCCAACATGGCCTCCACTCCTCTCAGGGATGGAGGGAAAGAGGAGAAAAGAGGGAAATTAAATGCAGAGGGGTGCAGGCCGCAGGGAGGAGGAGAGGTAAAAGATATAGTGTGGGAGCAGGGCTGAGGCGGGTGGATAAAGAGAGCGTAGAAGAGGCGTCAACAGAGGGGTTTCATGTGAGCGTGAGTCAGAATGTGGGTTAAACTGCAGGGGGAAAAATCACAGTATAGAGAATGGTAGCGATGGTGTAGGAGGAGAGGCTGGATGGAGGGACACTTGATTTATAGCTGAGAGTACAGACAGGATGAGAGTGCTGTGTTCGGAGTATCTCCTCCCACTCACCTGAGTTCTGCACCTCGTTTAAGTAACTGTCCTCAGCCACCACCTGCAGACGGGAAGACAGAAGCAGCAAGTTAGACAGCAGACCAGGATGTCAGTTGATCATCTCAGAATTCAGCCCCAAAAGACATGATGTTAGTGAAACAAACGCAGACCAACAACAAGACAGACTGTGGAGGTCAGGAGGTTATGTTTTCTGTTCCTTTTAATTAGCAGACAAAGCACTGGGCCCCAGAACATGAATTTATTCATTTATGGAGAGAAATCGGCCTCAATATTTGTGACAAATGCAATTCATGATGCAAATGTTTGTCCAAAAAAAAAAACCTTTTTAAAATATATTCCATACTGTTTTTTTTTTTACTGGTTGTCAAATTCTTGTTGTGGGCATGGCATATTTTGGATTAACAACTCTTGAATAAAATAAATCCTCAATATCCCATCTGACCGTCCACTGCTCTGCCTCCTCTATGGTTACAGGTTGGCTGGATTTAGGTAACTAAAGGGTTAACATTAAAAGACACCAACGATGATAGTGACACTTCGTACACCAATCCGGTCGAACAGGTTTTTGCAGCTCTGCAACAACATTCCAGCACCTCCGCCTTCGCTCCTGACAGAAACCAGTGATTCTTCTCACATCCACACAAGCTGCCTTTGTCTGCGTCATTTTAAGTGTTTGATAACAAATGAGCGGAGCTGTCGTCGTTCTGCTGAGGGCATCGTGTAACCGCAACCAAATTTAGATGAAACATGCACAAATTGGACGGCTCTCTGCATGGAGGCGATACATTTAAATGGCCACTTAAAGGATGAATCGAACGGAGAAAAGGCTGTAAACTCAGGAGTATTTTCACAATTTACTTGCATTTGTGAATGAGTGTATTCATTAACAGCAGGGAGCACCAGTCAGAGTTAAAAAATACAAGCCACCCAGGTGTGAGAGCGTAGCGTACAGTGTAAACACACACACACACACACACACACTAATATTACTAGACAGTATCTGATAATATCTGACAGAAGAATGTCGGTTTCATTTTCAGAAATCAGGTCACACCACTACATAACAGTGGGGCACCTTGCAGAAGAGGAGAGGACACACACACACACACGTCCATGACACACACACGCACACACACACACACACACAGTGCTGCCGCTGTGAGGGCAGAGTAATACGACACATTTCACCTTCACACAGGTTAGTTTTGCTCTTCAGACAACCGATAACCCACACAAACACACACACACACACACACACGTATGTAACACACTTTGCAAACGCCTCCCAGAAGTCTCCCCGCTCAGCTTAATGACATTACAGCGGGAACAGGTGACCTGTGGTAGCGAACATGGTTGCTGATATCTCCGTTCATATCAATCACACGGCTCGATTACAGCGGTAATCAGTTATGACGCTCTCACAGCTGCGTCCAGCCATGCAAATGCACACAAACACACACTAGAGCCGGGACTGTGAAGGGAGACGGGAAGAAATGAAGAAGCAAGAGTCCATTTCTGCTCTGAGGGAAAATGAGTTTCTGCAGAATAGAAAACTGATGTTTATAGTCCAACCTTTTAGTGCTAAATGATAAAAACGGTGTTGCCCTGACTGGTTGTTTCTGGTAAGCTGTTAAGTTTGTCTTCAGATGATTTTTGTCTTCTATGATTTGGGCACCACGCCTGGATTCAACCTGAAAGGAACCCAAACCTATTTGCGAAAGGTGAAGTGCTTTAAATTGAGGTTTTCTACCATCTAATCTATCATACATATTAGCTTCACAACCTATTAAAACTCTTTTTGTGCGTGAGTTCACATTTTGCAACTTGGTAGATTTGTGAATGAACACATTTTTTCTTATTATGTTGATATTAGAAGTAATGTAATTTCTAGGAGACAGGGTTGGTGGATTTGCATATAGACAAATACAGCAGATACAGAAGGTGCTCTATGATGGTGGGCTGGCATTGTCTTCCCAAGATGAAAGACAGCATCAGTCTTTCCAACAAGTGCACCAAAACGGCATTCCTGTAGTGGCCACAGTCACTATGATGGGCACAAAGGAAGAAGGAGCAACAAAGTATGCAGTCAAGATGGATGGTTCAACAAAACATCAGACAGTTCATTTCCACTTGACAGTCAATGTTTGTTTTTAGTTTTTGTAAAGCATGAAAACGTGACGACGAAGGTCCTCTGACCTTAAAGGTGCTCAATACAGAGCATGCCTATTGCCTCGACATGGCACTCAACATGGAGACGGCTGAGTCGGTGGCTAGCAGCTAACGGTGCTAACAGCACAAACAGTGCAAACAACGGCAACAGCGCTGACAGAGTTAACAGTGTTCACCTATGGGGGGAACCAGAGGGTGGGCGTTACGACACTGTGACGACGCTGTGGCGTGTGATTTCTAATGGTTTGTGAAGGCACAGACAAATTCTGTCATCCCGCCTGAAGGACCTGGACAATGTATTTAGTACTTTCATTTGAAGGACTGGTTGGTTTAAACCTACAGTAGTTGTGCCCATTTATTTAGATGCTTCCCTCGCACATGTGCTTTGGCATGCGGGGCCCCCAGGACCCCTTGATAGGCAACTTGAGGGCAACTTCATATTACAACTTACTGCTTTAACATGAAGCTATCTTAAGACTTTTGATCTATGAAAGTGAAGTAATGTAGATGATTCAGAGCAAAGCAGAGTTTGCAGATTACAGAGGACTGCATTGGTGGATTTCCACGGTTTGGTTTCCTTTCCGTTTACTTGTGAACATCTTTGATGTTTTGTTGCAATGTTATGTAGCCTCTTTCTGCATTCAGTCTTTTCCTGATTAAAAGATTTGTCTAATGAAGTTGAAATGAAAAAAAAAACTGAAACTCATCTGCAGTGTGCTATTTGTGCTACATGCACGGCTGCTTCCAGTGTAAGGGGGTCTAATTAAATCCTGCACATACTCCACTAATCACGCCTATACAGCTCATATGCTGCACATTATAATAGCACAGCACACACTTAGAAAAACATAAGAAAATAGAAAATGAATGAATTTGATTATTAATGGTTTAGCATTAATTTATTGTTTTGCGACTGGAATACGAAGAACTTTTAAGCAATTTGGTGGTATAAATGATTGAACCTGACCAGCTGTGGCTCTGGGTGCTCTGACCCACACCTGACAACGCCTGCTTCACTAGTTTTGGGCTCCAACATGTCTGAGCAGACTGATCTGCTGTGACAAGCTTCAACGGGGTTCATTCCCACCACGCCGCGTTGGCAGAGGAGCCACCGATGGGTTCCTCTCATGATATCCCGCCGAGGGGGCCGAAGGAGGAGGAGGAGGGTGGAGGGGTTGTGATTGAGACCGTGCATGGCCGCGTGTGTGCGTGTGTGTGTTCGCGCGTGCGTGTGTAGCCTCTTAATTGTACAATGCGCTTTGAATGCACCATTAATTGGCTAAAAGACAGATTGTCTGGTGCTTTTAACGCCCCGACCTGCACCTGCTTTGTTGGAAACGCACCCCGAAATCAATCACGACAACAGACACGAGTCTGTTCTTAAATATGTTGGTTGCATTGCCCTGAATTCCGGTAGAGGTTTATCAATCCTATTAATCTAATTATCGACCTAAATTAGGTTGCATGACAAATGCAGCTCAGGTCACCAAAGCGTGACTGTCACGGGACATGGGTCAAGAAAAAAAAGGGTAAAATAAAATAAAAATCAGGCCACATTGCAAAATCAACCCCATCATCATCATCATCATCATCATCAACATCAACATAACCATCATCACCAGACAGGAGTATACGTACCTCCGCCAACAACGGCAGCCAGAGGCAGGCGGTTCCGATCAAGCACAACATTTCCCGGCTGGATAGAGCCATCCTTCCCTCCCGGTGCGTCCGTGTCATAGGCAGAAAAGCCGCCGCTCCGCTCCCATATCTGTGCCCAACCTGTCCGCGAGGTGAACCGTTATCCTCCGCTCGTCCCGAGATGCTGGAAGAATGAAACGCGGTGTGTGATGATGGTGTACGTGGGAGGTTTTACGCACAGAGGACAGGGTGCGGCACTATAAACGCTTCACACACACAGAGAGAGAGAGAGAGAGAGAGAGGGAGAGAGAGACACACACACACACACACCGATCCAATCCTGGTTGAAATAGTGTTGAGCTTTGCAAAAACCTGATGCCACAAGCATCTCCCTTTCTCCCCTCTATCTCTCACAAACACACTTTCTCTCTACATCTGTCAGCTGCCCGATTAATCATTGATGAATTTGATTTTGTTTGCTGCAGGTTAATCACTTAGATTTTAGCTATGTGCACAATGTAGCAGCTGATGAATGTCACTAAATGCACCGACTCACAGTCAAACATACAGACATTGATGTATGAAAACAATATCATCAATAACAGTATTTTGTCTTCTCAATAATCCAGTGTGTGTTTTTGGTTTATGGACAAACTTAAACATCCCTTTCACTTCACATGTTTCCAAGATATAGAGGTTGCATCTCTTCTCTTATAGAATATTAATAGTCTGGGTGCAGTTGCCCTGTTGATTTTGTGATTGCCTCATAATGACTTGAGGATTTAAAGTTTCCAACCTGGACTTGAATCTAGACTTCACAGCCAACACTTAAGACTTAACTGTGACTTGCAAAACAATAACTTTATCAATACTGCTGCATGTGTGAATACATAGATACGGACAGCACTCTCCACCATCATCATGGGGGATTTTGAAAGAATGATGTTCATCGCTCCAGTAGAGTATACAGTCAAAACTGTTGTGTATCAGGGAAAAGTTGTCTGTGTTCATTACAACTAGTGGAAAAAAAACACTACTCATGTTCCCTTATTTTTCTTGTAGCTGCAAAACTGCTAAACTTAATCTGCTTTGCGAGGAAACATCCAAAACAGGAACTGGCTGTGAAATAAATAAAATCAGGACAGCAAAGATTTTTGGCTAATGGGGACAAAAGCTCTTCCAAAAAACCCACACATTTTGATTATAGCTGTTGACAAAATCGCGTCAGTGCTTTGCTTCGAAATGGTGTATTTGAAGTCAATCCAAGGAGAAGCATTTCAGATCAGCACCGATAAAAACCAGAGCAGCTGCCAGGACGTTTTGTCTTCACTCAGCAGTTGGACTGCACTGCTGGAGAGAAGTGGTCAGCTCAGCTTTTTTTTCCCCCAGTATGTGTGTGCGTGTGTGTGTGTGTGTGTGTGTGTGTGTGTGTGTGCGTGTGTGTGTGTGTGTGTGTGTGTGTGTGTGTGTGTGTGCGTGTGTGTGTGTGTGCTTAAACCCATCAGATCCTAAAAAAGTTAAGCAAAATCACAGAGATTTATTTTCTTGAACATTTAGTCTATTAAATGCGATACAATTGTGTGATGTCCTGTTTACTATCATAGAAGACAAAGTAAAAGCAACAAATCCACATATTTCATTTGGGACGGACTGAAAAAGAAACAGCATCAGGTATAAGCATGTTAACCATGTTCACGATTAAGTGTGGTGCAGTCGCTAATATTTGTTTCTCATAATTCTCATAATATCCGGGTCGGCAATCAATAAATCAAATGCTCTGACAAAAAAAAGAAAAAGATTCGGTATCTGGTGCCATTGCCGGACTGTAATAAGCCCGTCCAATCATTTCCTTCGGCTACCTGCCTTCGTATTCTGCCCGTGCACTCACTGCTAAGCGCTGAAGTCTTCATCAAGCTGCCGTAGCTTGACAGCTGAGAGTACTAACAATAGCCATGTTTACGTTCACAATGATCATTTTGGAGGAGTGGCTTTGGGGAAGGGGAGGCCTGAAGGGACGGGCTGTCAGTGTTGACGACATGGTGACTTTCTTGCTAGATTTAGGGACTTTTCAAGCTAGTGCTGCTAGTTACCTTCATTGGATAAGAGTTGGCATTACTGGGCTGGGTTTTTTGGTTGGATCATTTAAAAAATATAGCGTACTCTGGCAAGTTCCTCAACATTACAGACCCTAGCTTCGAATAGCAGAGTACAGCCAGTACCCCCAAGGATAGGCATTGGGGTCGGGGGCATTGTCAGGCAAAAGGCCGTTCCTATAGGGGAGGACAGGGTCTGGTTTGGGGACCTCAGAATTACTTCTCGGCTTTTTGCAGATGATGCGGTTCTGCCAGCGATCGAGTGTGAAGAGGTCGGGATGAGAGTCTGCAACTCCAAATCGGAGGCCATGGTTTCCTGCCAGAAAACAGTGGGTTGCTCCCTCCCGCCTTCTTTTAGAGGTTTCCAGGAACGTCCAAAGGACCCAGAAAACGCTGAAGAAACTGTATGTTTCATCTGGTTTTGGAACGCTGTGAGATCCCCCAAGAGGAGCTGGAAATCACTTCTGGGCAGAGGGACGTCTGGAGTACTTTGCATAGCCTGCTGCCACCGTGACCCAACCCAGGATGGGGAGCAGACAATAGATGGATGGACAAAGTACAGCCGAGGATGATGGCAATGTTGCTAGTTTTGTAGGTATTTGGTCATAAACCAAAGTATTTTGACCTGACATTTGGCAGAAAAATGATTATGATCAGTTATTATTAGGATACATCCTCTAGGAAACAAGAATATATCTATCACATTTCATGAAAATCAAAGTGTTGGACCGGCCAACATCGCCATCCACATAGAATATCTCTAAAAATGACTTTTCAAAAATACTTGCAGATTAATCTGTCGACTGACAAATTGATTAATCATTTCCCCTCTTAGCTGGATTGCTTTTATGGAACTGGAGTTAAGCATCTTGTCTCACACACACTCACACACCATCCATCATCCCTCCTGTCTGCTGTATCAGCACTGCGTTTTGATGCAACATTGGCCACGTCTCTTCTCATCCACACACACAACAGAAAACACCGGAGCAGGAGGCAGCTGTCAGTCACTCTTTTTCCACCTTTCGTCCTCTCAAACTGACTTTCCTCTCGGATGCTGGTTAAACGTCGTGTTTTTCGTCCTGTGTTTGGGATCAGGGACATACAGTACAGACCATCTATGCTCAGTATGTCAAGAGGAATGGGATGTCCCCGTTTCATAAAGTGTGAGCACCAAACGAGGCACCAGTGTAATTTTCTATCCCTGTGCTTATGTGATCCCCTGAAGCTGTGCGAGATAGATTAGCTAAATTCATCTACTTCACAGAGTTTTGTTTTACCCACGGGCCCCAGGGTGGGAGATTACTTGGGAAATTAAACTCATAGTTTCACAGTTTCTCTTGCCATCGTTGCCTTTGATGTCGGTGTTTGGTGTTAACAGTTTGCTATCTTTAACCCAAATCCAATTTCTGTTATCATCATCTTTCTCTCTCTGGTTATCTCTGCGTCTCTCTTTTCCTAATTTCCTGTTTATTGCATTCAGCATGTAAACAACATGGATGGACCAGAGCAATAACAAAGCAATACCATGCATGCACATACAGTATACAGTATGTGTGCCTGTCTGCTTCAGCACAGTTCTTTTGTCTACTGTTTTTTCATTCCCTTCACAAGCCCATATGTGATCCTGAATGAGAGTTGGCATCCCGCTGGTTTTTGCAAACCGCCTAGTTGTCATGGTAGCGCGGTGGGTATATCTCCCAAATCCTTGACTGTTTGTTGCGTCCATGTCCAGAACAAAAGGCGATGGAGGAAAGAAAATAAAAGATGAAAGAAGAGGACGAGAATCAGTCAAATAAAATCACAACAAATTAAAATGGCTGCAGGCTCGTTGCCTGTCACGATGGATTTCTGCAAAATGTAAGAGCTTTGAAGATTAACTTAAAACACACACACACACACACACACACACACACACACTCACACACAGTCAGAGGTTTTGTCATATGTGTGTTGAAGTTCTACCCAGAAGCACTTCCTGCAAATCCCATTACACCCGTACACACAGCTCAACTGAGGCAGTTGGTATGGAAACGGATCAGTAAAGCTCCAAATCTCTCTTTTAACGAATCATTACCAGTCGCTGCCGCCCATTAATGTCACAGCTTCCGTGCAACGGCAGAAAATAACACCATCACTAACCCAAAGTGCTACAGGGAAGAGAAGGAATGTGTGAAAGGGTCTGTGAGCACAGTGGTAATCATCCTGTTTCTCTTTCCCCCTCCCCTGTAATATTTCCATTTCCTCCCTTCGTTTATCTGACATCCTTTTACTTGCAGACGCTTTATTGTGCTGCTTGAAGACGCCTCTGCTGCCACAGAAAAAACATGATTGGACAGCTGGTTTTGCATCTGAGACACACCTCTGGAGATATGAAATAACAGGAGTGCATGGGGGGTGCATTTCACACCCTATGAAATCAAAAATGAAAAGGCAATACATCAATAAAAAGCAAAAAGGGCCACGGGTGTAAGTGTAGATAGGGGGGGGGGGGGGGACACACACAGAGTGTTGATTCTGCAGAAAAGAAGAAGAAGATCACAGCTATTTTATCGCTCTGTGAAGCCGAGTCCCCGCAGAGAGCTCTTGCTTCCTGCTTCGCCTGTTCTCTCATCTCGCTGACAGCCGCAAAACACAGATGGAGAAATCAGGAGGATGGCGGAGGAAGACAGGGGGACACCATGAGGGTGGAGGAGCACATGTGAGATGAAAGGGACGGGGCTAACGGGCCTGAAAGGAAAAGCTTACTGATGTTACAGCAGCTAATCCTCAACCTGGCTGAATAATGTGGCCCCGGGGTCAGTGTGTTATTAGATGTGTCTGCTCCGGCCCCTCAAACGCTCACACAATCTGTTCGTGCAAATCTGTTCCTGGTTAGTGACACCCTGTAAAAGGACTTTCATTCATGGGTAATGATTCTAACTGCACCATAAACAGACATACATTTACATATCTAATGGAAGAAATGGATAGAATACTCTCAAAGAATAATAGATAAATACTGAAAGATTTGAGCTTTGAGCTAAATGCTAATCCTTAGCGTGGCCAAAAATGCCGTTAGGTGGAGGCCACAATTTGCCACGTTCCAGCTGAGTAGTCACTGACTCACTGCTATAAGTCATTAGAAATACATTCACGTCAAAGAACATTACACAGAACCATGTGTTCCCATCTAGAGGGCCGATTAAAGATCCTCAGTTGGGAACCGGTACCTTGCCCCTGGCAACTTCTCTGCAATATTAATTTGATCTCAGTGTTGCGGAGGACAAATTTTATTTGGTATTTTATTGTTCGGTGGACGTGAGAAGTCCCCTGATTGAAAATATATAAATACAGAACCCTGGTTTGCTTTGGTTTTCTGAAGATAAAGAAGGTTATGAATAAACACACACAAACATACAGTACGTTTATTTATTTTGCGTTGAAATGAGTGATTTACTGTTAAACCACTGTCTTCTTTTTGTGAATAAGAGGCAGACTTTTATGTTGGGAATGTTGAGCTGAACAGGGAATTCAGATCAAATTATGAGGCTACGCTGCCACCTACTGATGGAAATGCACTTCATCATAATGCAGCTTAGTTAATCATCAGTCATAATAGTGCTGCTCATGGAAAGGGCTAAATAATAAATGGGAATATGTGAAAAACTACACAAGAGCAGACAAGAGTGCACACTTTGTTTGATGCTTCAATCTTGGACTGTTTTGGATCATTCTGATATGGATATCATATAAAAGAGTACAACATTTTTCTAATTCCTTTGACTCCTGAAGATGTGCCACTGCCAGAGAATCCAAGGCCCAAACATTTCAGCTATTTTTTAGAAAAATGCATAAAAGCAGCTAAGCCTCCGTAAAGTAAAAAGTGCAATATTACCCTTTAAATATGAACAATGGTCGTGGTCAGGTGGGCCATGAAAATTGTATTCTTCTGTAAAAATTTTATTTTTGCAAAAAGCTTCATAGTTTGACAAATTATATTTTATTTTTAAATCTACAGTGTAATATTAATAGATTACGTTTCAATCTCAAAAATATGTAACTCTTGGAATCTGCAAGTACTTTTAATATATCTTTCTAATACATTTCTCTTGTGTCGCTCTTTCATATAACAAAGACTATAGAAGTGAAAATCAAACTAGAAAATGCATTTCCTGCAGATAATGCGTTCGAATGCTGAAAGCTGAAATGAATCGCAAATAAATTGCTGAAAATACAGAAATGGGAGACTACCTGTCGGAAAAATGTTGAAGGCAAAATGCATTAAACTGCACTGCTGAAAACCCTTCTAGTTGAAATGTCTAACTGGCAGACTTAAAAGATGTAAATTAAAAATATAATTCAATTAAAAAATGTAATTAAATTGAATTACCCTAAAAAAATGAAAAAATTAATTGAATTAACTTAAAAAATTTAATTAACTTAAAAAATTGAATTAAATTAACTTTAAAAAAAAGATTATCCAAAAGAATCTGAATCTTTCTAAGTTTCTTTTTTAGTACAATTGCTAAGGAGGTAAAACAGATGAAAAATTAAATTAATTTATTTTAATTTTAAAAAAAATTGAATTTATTAATTTTAATTTAAAAAATAATCAAAACATATGTAATTAATTTAATTGAATTTAAAAAAATTGAATTTAATTAACTTAAAAAATAACTTAAATACAATATATATATAAATATAATATGAGATCAGAGGCTGATTGCTTTGCAGTAAAAGTGAAGCTATTGAAACGTGGTGAGACTAATCATTTATATTCATATTTGTTAAAAGAGAAAACAGCGCCCTCTTGTGGGCAAAACTAGACAACAACAACTCAAATATCAATCATAAAAGTTAAAATGTGACAGTTCAAAAAGTGTAAAAGATATCAAAACGCTGAATCATACGGAAATAGTTCAGGGGGTTCTCAACATTTTAAAGGTGAAATGGTGTCTGCAGCTGAAAGTAGGAGGAAGAATAACGATTGGAAAGTTTAAGAAGTTTAAGAGGATTTGAAAATGTTCTCCATAGACATCCCATTCAAAATAAATTTGCAAAAAGCTTAATAATTCAAAAAGCACAAGAGGTAGAAATATGACGTCATTGCAGCTGAAAGATTGAGAACCTCTGCTGTAAATAACATCACAGTATTCTTGATCGTCAGGTCTCAGTACAGGTGTGTTTTGATAATAGATGTTCAGGTTTCGACGCTGCAGCGACCCCGTGTGGTCACCCGGACTCTGTGCGCTGCAGGTTTCTATCGGAGCAGGTGTGGTGAACTGACGGTCAAACCGTTGCGTCAAACTCACAGAGAGACGCAGGTCTAAACCGGAAACAACGCCATCGAATCTTCAGAGTAAAAGCACAAACTACTACAAAATAAACAAGACATCACTGACCTGCAAAAAATACAAACTGTTGGATGATATGTCGAGATACACTGATAGATTCGTACTATATTTGTATATAAAGATACATATGGTTTATCGTTAAAAACAGGCCTGCTATCACACTGAAAGTTTTTACATCAGTCATTCATACATTTTATTTATTCAGTAAATGGGTCTGTGAGCTATCCTTATCTTAATCCAGAATTATATTAAAAACACATCTATATGCTGCCAGCAAGTGGGGTTTTGGAATCTGCCTGTGTGTTGGCTGCAACGTTGGCTGCTTTTATTTTGTAATTCCAATCCGGGAGCAACGCAGCAGAGCCGTGAGCAGCAGTGAGCTGTCTGTCTGTCTGTCAGGCGATGAACGCACACCGGTGCCGGTTGCAGAGGCGTGCAGACAGCGGCAGGAAGGACGCGCGGGCCGAACCGTCGATCACCGCAGATTGCGCTCTGCCTTTGTCATGTTTAAAACGCGGACCGATCCTCAGAGAGTGTGACTGATTCTAACCGCCAAGATGTTGACAGACATGGCTGTGGAGCAAGAATTTGACATCAAAGAGGAGGAACCGTGGTACGACAAGCAAGACCTTGAACATGGTACAATTTCCTTTCAGTCTTTGTCTCTGAAGCTCATTGAATCATATCAATCATTTCATAATATTAACAGTCAAATGAAACAAATATGGGATATGCATAGGACATTTAATGTATGTGCTTGATTACAAACTCGATATGCAGGTGCACAGGAGGTTACATTTGTAAGAATTTCCATGTGATTTTGTGAGCCAGTAATATATCATATTTTCACTCGGGGTGTTTCATTTAGTCTACCCGCTGTTTTAGTGTAAATGAAGCACCTTGACAGGCTGCAGGAAAAGGCAGGAGTCAGCAGGACCCTCGCATATGCGGCAAAGTGAAAAAAGAAAAGAAAAGCTCTGTCTGTAATGAAGAAGTGTTTTTGACTTCGATCTTCCTTTTAATGCTTTTACACTTCAACTTTATGTGTTTGTGTTTGTAATGTCCCCGTCTCTGCTTCCAGTTGTGTCCTTTTTGCTTGATTTAGCAGGTTTTTTTAATGGTATATTAAAGAAAAACAAATAATAAGTGGCTGTGGTAATTGTCTGAGTCAGGAAATAACCATCAGTCCTTACTTATCAGAAGACTTGAATATTCAGTTCATATGAAAGTGGGTTACTGGACTCCTGCCAACCGACAACAACCTCACAAAGCTGCTTGTACCGTAAAGTCCTCATGTCTCCATCAGTGGGACTGAACTATGAGCGCTGAAGCACTAATGGTCCCTCACTCCGTCTCTCCTGCAGACCTGCAGCTGGCTGCCGAGCTCGGGAAGACTCTCCTGGAGCGGAACAGGGAGCTGGAGCAAGGGCTGCAGCAGATGTACTCCACCAACCAGGAGCAGCTGCAGGAGATCGAGGTAAAGAGAGGTCTCGTCGCCCCGGCTTATGTTCGACTGTGTGTCTTTATCCAAAGGGCCAGGGTGTGCTGTCAATAAGAGGGTATACTGTCACTGATGCTTGGGTCATGAAGCACTGAGTTCCTCTTGAATGCTGTGTTCAATTCTACCATCCAAGCCTCAAATGAGCCTAAAAGCAGAATACAACATGCTGCCGTGCAAAGGCTTTGGGATGGGGAGGACATGCTGCTTCTCAGGCAACATACAAGCTGCCATACATTCTGTCTGAAGATTATTTAGGGTTTTTTTTTTTTATTTAAAGGGGCGACCTGCAGACACAACTCTAACCCCAACCCAACTCCGCTGATTCTTCTGGGTTAAAAAAAGTAATTGTGCCGTTTGTATTTATAGAAAACTCTCCTAAAAAGATGCTAGAACTGAACATCAAGTGCTCTTTATAGTAAATGAATCAATAAAACATTCTGAATTAAGTTTAACATATTCATATTTAAAAGGATCAAGTCTGAATAATAGAAGTTATGGGTGATTATTGTGTTTGTGCATTACAACGCAACAATTTAAGTGTCGTTTTTTGGTATACTAACATTATTATGGAAAGCATAACCAATTTAATCTTGATGTATTATTTGCTCGATAAATGAAGAAAATTACAATTCTATTTCTCGTAAATATGTGTCTTCCTCTGTACAGATTTAAGAAAGGTGCCTGCAGGATTTCCAGTCGACCCTCAACCGAATCATGAGTTCATTTTACTTAAGTGACGTAAATTCAATATTTAGCTTCAGGTTTTTGCAGATTTTCAGGACTGCTAACTTTTCATTTCGTCAAGTACGGCTCGTCTGGCACTAAATCTGTCTCGCTGCTGACACTCCGAGTTTAATCTCTTAAGACCTTGACTGGATACTCGTGACGTCACGTGCCTGAATCCTGCTCCTGACTTGTAGTGCAATCAATTACCTGCTTTACTGTCACTCTGAACTGGAATGAAAGGCCACTAATGGTAAATCCACCACTCCATGTAAAGAATCTAAACAAATGGAAGCAACATATTCAACTTTACCACACTAACTACATGTTATTCATTGATTTGTGACTGTTTGTTTCCAGTGTGCCGGTGCAGTCTGACAATGAACTGCAGGTCTGTTTCCACTGTTTGGTCTGTTGATTGACAGCAAGCAGATTAGATGAGAAAAGGTTCAAAGTGTTCTCGCTGCAACGGCTGATAAGATAACCTGTTCTTAAGGAAACTGTTGTTTAAAGGAGTTTTTGATTTAGAGGCATTCAGGTGTAACTGGGAAACAGAAATGTCAGATTAGCTCTTAACATTTATTTTAGGCTTTCAGCTAAAACCTCTAAATGATGATAATAATAATAAGAGCACCATTGTAATCATTAGAAACCATTGATTCTGCTGGTAGTTGGACATACTTATTATTGATTTGTTTTAATTGTCAATATTCTAAATATCTTGCAGTAAAAACATTACATTTTGCCATTCAGATTAATCAGAAAAGGGAAGTTTAAGACCTGATTTTAGCCTCAATTTTCAATGTTCCTGTTTCTTTCTTTCTTTGTCTTTTTTGTGCATCTTTTTTTCATGAAATTTGCTTTATAGATACCGTTGTATTTTATTTTAGTGTGATTCAACATGTCTTTTTTTAGCTAATATAAAAACAGCATTGACAGACTGGGTGTCTCGTTATTGAAGACATCTCAGCAGACGATGATGCACAACGTTCTGTCCCGTCACTCACGCCCTCATCCCCGTCCCTCTGTCCCCTCCTCCAGTACCTGGCGAAGCAGGTGGACCTCCTCAGGCAGGTCAACGACCAGCACGCTAAAGTGTACGAGCAGCTGGACGTGTCGGCCCGAGAGCTGGAGCACAGCAACCGCAAGCTGGTTGTGGACAGCAGGACGGCGCAGCAGAAGATCCAGGGGTAAGCATCAGAAAAGCGGACCGATTTTCAAGCGTTTTGGTACAAAAATGTCCCCCGTTAGTAACGCGACGGACCTTCTTTGCTCCCAGGCTGACGGAGACGGTGGAGCTGCTGCAGACGCAGGTGGAGGAGCTGCAGCATCAGGTGGAGGAGCTGAAGCTGAGTCCGTCTCAGCCTCTGAAGCGTCCGCACAGAGAGAAGTGCGCGCCTCGCACCTCTCAGAGTGTGTCCTGCCTGAAAGAGCTGCAGAACACCCTCAGGTGAGGACTCCACACTGTATCTGTATCATTAGGGCTCCGTCGATGGATACTCCGTCACATAGCATCATGAATGTAATATTTAGGGGTTTTAATCTGGACTGTTTACTGTCAACTTGAAGACGTCTCCTCAGGCTCATACAACTTTTAAAAGACACTATTTGTGACACCCCTCTCATATCTGCGCCCTCAATATGAAGCTAAGAGCCAAATCATTTCATAAATAATAACTTGTGATTGTGACAGGGAATTATTCAGCTCAAGTGTCTCTTGTTGATGTATTGAGACTTAAGAAAAAAAAGACTTTAAATTCCTTAACCAGGTAGAGGAACCCTCTTAACTGCCTTCTCACTGATCCAGAAGCTCTTTGTAAGCTTCAAGGAGGGAAGCAGCAAATCCTCCACTGAGTCCTGCTCACTGCAGCTCTCTCTCCCCCCCCCCCCCCCCCCCCCCCATGTCTGCTAATCCTACTGCTGGCAGTCGGCCACCTTGCAGCAAGTCTCACTCCAAATGCTGGACCGTCCTGCGACGGCCTCATTCACTGAGTTTAGTGTGTGTGTGTGTGTGTGTGTGTGTGTGTGTGTGTGTGTGTGTGTGTGTGTGTGTGTGTGTGTGTGTGTGTGTGTGTGTGTGTGTGTGTGTGTGTGTGTGTGTGTGTGTGTGTGTGTGTGTGTGTGTGTGTGTGTGTGTGTGTGTGTGTGTGTGTGTGTGTGTGTGTGTGTGTGTGTGTGTGTGTGTCAGGACTGCTCCCTCAAAACATTCCGATCAGACGGATGTAAGTTTCACTGATTAACTCGACAGAGAGACATGAAACAGGTCTGATCTGTGGTGGATGAGGTTGGAAGGAAAGAGGTCAAAGTCGCGAACGTGTCTCAATATCTCTCTTCAGCTCAGATTTATTCTTCGGCTCAGATTTATTCTTCAGCTGATCTCTAATCTACTCGGTTCTACTGAGAAGTTCCTGATTCCTTACTTAGTTTGCTTTTCTTTGCCTTATCTGCTATATTTTTAGTTATCAAACATCTCCCATATTTATGTTTTAATTTTTAGTTGTGTGTCGGTTTGGTTTATTGTAGCAAAAAAATACTTTATATACACATTATATAGTTGCAAAAATATTCGTAGTTAAAAAGACATCCAATTGGAATGGAGCTGAAATAAATCATTGTGCAAGACTATATTTTTATTTTGTTTGTTTTTTTCATTTGTATCTATCCGTCTTGCACACATATATCCAATGTGTCCATAGACACAGTACAGTATAGAGTACATACAACTAAATATTAAATAAACTACAATTTTGATTTAATGTATGTCAATCTCCGACACCGTTCGTTTGCCATTTACCGTAAAACAGGAGTGTTCTGTTAATTGTAAACGTCACATTTTGCATCTGCTGTGTTGTGACCTTTGGTACGCTGCCGTCTCTCTCCACGACGCACTTCTCGTCACCTTTCACTTTGTTTTGCCCGTTTTATGAAGCGCACAAACGAAAGTTGCGAAAGAGAAGACAAATTATCAGCCTGCGTGGCGATGATAAAAGTCATATACAAAAAGTTGACAAAGCAACATCCACTCAAGGTCCACTTACTCGCCTGCTCTGGGTATCACATGGCCTTCATCGGCAGGAGAAAACCATTCTGAACTATTGTGAATACGTGAAAAATTGAGGAAAATTACCTGAAAATGAAATAATAACATTCATCATATTGAAAAATCTTTAAAGGCAATCACAAATCAATGACCACAAGAATGCATCTAGTGCTAACCGCCTGTGTCTCTGCGCAGGTACGACTGCGACGAACCCTCAGACGGCCTCGAGTCCTCCGACATGTCGTGGAGCGAGGAGGAGCAGGCGTCTCTGCGACAATCCCTCCGCAGCCTCCAGACCCAGTTCGCCAGTGAGCGCGCTCAGAGGGAGGAGTCGGAGCGAGAGGCCGAGCTGCTCGCCCGAGAAAATGCAGCGCTGGAGCAGCAGCTGGCGGGGATGGAGGGCTGTCGGGTATGTACGATGAATCTCTCACCTGTTGTGCATTTATAGGCATAAAATGTATATTAATACTGTCAGAAGTATCAGAAGAATGGCTGCTGCACCGCTTGTTTTATCAACTTATTGTTTTGAGTTCAGCTCGAGTTCTAAACTCTTTTTTTTCGCTCTCTGCTTCAGGCCAGAGTGTCTGAGCTGGAGCGTGAGGCCGAGGAGCTCCGCCAGCTCTGGAAGTCCGACTCCTCCACCAGGCCGGACGCCATCCACAGCCTGCTGCCCAACGCCATGTTCCTCCACCCGGAGGAGGAGAGCGAGGGGGACGCAGCTGAAGCCAAGAGCCCCTGGGTCCTGAAGAGCTGGGACAGCGAGCGGCTGATGAGGGCCACGCAGACGCCCGACTCTCCCGACCAGGTCCACAACCACGAGTGCTCCTGCGTGCGGCGTGCCGACGTGGTGAAGTATCGCGGGATCTCGCTGCTCAACGAGGTGGACGCTCAGTACAGTGCCTTGCAGGTGAAGTACGACGAGCTGCTGCGGCGCTGCCACCTTGGACAGCAGCAGCAGCAGCAGCAGCAGGAGGAAGAGGAAGAGGAAGAGGAAGAGGAAGAGGAAGAGGAAGAGGAAGAGGAAGAGGAAGAGGAAGAGGAGGAGGAGGAGGAGGAGGAGGAGGAGGAGGAGGAGGAGCCGATCCACAAGTCGGTCCAGACTGCATCTCTTGCCGCCGCTTGTCCTGCTCTGACGGACATGGAGGACTTTCACCAGCCGGAGTACAAGGAACTTTTCAGGGCGATTTTCTCCTGCATTCAGAAAACCAAAGAGGACCTGATTGAAAACAGAGTGGGACCCTCAGCTGGGGAAGGGCTGCCTATTGTGCATTAGTAGACCCCCCCTAAAAAAAGACCTGCTGCAAGATTAATTATTGTCTTCCAGTTCAAGAGCGTCTCACATGAAGCTTACCAACGCTCCACTTTACTGTATATTTGCAGACGCAAAGGGGTTCAGAGATGCGAGTGATGCAGGAACCAGAAGGCCAAACACCAGCAGCTCATGTCTCAGATGTGGCTCATTTTGCACAGAAACACCGGTGCCTAACGCTGCCGTCTCTACTGTGCGCTCGCTCTACCTCACTTTGCACTGTTGACAAAACATCTCTGGGTCTTCTTCTCGGTAGCCGTATCGGTAACAGTTTATTCTACTGGTCCCAAAGTTTCCTAGAAAGACGTAAATTCATAGAAAGCTTCCTGGAAGAGACGTAAAGATGTAATTTGGTGCTAATTATAGAGAAAATGGAGACGGTGTTAAAGTCAATTCCTCTGGAAATCAAACTGCAAACAAAATTTAAATAGTTTTGCCTGCGCCTATAAGAGCGACCAATGCAAGTTGTTATATTGGTGAAGGAGTTTATATTATTAGACTTTGATGATGAAAGTTCTGATAAATAGAGATGTGTTTTGTAATCGTAAAGTTTATTTCCCAGAAATGATACTTGATTATTGTACGATAGGTTAGACGACTGTGAGTGTTGTATTACAGGGAAGTTCTGAGGTTTACCAGAAGGCTAACTCTATGTACGTGACGCTGTAACGGCCTCCTGATTGTATATTCTGTAGATTCATGAAACGGTGTTTGATTAGAAGCTTTTCTCAGCAGCACTTCTGTGGCTTTTTGCTGCCTGACGTCCGTGTGTCCTCGTCAGGCTTTAGTCTGTGCACACAGTTTGTAGATGTCTGTAAAAAAAGTCACGTTAAGATGCACTTTAGAAAATTGCACATTATCAGTGATCTTCTGACACTTAACACGTCTGTTAAATGTAGTCCAAGTGTCCTGAATAACCTGCTGTATGTGTGTACGGTGTGTTCTACCGGTTTCACGATTGGACCTCATGGTTTATGTTTGAGCCATAAAACATGAAGCAGGTTTCTGTCTGTTTGTTTGTTGTAAAATATGATTGAACTTTATTTATAGAGACGGTTAAACTTGGACGTCATAAATCGCTGATGCACTTTGAGTTACATAATTTATATATTAATAAAACGGCTTTGACGTCGGCCATCCAGACACACTGCTGCACTTCAGACACACTCGACACGTCAGCCGGAAACGACAAAGAAGAATCATTAACAGGTCAAATTAAGAGATGTAATGGGAAACGGTGTTGCATAAAATTATAGCATGTAATATATGTAAATGGATTTTCAGCACAAGTAACAGATTTAAGTAGATTCAAGTTTCTACAGTTAGTTGATTGTTGGACTTCTGAGCCATTACTACTGTTGGGATTGTGAAATATAACTTTCATTAAAACATTAGAGTGCAAACAAAGATCTTTATATTCTGTCACGAGCTCTACAGATCAAATCAGCCACAAAAAGGTTCCTTTTGTAAAGCACTTTATAATCATCCAACCAGAATCACTCATCAGAAATGAAAAACTAAAAGTAGAAATAACCTACAGACGTATCTTTTCCCTGAGACCATTAAATCTACCCGTTTCATTTAGATAAAGTAACTGAGCTCTGAATTTAGTTTGAATACAACTTACAAACAAAACTGTTTTTCATGAGGAAACAAGTTTACGTTTGAACATCAATATAACATCTTTTTTTTTATGCACATAAGTTTGCACCGAACATCATGAGTACTTCAGTAATCTGTAAATAAATCATACCGTAAAAAAAGTCACCTCACTAATACAGGTTCTGACATTTGGGATTCCATCTCAGCACCGATGACTAATGACAGAAGAAAACAAGTTATTAACAATGTTTATTGAGCAACACAAACCAATGCAAAAGAAATACACCCGTCATTGTTTGACGATGCACTATTACATTTTAAAGTATTTCAAAGAGAATCAAAGCTTTATTGCTCCTCATAGTCTGAGTGTGAGTGAGTGGGAGTTTGTCTTGTGAGGCACTTTTAGACGGAGGCTCAAGATAGCAGCACAGATGTTGGTCGAGTGTTTGTGTCCGTTCCTCTTTGTTGGTACAAATTTAATTAAATACTGACAAATTTGATGATCAAAATATGACAAAAAAAAAAAAATATTCACCATTGCATCTTTATTGGCCGTCATTGAAATCAGCCTCTCTCAAAGGAAAACCATTTCAAACTCTGTACATTCAACCAGAAACAAACCACATCAGCCATTTAATCCGCTCCTTCCTCCAGCCGCACATCTCAGTGCATTCCACTGAATGACGCAGAGATGTGGGACAAGCCACATGTGGCCATGTTTCCAGGTCCATGATTGCCAAAACATATTCAGTGATTTCAGTTGTACAGCGTGAGCGTAATGACATCAGGGACTTGTTGCTTGTTTTTTTTCCCCCCTTTTTGTTTCAGTTTTGCCGACTCATGAATTTGCCTCCACGCGTTGTAATTAAGCAACCGTTGCATTTAATCATAAAGTTTAACTCTTTCATGGCGCGTATTGAGGGTGGAGTTAATACCCGAAACGAGTCGGCTCAAAGACGGTGTGTTAAGTTAATGGCTTTCTTAAACAATGTTCGCTTTGTTGATACGATGAAGCAACACTTGTTTCCTCCGGCTAAATGCAGAACTCAGGAGTAAAATGAAAGCACTTTGAGCCACGTTGCTTTAAACAGTGAACGCCATCCTGATCTGGTAAACGTTTATTTAAAAAAATAATCAAACATGAGGTCCAAACAAAAAAAAAATCAAAAACTCTACTTTTAAACCGTATATATAATCTTGCTATTTCTTCATGTTTCTTCGTTCATATTTTACCCGTCAGACACTCCAGGTCGTAGTGAGAGTGTGTGAGGAGCTTCTGTCCTCCGCGCTGCATCAGAGTGCTCGTGTTAATGTCAGACATGCTTCAGTGTTCATCTTCTGAGCAGACGGCCGACATCTTTTGTCCTCCAATCGCCCGCCCTCAGAGCGGGGGGCGAGCTGCGATTGGCTCTCGTCTCTACGGATGCCCTCCCACTAGACACCCGGGAGAGGATTTGATTGGCTGTCGATGAGGAGGTGTGTGTGTGTGTGTGTGTGGGGGGGGGGGGGGGGGGGGTGCTCTCAGTGTCAGGACTGTATGGTTCCCTTTAGGTACCACATCCCTGCATGGCTGATGCAGCACTCCTGCAACAACAGAGAACAAGTTAGATCAGTGATGAAAATAAAAACTCCTTAAAAAAGAAAAGGTGACTGTTCAGCCTCATCACTGTTCTCACATGGAGCAGACGGTCAACGTCCGCCTTCGGAAAGTCTCCAAACTCCTGGGTCAGTTTCACTTGTATCACGTTCCTCCTGATGCGGTAGTTCTTCTTGTACAGCTCGTACAGCACCCGACGATGCTGCAGGAGGAAAACAAACAAACACGGAACTCATTTAGGGGAATAGTTCGTCATTTTGGGGAATACGCTTAGTTGCTTTTATGAGGCGAGTTAGAAAATCGATACATCTCTGGGAAGACTGGAAATGGGGGGAAACACTTAAAAAATCCATCTACCAGCACCTCGAAAGCTAACTCATTAACATGTTGTATATTGTTTGTTTTTAACCAGCAATCCCCTTGAGATGGACATCACACCAATTAGTTTAAATAGAAATAAAACAACAGACAGGAAATACAATGATCAAACACACAGAGAGACTAAATCTGTTTATACTCGAGCATTAACAGAGCCGTTTGTACTCTGTGTGCTGTGCTTTATTCTAACTTTTAACAAAGGAAGTCTAGTGCAGAGTCATTGCACATTAAAGAAAACTAAAAACAACAACACAGAGGGAAAAACACACACTTGGCATGCAGCTTTGCCTCTTCAGCTTGTGGTTGTGGGTGACAAACTGAGCCATGTCCTACTTGTCTCTTCTGCGTTGCTTCTCAGTAATGAAACTAGCTGATCGCGGCCCACGCTACAACACGCTGGGTTCTGAACTTCAGGCTCCGACTTGTGGTTTGTGGTGCATTTCAGCTGCAGAAGTCTGCACGTAGAGTCAAGAGACGAGGAGGAAGCTGTGAAGTTACTATAAACCTGTTTTTAAAACGTGTTTACCTTGTCGGATTCATCTCCAGTCTCCCACAAAGCAAACACCTTCTTTTCATCGGTGGCTGCTGTGGTCTGAGCAGGAAACTAAAGGAGGGAAATAGAAACGTTAGAAAAGCTTTAACATTTAAAATCAGTAAAGATTCTCAGCACTCGGCCTGGTTCATCAAAGCCTTGATTCAAGAGTACTAGTGCCATTTTATGCAATGTTTAACAAAAGACGGCATTGCTTTTCTTTCTCTCGGACACATTTGTTGACAAAATGCCAAAACAATACGAGGCCGAGCAGGACCAGCACCGAGGAGGATTACCATCCAGACAGTCCGACCCGCTGACTCAAAACTGATCTGTGAACTGTCAAGACATCTAAAACAACAACGTTTACTGAACGTAGAAGGCCTGACTCCAGATCTGCCTGCGTTTGAAAACAACAAACCGGCTTAGTTCCCCCCCCCCCTCTGAGCCGTAATGAGCTTTGCTTCGAGGCCAATAATCTGTTGCACAACAAAGACGACGGCCGGCCATTCCCTCCCCTGCGGTGGTTAACACCCTTTTAATGTCAGGCGTACAGATTGGATCAGACCTAAACCAGGACAGGGCTGGTCCTGGCAGCTTAATGCAACAAGACCACGCAGCTCCCTGCCCTACGAGCAAACACCACACCAAGTAAATACGCAGAAACAGAAAACATCTACAGTAAGCCTACAAACAGCAACCTCAGTCCAAACACACTGAGGCATCAGGTGGCTGCTGGACCGTGAGTGGAACCTGAGAACCAGGTTTGCATTGCTTCAGTGCACCTCCCGCTTCACAGGCAACAAAGCGCTCACAAGCAAAACGGCCGTTGATGTCGTTATTCTGTTTGAGGAAACCGACAGCTGCATTCAAGCAGAGAAAAGCTTCTTCAGCCCCGACAGGCGGTCTAAGCTGGACCAGAGCAGCAGCTCTTAGTCCAAGGAGGAGCAATCTCTGATTTTAGCTTTTTAAATCAGATTTCACTACTAATGTTCGGGGACGCGTTTGAAAACTCAGTTCAAAAATGCAGAATAAGACGCATCAAAGCTTCCTGCTTATTAAGGATTTTTAAAATCAGTCACAGCACTGATTTCTTCCTCACAATCAATTTATCTACAAATCTCAAAATGTCCATTATAACTCTTATACAATACCAAGAGTTTACATCTCACTCCACTGTTGGGCTTGAATCGTAGGAATGTGAAACAATACAACTGTTAGAAACAACGATGGAGAACAGGAAGTAAACCAAGAGCCTCCAGGGTGAATGAAGTGGGAGTTTGACAACCGAAACCTTGCGACAGTAGAAACTCCGGCCTGAATACTCACAGGCACCATTATCTGTTTGCACTGGCAGAGCAGTATGGCGTCCTGTAGCATGTGGTCCGAGATGGAGGGGAAGACGCTCCGTCCCACCGGCATGGAGGCAAGGTGGAGGCTCAATAGCCTCTTGAACTCACTCAGCGTCAGTACAAAATGCTTCCTGAAAGTCTTGATCACAAAGTCCTGCAGCTCCTGGGCCGGCGCGTTCCCGCCGTCACCGTTGGTGTGATCGAAGGCGGGGGAGGTGGCACTGGGGTAACCGTTGACCGACCCGTTGGGGACGGAGGAGGAGGTGTCCATCGGTTCTTCGATGGGTTCCTGCTTGACGTGGACGCCGTCTCCTGCCCGCCTGGCGTCCAGGTCCTTCTGGAGGGACGACTGGTTTCCTTGAGCGCGCTCGTGAGCCACCTTCAGACGCTGCTCCCCGCTGACGTGCACAGGCTCTGGAAAACAACACGCTGGCATCAGCTGAATGTTTAACTTTCATTGTGTTAACAGCTGGCTGTGAGAAACACGGCTCGGTACACACCAGGCTGCGGGGAATTCTTTGGCCTGAAGTCTTCTTTGGAGAAGTTAAAGACCTTTTCCAACCTTAAAGGAAAGAGAAACAGCATTTGATGACACTTCGACTGACAACACCGTGAAAACAACCTTCCTCCCGTTTCTCTTGAGTGTGACCCACTTGCTCTGGATGCCGAGCCACAGCATGTGTTGCCTGTGGCCAATGTCTGGGTGTTTCTTAACGAATTCCGCATCGGTAGGCAGCAGGAACTCCCAGCCCCGGTTGACTCGAGGAACGGCGACATGCTCCAGGAACTCCTTCACATCCTCTGGAGGAAGCTGGCAGAAGAAGGGAGGAAGAAGTCGTTAGTTCTGTTTACCTGAATGAACGGAGCGGCTTTAGCCTCAAGGTGACAGGAAGTTCAGAGACAGTCCTGCTTCAGTGAAGCTGCTCGGCATCTAAACAACCAACAGACACTGTGGGGGCACCGAGCGTGGTTTTGTTTCACAATGTGCTATCTTGCGATGTCATTACCAACCAGGAACAATCACTTTGAGATTAGATTCTTACTTTGATGATGGATGCGATCTCCTTTCTCATCACAGAGCGCTCCAGAGTGAACCTCCACATCTACAAGAGAAACAACCGAGTCACTATGACTTTAAAACCAAGGCGACCACACACTAAACGCATTCTCACGGCACGGCCCTGTTACTGGTTTAACAGTAACCGCAGCTCACCACAAAGTCACGGCCACGACAGAGCACTTCGGCGGGGACGCCACTGTGAGGACTGCAGGTGTTTTTAGGATACAGAACATCGCTGCAGAGAAAACAAAAACACACAGAGACGTCACTCTGCTGCCAGGTCTGTGAGTCGTTAAGAGAAGCACGACACCTTTAATCTGTTCAAATCTTTTGAGTGACATTTCCTCTCACCTCTTGACAACCCAGTTGCCCTGAACCAGCAGCGCCACCTGCTGGATGCAGCGCAGCGCTGCGGTGGAGTCTGTGCCAGAGGCGAGCAGCCCCATCAGGTTAGCAAACGGCATCAACTTGACTAGAGGAGAAAATATTAAACATTACTGTCAGAGGAAGGACAACCCAACTGGATGTTGATTATATGGTGTAAATAGGATGCACTTCATGTCTGTGAGAAATGTACAGAGCACAAAAACATGACTGGAAAGTAAAAGCATTGAGTGAAAACCAAGCTGCTGACAGAACTCTGCACCTCTGTTTGGATGCATTCAATAATTCTTTATAAAGTTTTAAATCATTTCACATGTCTAACATTGATCCTAATGCTTTGTCGCCCCCGTCTGGCTTTAAGAAAAGCTGCAATTTGCATGCGTCTTGTCAATGCGTTGTCCTACCGTTCTTCATCAGCGTCTTGACTTGCTCTCCCAGCGGCAGAGTGCGGAGTTGAGCCATGGAGAGCACATTACTGGGACCAACTGGTTTCACACTAACAGACACAGAGAGAGAGGAACATGTCAATGAAGCTTCTCTGAGACCGTCATCCTGTTTAAGTCTCACTCGGGTTAGTAGAGGGAGGAATACTTACACTTTTTCCTCTGCAAGAGGGGGCATCAGCATTGCCAGGTACTCCCTGCAAAAAAAGAAAAGAGAGAACCATCAGGAAAATCCACATAAGCGATATTTGCAATCAGACCAATATTTTGTTTTTCTACGGTGGGCTCAACATTAATGGCGTCTAAAATCTGAAAGGACACAGTAAACTCACGATCCACACATCGACAGGAAGCACCCTGTATTTTCCCCGATAATGCTTCATTGCGAACAACAAATGTGTTGAAATCGGCCAGAATAGTTCTAGTTAACGTTGGCCGACAGCAGCCGGTGGGCGGCACAGTCCAGCTTGGCTAAATAACGAAGCTAACAGCTAACGTCAACGGAGTTTTATCATGATGTGTTTGAAGGTACATTTAAAAATTCATCAGCATAATGGTTTCAAAGCTAATCTTGTAAGATTGGGGGAATTATGAGAGTCGAATGTAATTTGTTGATACTCACTTAGGAGTTTTGACCAGTTCAGAGTTCTCGGAGGCGTCCCCAGACTGACAGAACAGGTACTGCCTCTCATGGTCTGAGCGCCCATCCTAAAATATAAACAACAGGTCAAAGACAAAAACAAGTACAAGCTCCGTCACGTTTGCCCACGAACCCAAAACTAATGCTCTCAGTATTCTGACGACTCTTGAAAGAGGGATGAGGTGGCCCGATGGTGCAGCTCCCCTACCTTGACGCCGTGGTAGTGCAGGTGAACCCAGGGCTCCTCCGCCTGCTTCTTCTGGAGGAAGTCGTACGACTGGAGCCTCCTCTGTCGCGCCTGCTCCGACTCGGGACGAGCAAACCTCACCTGGAGTGGAAACGCATGCAGAATGAATATATTATTTAGAAATGATGGGTTCAGGGCAATCATCAGTTTGTGTGTGTGTGTAAGTCTTCACCGTGATGGCCTTGACGTCCTCCTCTGCTTCATCCTGGGAGGAGTCTCCTGCAGGCAAAAGACTCTCATCACACAACAGTCGGCTTAATGTTTTAAGACATTTTTACAAGTTAGCAAAATAACAAAATTCTAGTTAATAAAAAAACCTGGCACTATTTATTATATATATTATTTGTGCCGAAACACAAAATGAGAGCTCTGCTGAAAGAGCTCAGGGTTTTTTGTTTAAATATTATGTTAATGAACAACAAGAGTCCACTGAAACAGTAAAAATACAAACAGATCTTTGCCATTGTTCTGTTATTTAAAAAGAAAATTAAAAAAAACAATCTTCTTTAATCTCTCTCAATTATTTAATTTTGGAAAACTGCCACACCTTCATTGGCCGCCTCCCTCTCTCTGGTTTTGGTGTCGGCCTTGTCCAGGTAAGAGAAGCTCGGCCTCATCTGGAGGATTCCCGTCAGAGGTGTGATGTGGAGCTCACCTGTTGACACGAATAATTAAACAATCAGAAACACAAATACTACTTTTGGTGCTCAATTGTGCATCATATTGAGATTTTCGTTATCTTCAATGTAAAGACAGAGAAGTTAACGCGAATAAGAAAAGTACGACTGATAACGACTCATACGGACTGTGAACATATGAGTGTTTACAAGAAGCAGCAACGAGGTTAGACCAACCCAAACACAAGCACGGTGCTAAAGTGGACTACTGGATCAAATCAGACCTTTACGAAACACAGCAGCAGCATATCTGGAGGTGTTGGTGGTGGCCTGGATGGAGGTGAAGGACTGTTTATCCATCATTTTCCTGGAGAAAAAAAAAGCAAGAGCGGAATGCTTAGACCAGAGACATAACTGGTTGATTATTCTGCTCATTTGCAAAGAGAAGTCTGGAAAAACTCATCTGGTGCTACAGAAATAGTTTGAGTTTTATTTGTGTTCTTGCCTAAAGTTGGATGAGAAGATCGATACCAAAAGCACGTCCAAAACAGCTGGTTAGCTTAGCTTAGCATTAAGAATGGAAACAGCTAGCCTAGCTCAGAATAGCCAGAAAAGGTGGTTTGCATTCTGAAAAATGCCCCTTGATGCTGTGGGACATCCTGATACTTTTGAAATACTTTTGCATTTGGCTTACTATGTATTGGGACATACATGGTAGTATGAGTATTATAATGCTCAGATAGTTTACCTTGTTTCCACTCTTTATGCTAAGCTAAGCTAACCGTCTCCTGGCTGAAGCTTCATACTTGACGAACAAACATGAGATTGGCATCAACCGTCTCATCTAGCTAATCGCCAGGAAGCAAATATTGTTGAAGCTCTGCTTTACAACTCTGGTGGCGAGTCATAGCGAGCTCACACTGACCGATGGGACCGTAACGTACAAACTGAGTGCAGGTGAAGTTTAACAGAAGACTTACCCTGAATAGGTGTTGGTTTCGTCGTAAGTCGTGCCGTCCACATTCAGAGCGATCTGCTCTCCTTTACTGCGACAGTAGTTCGGACTCATCGCGTTGATGGCCAGTTCCAACTCCACCTGTATTAGTGAGATGCATTACAAACATGCTCTACACTGATGGATGATTTAAAAAAAAAGAAAAGAGCCTTTTTTTACCCTTTGCTGCTTGGGTTTGATCCTAGCTGATAAGTGGTTGACGTCATCGTAGGTCATAGTGGACGGTCGGACGGGGTACTGGGTCGGAAAGTAATCAATAAAGGCGATTAGAGAGTGACTCGTGACACTTTGAACATTATACAACAATCGTGCTACAGAACATAAAGAGTTGAGATAACTTACAGAAACAAAGAGAGTCATACTCATCAGCATTAAGTACAACAAAGGAAAGTATTACCTGGAAAAGATACAGCTTATCTGCAAGGCTTTTGGCAAGATAAACATCAATCTGAAGAGAAAGAGAAACATTGATCAAAGTTATGCGAGGAGCTGATGAATCGTCTCAGTCGAGCCTTTCCTACAATGCATGCGATTCTTTCTGATGCCGTTTGTTTGTGCGTTACATTTACTCAATAAGTTTGCAGCACCACAGCAACCCCTGGGTTTACGTTACCCAACACAGAAATGATCCCAGTGCAGTGTGGTGTACAGACTTCAAATGATGGGAAAGGAGAGCACTGGTATATGAGTGGGAACCAGTATTAACAGATACCCCGAGTCGAGGAATCAGACTCAGGAGAGAACAGAACGGATCAGTGCAAACCTATTTATAATCCACGGCAAACTGTGTCCAAAATCCAAGATAAATAAAATAAAATGGACTCTCAGGCTCTGAAAACACAAGTTGTACTTAAATAAATATTAAATATTTGGCACCTTAACATGTAATATCCTGCCAATCTGTGTGTCGATGGTTTGGACTTTTGTTAACAAGTGCAAAGCAACAACATGTTAGCTATAAGTTCGATATAAGTAGCACCGACAACACTCCTCTCTCATTCGGCCTGAACCTTAAATGTTCCCACACCGGCGCTGTAGATGATAAGTTGATAACAAAGATTATCTTTAAACTTAACTTTTCCACCCTGTCTGGGCACTCAGCCACAAGATCATACAGTCATGTTCATAATGATGAAACCACACGTCACCCAGTAAAATGGTGTGGCTTATTGAAGAGGAAATAAGCTACTCAATCCTCAGCTACACAGGCAACTATCAGGATCAACTCTTTGTGGGTTAAAATATCTCCAGCCTCATGCTTTAACTTGGACCCACAGACATACCTCCTCTATAATGGGGTCATCGTCATCCCCGCTGGCCATATTGATGTGAGGAGGAGCGAGGAGATGAAACAGCAGCAGCAGATCTCAGAGATCCAACCTGGAGACAAAGACACAGTTATAGTTATGTATTGTAAAGCTACACATCAATGTTGCCAAGTGGCTACACCAAGCTGGTTATTAACAGGTGGCAGTAAGAAGAACATTATGATTCAGCATATCCAGGTTACATCAGGATTCGTTGCTGTGTTGTTACAAGGTGTGTCAGTCTTCAGGACTTAAAGTTAACCATGAAAACCCCCAAAGTTAGCCCCCAGCCTGACCATGCAGTCTGTCAAGTGATGCTTTGACTGACACAACCAGGTAAATGTCACATGATGCAAGACAATGCAATCCACATTAAACCACTGCTCTTCATGCAAACATTGTGTGACAAACATAACATATAACCCAACACGTAAAAAAACATGTTGACTCATAAATATACTCGTTACAGTTAAGTATTCGTTAAAATAAGTCACATTACTGGCTAGGTTAGCTCGATTAGAAAGCTAGCAACAAACCCTTCAGTCCACTTGTCACAGGCCTGCACTACACTGCGGGTTGTTATTGTTTTATTCCGATACAACGTTGAAAAACATACACCTGTAAAAGAAAGACCAACAGCCCAGTGTTTAAATGTCCTTTACGCAAACGTACACGCAACGAAACTAGCTAGCTAACATGCAGGTAGCCTAGCCAGGCAGCATTAGCCTCGCGTTAGCAGGCTAGCTTGGCGTGCTAACACACAGATCAAAATAACACACAAGTCACAAAGGGACTGTTTTGTTTCCTGAAACAACATCCAGGGTAGATTCAGCTCTCACCTGCACACTTCACTCTACACTCTTAGCTATCTCATCCGTGTGTGAAGGAGTCCAGCAGTCTGGTGCGTAGAGGAGTAGTGTCAGCTGAAATCTGTAGGTGTCGGTACCATGTTGACTGCTCCACACAGACACGTGGGGAGGAGCCCGTGCCCATAATGCACAGCGAGATCACTAGCAAGTGTTTTATTATTATCTCTTTCACTTGTTTTTCACATTTGCATTGGAGTTACCTGCATTTCCCAGTTCATTCATTATGTGGTGAGTACTTTAGATATGAATGTACCAAAAGGTTTATGGCAGCGGTGGGATTCGAACCCACGCCTCCGAGGAGACTGGAGCCTTAATCCAGCGCCTTAGACCGCTCGGCCACGCTACCCCGATACCCCATTGATTAGACCACGTGATTATATAATACATTTTATAAATTGTATTTATATATATATATATATATATATATATATATATTTTGCAGGTCACTTTGACAATAAATACACTATGCGTAGAAATAGGAAGAATAATTAAAATGTATACGTTTATTTGACAAATTACTTATATACATACATTAATATACACACTACATTTAAATTGTTATACTTAAGTTCAGAAAACCTACGAATAAAACATAACACATATTTAAATATCCATAAACAAAAGGAGATCAAAAAATGTGACTTTGATTTTAAATTTCTTATCTATATACTGTAGCGTATATAGTATATTTAGTGTTAAGTTAATGGAAGTACTTGAGTTTCATCTGGTACATTTTGAAATGAATCTGCTTACATTTCCAAATAAAACATTAAATTAAATTGAACATGAAAGTATATTTGCTGTATTTCTGTACGGTAAAATATTCTTCCTCTTTTTGTATGGGAATAAAAATGCAATGCATTTTTAGGTAATTGTGTTGTAACTGACAAAATCCATATATTGTCAGAGTTGACACAAACATTGTGCCTTGGTTGCATTCATGCATTTTGGATTTGAGATGAACCGTTATGAGAGCAGCATTTCTGTTGTAACGAGAACCATGTGAAGAGTTTTGAATAAAGTTAACTCAATATTAAGAAATGCTTTTAAACATTTGTTTAAGAACACATTTGTTAGAGGGAAAGAACACAGGGACGAATAGTGACATGTGTTTACCCATAAAAAGCAAACTTTATTTAACCGTTTTATGCTCCAAGAATATTTAAACATGCATTCTTCCAACATGAATGTAGAGCAAAGTAAGTAAACTATTCTCTTTATTTTGATCTTTCAGACCTTCTCTTTCATGCAGCCACATTCGCTTAGTCCAGGGGTCGGCAACCTTTACGATCCAAAGAGCCATTTTGCCCTATTTTCCACCAAATAAAATTTGTCTGGAGCCGCAAAAGCTATTTGATATCACAGCTTATGAAGTTTTATATATAGTTATATTATTTATTCAAAAACTATAATTTGTTGTATTTATGAAAATATAGAACAAGAATAAAAAAAACTTCTTGACATGTTATTGCTATTTTAACTGTTATAACAATATCAAACTCTTATGAAGAGGAGAAAAAAAACTTGCTCAGTTTGCTGCAGCAGTTGAGCCGCAGGTTGCCGACCCCTGGCTTAGTCAAAATGTAATCAGAGACAGGGAATTAATGAAAAGAAACAGAAGGAAGAAGAAGAGAAACCTGGACATTTAAGCCTGATTGGGTAGATGGATAGAAGGTTGAAAACACACACTGCACTGCGGCAGAAAGATAATATTATACAATATAAATATGTAAACTGTAACCATTCATGTAAAAATTAACTCCGGCGGCCTTTTTGTGATAAAAATGTGTATCCAAAATTACTCCTCCATTAGCGCCCAGGCTTCTTCAGCTTTCATGTAGTACTGGTTAGCCAGTCGGCCCTTCATGGCCTCCATGGCAGCTTCTGCTGCTTCTGTAAACAGATCACCTGCAGAGAAGGATGGTGGGAGCCGTTAGGATGCAGGCACAGACAATTATATCCATCAATTAATGACGCCATGGTATTTTTTTATAGGTTTACACGGGGTAGATTTCAGTGGACTATTCCTTAAAATGACGCAGGTATATTGAAGTGTATTTTGACACATCGAGGTTTGTTAAGCCAGCATGGAGTCCAACCTGCTTTCTGTGGGTCTGCGGTGAGCTTGTTGCCTCCCACTTGGTACATCTCAGCCACTCTGGCCAGCAGCAGGTGGCGAGGCTCGTCCTGCGTCCCGTCGAACTCTCCGCCCTCGTCGTAGTCTGTCATGTTCAGCACACTTTCATACCAGTGAATCGCTTCCTCCCAGTCCTGCTTTCTGGATAATCAAAGAAAGAAGAAAAACAATAATGCACAAAACCTTCAGCATTACAAATAGTGCCATCTTCCTTTACTTTAATAAAGGAAAGATCTAGAAATCCCTCTAGGGGGCAGTGTTATCATATCTTATCTTTACCCACAAGTCCATTCATAATACAAGTCCAGCTTTCCAGAGTTTAAAACTCAACCACTGACCTGTCAGCTGACAGATTGATCCCAGTATCAAAGGCTCGGGCCACTGTGATCATAGAAGATCTGTCGCCGGCCTCCGCTGCCAGCAGCAGATACTTAATTCCTTTCATCTTGTTTCCAGCGTTATCCTGCCAACAACACAGACATATTAAAGCACAAGGGTTCACACTGTACAAAACCCGAAAAGGCTAAATGAACTTTAGCGTGGTACCTCCAGCTCCCTCTCCGGCAGTATGTGGTGAGGCAGCTGCAGACAGCACTGTCCCAGGGCCACGATGGCTTCCAGCTCTCCGCACAGCGCTGCTCTCTCCAGGTGCAACATGGCCGAGTCCTGATCCCACTGCTCGTCCTTCTCACAGAAGCGACCCCCTTCGTGGTACCGCACCATCGCCAGGTGGACCTGGTTCGGGAGGAAGGTGATCCAGAATACATTCAACAAATGAAACTCACCTTGAAAGCCAGATTTCAGCCAACCAATCTGATCTTTTACCTTGCCGAGGATCGACTGGCCAGTCTTCTTCTGCATCAGAGCGTCGAGTCGCTCCACCTCGGTGGCCACGCAGGATGACCGGTGGACGTGAGCGCGAGACGAATGGTAGAAGCTCCACTTCTCCTCCGTCAGCTGAGCAGGAAAAGACAAGTCAAGATATACAAGAAGGAGGAGGAACGGTGATGCTCTTAACCACAATCATCGGAAAACAAATCATATGATGAATGTACTGTATGTAAAAACTCTCAGGGGTGTACCCATCCAGACAAGTTTGCTTTTGGAATTTTAGCTGATGAATGAGCTGGAGGAGTACATCCATGTTGGCCTCAGTGAATGCAAAGATCAGGTAAAGCATGGGAACACACACACACAGACACACACACACACACACACACAGGTATTGTCATTAGCAAGAGGGTGGAGTTGGTGAAACAGAGGTAGATGGTGTTTCGGTTCCAAATGTCAGTTTTTATTTCTTTGTATTTTGCTTTTTAAAAGACTGTTTTCAGTGACTCTGAAAATAAAGGCGGAAACAGTGGCAGCCTGTGTAATCAAATCAAATGTAACTCGAGAGAGTTATGCTTGATGAATAGTAACAAAACAACAACAGGGAAACGCTCGGCGGTCACAAGCCTCCATGCAAATAATCACCCATTCGTTGTCGGCATTGTAAGAATCTAAGTTTGGAGTGAATCTCGGAGAAGCTACCATCTTCCTCTAATGAGGGAACACAAAGAGCAGGAGCAGCTAAATCAGAGGGAAGGTGAGGAACTGATTCTGCTGTTAAATTACGTCATGAGGAAAAACAAAAAGAGGAAAATCAGACAAAGTGAAGAAAAACAAGGATGAGGGAAATCAGAGGAGGATTATTTGATCACGGTGATGATGATGATGATGATGATGATGATGACATTTACACACTGGTGTCTCTACGTTTGTTTACCCGTCTGAAACTGTCCTCATCCGACTCCGAATAATTTCTTTGGCTGCGATGACGGGCCTGAGTGACAATACAACATGCATTTATAAAACCTACATTTAGACTTTATGTGGAGAAGAGGAAACGTTTACAGACTAACAGCTGCTGAGAGGACTGAAGGACAAAGGAGGGTGAACAAGAGAAGTCTAATATACCAGGGTTTAAAAATGATGTTTGTTTAAGATAATAAACAAACCATGAATTATTCAAACAAGCTGTGACGTATCTAAAATGTCGACTTGGTAAATGCCAGACATACACAAATACATTTCTTAGCCTTGTTTATCTACAGACTTACTGACTCTTTTTCACGTACTGATAAAAAAAATCCTCAATAGTCAAAATGAAAACAAACACAAGTCAGACGTAAACATTTACCCCGTCTACGTGGTCATTCGGGTCTCCTTCACTCCTCCTCTCGCTGGGGTAGCCGCTGTCCCCGCCGCTATCAGAGTCCTACGGACAGAAACACATTTTAGAGATCAGTGTCGGGACTCGTGTGAGTCGTGATGTTTCGTCCAGCTGAGAAGCATCTCAGAAATCACATCTTTCAGATCATTCGTGTTTTTATATCATCACGTCTAGATTATTGCAATTCATCGTATTAAGGGATCAAAACCAAAACACAATCGGACGCCTTCAGACAGTTCCAATCACAAATGCAAGAAGACAAAAGGTTTACATCACTTCTTAAATCCTGTGTTTGATTTTTCCAGTTACAGTATCTGTTTCATTTGTTCTATTCATCCTTCTTTTGTCCGGTTTTAATGAGGCAATTTTATGTTTGTACCTTTAATGGCCGGATTTAAGTTAATTGTAAATCCATGCAAAGCACCGTGTAACGTTTGAAAGGTGCATGTAAATTAAGTTCTTTCAATAAACCGTGTGTAATATTTTGGGAATTTATTGGCTGAAATGGAATACAATATTCATAACTATGTTTTCGCCATGTTGCACAGCCATTGTTCTACCGTATCCCAGAACGTACAAACCAAACACCGGCTCTAGAGAACCTTTCACATTTTTAAGTTACTTGAAGCCAACCGCAGTTATCCCACGCGCTTGGAAAGCAGAGGGGTGTTCAGTTAGTAGAGGTATGATACGTAGCATGCAGCGCCGCCTAGAGGTGGAAATGTCGATACTGTATTTAAGTGACGGATGAAGTTTACTCCAACACATATTTTTAGCTTCTTTTACCTGGATTTTACATAATCTTTTATGAAAACAGATACGAATGTAATGTAAAAGGACAAAAATAGAGACTTTACATCGGCAAACATGGAGCTCTTGGGACTCAACATGGACCTGAGGTATACCGACTTAACTACAGTTTGGTTATGAGTTATTGCTCACCTTGTTCTCACCGATGTTGTTATTATTGGCTCTTTCATGTTCGCTCATTCCGATAAATGAAAAGCCTGTAAAATGTAGAAACATTACAAAACTATTTAAATGGTGGAAAAGCACGGTTATATACGTGCAGTGTGTAATAACATTGTTCATGGACACCGTACCGAGAGGGGACCTTCCCAAGAATCCATGTGCAGCTAGCGGGGAGCAGGGCAGCATGAGAGGGGAGCAGGGGATCGATTCTACGTCGCTCTCGTCCACAGAAGACGTCTCCGACAGGCGGGACAGCAGCGGGTGCGACCGGCTGCCTGACATGGTGCGAACACGAGGAGAACCGCAGGGCTCCTCGCAGCCCCTCAGCACCGTCTGGGCTGACTTCTGAGATAAAAAAAACAAAACAAGATCAATCTTGATGGAACAGCAACAGAACAAGCAGAATACACTGAAGATAAGCATCCGTCCTATGCTAATCCTGCAACTGAGTTGGAGAGCGAGTATTGGAAATTACTGTTTGAGTGTTTAAAACATAATGCAGCACCCTTTTCATCCTTTTATCTTTCTTTTTAGTGCTTCAGGCTGCATATTCAGTTGAGATCTCTCCATCTTACAGGAAATAAGGTCCCAAAGCCAGTCAGACTCGTGACTAATTATGGCAACTGGGACCTTTGTTTTGTTGGTTTGTCTGTCTGTCTGTCTGTCTTTCTGTCTTTCTGTCAGCAGGATTACAGGAAAACTACTGGCCCGATTTTCATGAAACCTGGTAGAAATGTGTAGCACGGGCCAAGGACAAACCCATTGAATTTTGGAGTAGCTCGGCAGTGCCCAGGAGGCAAACTGCCACCTCTCCAGCTACCAGCCCACACTCCATACTTGACCCTCCAGTTTCCAAGTCACGTCTCCACGGACTGAGCTACTGCCGCCTCTTATTGTTCACTTATGGGAAAACAGCCTTGGCAGAGGTCTGCGATCTACAAGTTTCTAAATCTTAGTGACATTTGTTCCACATTTTTATTTATTATTATCATTATCTTATGAACTATTTTTACTCTGACCTACTTCTGATTTCTGGCCCTGGCTGACATTTTATTTATTATTATAAAAATGTTAAAATTACAAGCAGTTTGTTGGTGCAGTCCAGCTGGGACTTCTCTGCAGGGGAAAGGTCAAAAGGCGTCAGGCCCATGCTCTTGCAGATCTTGTTACACAGGTGGGAGTGGAAGAACAGCGCCATGCCCCGCACACCTGGAAAAACAGGCACGATTTTTTAACAATAAATACTATAATTTAGAACTTCACACGTGTATCTAGCAGCAGTTTGTCAACATCAAAGGAACTGTACCCAGATTTCCATCTCCGAAGTCCGTCCCCTTCTCTGTGTGGATCTGAGGGTCAGTGTAGAGATCTCCAACTCCTTGGATGTCCACCACGATCAGCTGGTGGCCCGCTCGCTCAAAACTGAAGTGAGTAAAGGCCTGATGGATGCAAAAAGAAATGAAGGTTATTCATTTAGTATTAGCTCGAACATGTATAAACACTAAAAGGTGACGCAGCTGTACCTGTGGGGTGAGTCGGATGTTGTCGTCCCTCACGAAGCCAGAGTTGGAGTTGTATTTGATGTACTTGCCCTCGATGTAATGTTCCAGGTGGAAGAGAGGTTTGCCTGGTCTGTCCGTCATCTCTATCACACACATCTGGATGATGTCCACCTGAGGATTAGAGAGAGGTAAACAACACTCACATTACAGCAGTACAGATGGTTACGTCATGCAAATGTCACAATGGATTATTTGTCACATGCACAAACAATGTGCCGTGAGATGCATTGTAACCCGCTCCTAAGGCTGTGCAGAAAAGACTGTGTTTTTACAGCTAATGACTCTCTGGGAAATAATTCAATATCATTGTTTACTGTTCTTCTATTATGATGAGCTGAAATGATGATGAATACATCCACCAGAGAGAAATTATCCATTTAAATACATTATAATAATAATTAAAAAATATAACACATTCTCAGGTTACAGCTGCTCAGTTGGCAGGTCCTGCTGCTTCCCTTTGTTGTATATATTACAATAAACTGAATACCTCTTGACTTTTGTTCAGACAAAACACTTTTTTTCAAAATTGTTGGACAATTAATAGACTAAACGATCAAATGCTTCAATGAAAAAAATTGCAAATCAATTGATAATGAAAAGAAAGATTAGTTTTAGCCCTAAATCTAAGATTCAAATACTTTATATTATGAAAACAACGAGGGTAAGAGGATTGTGTTCGCCCCTGATTGTCCCATCCCATGAACTAGGCAGCACATCAGACTGTAAATGTTCTCTCTGTACCTGTTTGGGAGGTCGGTGGCGGTTGTACTCCTCTCCCCAGAGCTTGGCCTCCATTTGCAGCGTGACGTCCTCAAAGTAAACACTTCTGTCCACCGTCTCCATGTAACTCTTGGACACATAATTAAATGCTGACTTCCAGTTGCTGCTGTGTGAGAAATTTGACAACTTCTTCCTGGAGGGAAAATAAACAAGATATTGCATTAGTGAGCAGCATTTCAGTTAAATTTAAATGTATTTACAGTTCACTCACAGATAGAAACCTTTATAAATATACATAACGAAAGCCACATTTTATCATAGCATCAACTGGAACAGATGTCAGATGTACACAAAACTGCTCCAAAACCAGGCGGCAACCTCTGGATGATATCAATCAGAAGCTCCGCCTTCTTGTGTCACTTCTGGTTGCAAAAAACCAAGATGGCGACGGCCAAAATGCCAAACTAAAGACTTCAAAACCGTAGTCCACACACCAATGGATGACGTCACGGTGACTACGTCCAGTTCTTATTTACATATACATATCGATGGTCTAAAGTTTAACCCAAACACTGTATGTACAAATCCCACAGGGACCACATACCATCATTCCTGATTTTCTTGTTTTATCTTGTAAGAGCTGGATGATTTATGTTCATGCTCAAGGTTTTGTCACAGTGGAATATTTCTGTGGGATACTGCAAACAGCAAACAGCTAAAGTGGGAGGTTGATGGATGCCTCGCTTTCACATTTCCCACATAACTCAGGTTCATGCACGAACAATAAGACCATTATCCCTTCTCTCTTTCATTCTGCAGGGTCATGCAGAAGCCAAAACACAACACAGCGGCGCAGTGACAACGCTGTACGCTTCTATTGTATTTCATCCAAAACAATAAACAACTAAAGCCCCGGTGCCATCACGGAGGACTGTATTGAGCTGCTTCACTGTGATATTTTCCGTACCATCTTTGGCTCTGAAATTACTAAATTAGTCAGCAGCTATCCTCCCAAGTCGAACAAGAAATGTGAGGAATGTGGACCTGCAGAAAGAACTCTTCTGCTCTCTTCACACAGAGACCACGAAGGCCTCCGTTACCAGAACTCGAGGGCATTAACCGCTGGATGAGAAAAATACTTCAACTTACGTTCTGAAGCACTCCCTCATCGCCCCTTTCCCAAACGGCTGTGAGAAATAAATAAGAGAAGAGATAAGAATTAGTTTTTGTTTTTAATGGCGACAATACAGTCCTTCTAAAGAGCAGTAATACCTGGGCAGCCATCTTGATGTGGATCTGGTCTTGAGCCCACTCTCCTGTGATGGCATTGTACCTGCAAAGAGGGACAGTGAATTTACATTACAGTCATTTTTAATTTTTTTAAATGATGGACGCTCTTTAAATTCACATAAAATAAAATCCAATAACTAAATCTAATAACACACTCAAAGCCAAAGTACAGCCTCACAGAGCTGCTAGCATGACTGTACTCCAAGTTGTGTTTTATTCTGAAAGGACAGCTTCTTTTCAGCTTCTTAAATGTGAGGTTTTGATGCGTGTCTGTGTTTAATATCACTATGATCTTTGTGCTTTGGACTGTTGGCTGCACAAAATAAAGTGATCCGATGGTTTTTTTTTGTTTTCCACCTGTTACGTTACAATTCACTCACACTGGATGCCGGCCTACAACATTGAGCAGAACTTGTTTGTCTCTTTTGAGTTGACTTCAGTTCCTAAAATTCTCGTTAGCCAAGTTACTCTTTGCCCTCTGTGAGGGAGTTCCTATGTCAACAGCTCGTTATGAATTCTTATCACGGAGGCCCATAAAGCATCTGGCTTCCCCTCCGCGGAAAACCAACAAAGAGAGAAGAATGAACCAGTGGAGTTGTGTGTGCTTTCCTGTTTCTTCCCAAAAGATACGGCACCTTGTCTCTGCAGCCATTTCTTTTTGGATTTAGGGTTAAATTCATGTAATCAGGGAGGAACTCATGCAGTCGATATGGCGATACAAATATGTGACTAAACACTGTGTGTCTACACACAGTTTGTCTGTTTTGGCTTGGCGGGGTGTGTGTCCTGAGTTAATAAATACTGCATGAAGTGTAGGTGCAGCTGCAAGTCTTCCCAGCTCAAACCTGAGTGCCTTCAAACTCAGTATTAAGCTCTGCTCCTCCATTGAAACAAGAACAGCGCTCTATTCTGCCAACAAAGCATTTGAGCCTGAGGAACGCAGCGTACCACAGTGACATTCATTCCATCTAGCTCAGACCACAGGGGGGGGGGGGTACAAACAGGGAGTGAGGAGTTGGGTTACATGTGGGTAAAATTAGCACATGAAAAGAGGAAGCGGAGGCGAATCCCAGCTCCTGACAATCCCTCCTCTCTACAGTCAAGTCCCAATCCTGTCACTAGCAAAGGAATTATTTTTCTTCTTGCTATTCTGCATATTTTAATTGTGTATCGATGCCTTGACATAAAGCGGCCCACGTCTGAGAGCTCTGCAGGTGTGTGTGTGTTGGCTGTAATACCTGGGTAAACACCCGAGTAATCCCAGCTGCAGTGCGAGATCTTAAAAAAAAAAAAGAACTGGGCGGTCCGAAGGGCGTCAATGTGCCCGGTGAAGGGGCAGTAATGTTTGTCAACAGTTCAAACTGACCCATATATGAGCCAAACGGGAATAGCAAGGTCGACTAACGTTTACCAGCCCCGCATCATCTCACCGGCTTTGTTTTTGGTCGAAGCAGGCATCTGTTTTTACTGCTACAAAAAGTCAAAAAGCCTCCCGTGTTGATTGACAGCCACACACAGTTATTCGTACCTGTAACGAAAGCAGGCTTCAGTCTTGATTTCCTCCAGGTGGAACTGGGCCCAGGGGTCGGGCATAGCTTTGGCCTTTTCGATCGCATGTTTCCAATGATCCTGTCGCAATGAGCAAACACAACTTATCAGCTGACAGCGTTTGTCTTCATGCAAAGACAATGGACAAATCTGTTTCCCAAACAGGTTCGCAAGAGGAGACATTGAATTTGAACAACAAAAGCAACTGAAAGCGTATTTTTGTGCTCTCTCTGCACAACACTTTCTCTCCTCTATTGTGCGAACTAATTAAGCAAATTAAATGTCACAGTTTCTGCAATGAGCAGCTTTCCCTCATTCTTCAAAGTATTTGCATTTAATCAGCTTAGAGCTAGGGAAGCCTGCAATGAACATCGTTTATCAACAAGTACATTTATATCCATCTATTTATTTGTTATATTTTGTTTTACAAAGATAGGAACGCAATGTTTATATCAAGCTTGTTGCTGCCTTACACATAAAAGAATGATCTCAGTCACTTCCACACAGTGAGGCGTACAGCTTCTTAATTAAACACTGGTATCGGATCCGTATCGGGACTGAAAATGTCGGATTGGTGCATCCCTAGTTTGTAGCAGCGTGCAAATCAGGAGGAAAGGAAGGAAAAAACACAAATATCTTCAGTACAAACAGGAAAGAAAGCACACAGCAAATGTAGCTAATTAATGAATTAATACACAGGGTTTAAATATTAGGCAGGCTTCAGAATAAATGTATTAATGAGGGTCAACCAAGGTCTCCTATTCCATAACATCAACTGAAATAATTTACTGCTCCCTCAATATGAATATGATGTTTCAAGCCCATCTGCAGTCGTGCCATTTTCAAAAAATAACTTTCTTGGAAGGACCCATGAATCGAGTGTCAGGGGTAATCCAAACCTACCCCAGTAACCCCAAACCCTGAACCCCGCAGTGCTGCACAGCGGCACGTCTCCCTCGTATACCACCGGTCACTGTGCAGCAGGCGTTCAGGACATGTCTATATTTAGAGCGAGGGTGTTACATGAAGAGAAACATAAAGGTTGGGTTTTTTAACTGAAAGAGTCTCACGTCTGTTTGAGACAAGAAGCGGACGACACATCGTACGTCAAACCTCGTTCACCTGCTGTGAGTGTGCAACTCCTGCATGCTGTCAGAAACAACGCAGTCTGGTTACAAGAGTTTAGGGTCAAATAGCGCAGCCTGGTATGGTGGTGAAGTGCACAGCTGTGCTCAAAATACATTTTTAGCTATAATTGCTTTCTGGGATTTTAGCCCTTTTCTAATTTTAGATTAACGCAGCGGCAATGAAAAAAAAAAAAAAAAAAAAAGACACTTTTGCTCCTGAACGAAACAGTATAGTTTTGTGAAATAACAGTATAACATTCATGGACTTTGTTTATGTAGATTGATGAAATAAAACACAAAGATACGGTGAGAAGAAAGGGAGGATGATTAGAATACACATCAGTCATGAAGAGAGGAAGTGAGAGTAGGTGGAAAGTATGTTGCTTTCAAAAGATTTTTTAAAGTGAAGGAAAAGGAAAGTCAAAATGCAGAGTGCATGTTGGGAAAAAGAGAGGCGCAGATGGTCACTGGTGAAGAGCAAGAGAAGGAAGACATAACTCATCTGTAACGTACCCGTGCTCTCTGAGACAAAACCTTATACAGTTGAGGTTCTGCCACCGCTTCCGTTTCATTCTATGCAGAAAGGTAAAGAAAATGGACGGCTTTTCATCAAAAAAACAGGGAAGAAATATCTGACATTTACATGGCAAAAGTTTAAATAACATAAATTGCTTGGTTGCTTTAAACAACAGCACTACACATCCTGGCAGTTGGCTGGAGCACAGTGGCTCCGATAAGACTGAAGCGAGTCCTTGAACAGCTCACTTACTGCTGAGCAGTGAGAGACGTGTTTATACGCAACATAATCACACAAGTTTAAAACCGCTGTCTGGAACTTCCTGTTCTTTGGCGAGAGTGCAGTTAAGAGGTGTGGGACCAGCTTTCCACTTCAATAAATAGATACACACATGCTGGTACATGTATGTGTGTGTGTGTGTGTGTGTGTGTGTGTGTGTGTGTGTGTGTGCGTGTGTGTGTGCAGGCATGCACAGATCATCTCTCCTTATAAGGCAAAGAGCTCTTCTCACAGACAACTGCAGAACTAAACAATCCCACAGCATTTTATTTTTTCACTTTGCTGTGCATTTGGCGAGGCGACCGCTCACCTTGAACTTAAAGTTGCTCTTAGGAAGAGAGTTTGAGAGCTGCCGGGCGTAGACCGCCTTCTTCAGGTAGTGACAGATTTCTTTGGCGGAGTCGTCCAGGATGGGGCAGATGAAGTGGTCGTCGTCGTCGTCGTCGTCACTGCCGTTGGATTCGCTGAGGGAAGAGGCCCGCTGGCTGGGGGCACTTCTATGGACAGGGGGTCTCTTGGTGCTCCCCACCTCCTCCATGCTGAACATCAGCTCGTCCTCCATGATGTCTGCTGTTATGTTGACAAGACAGGAGAGTGAATGGACTGAGAGAGCAGTGAAGAGCACTGAGTGGAAAGTAGAGCCACATAAAGAGAGTATGGAGTTAATCTGTGGCAGGCAGCCATGTAAGTAGGTGTTAACAACAACACCCCTGCATAATGGCTGCACAGCAGAGCACAGCTGTTACTTTAGATGCCCCTGCACCATGACACCTCCATCATATGCATACAACGTGGAATCAAAATACATACTCATATAACGTGGATTTAAGCAATAAATAGTGAGCATCAGCATGCAAAAGCAATTAGCATCTACGGCATTAAGCACCAATATGTTCCACTGGAATCGAGGGTAACTGTGTTTGCATGTTTTCAAACAGTTGGCTGGTGGAGAAGAATGCAGATCCGAGCAAAGATAAACAACCTGCACTCCTATAGACCGCGGCCACGTGATGAAGGCACACTTGACAGCAGGTCCCATAGAAATCATGGAGCAGCTATTATGTTACAGCATGCTGCAAGACGAATTTCTCCAAATGCATTAACGTTAGTTTGGTCTATTGTGGCCTACTGTTAGATGCACGTATTACCAAAACCTACCGTATAACCGTGAGGCACAAACCCGTCTTTAATCACTGTATCTTTGACAGAATGTGCGACACAATGTAGCCACTTCCTCTTCCGTCTCACAGTTTTCAGTTTTCAGTTAAACAGATAAGGGACGCAGCAGCGGCAGCTAAACTCTCCTCCCAGACCAGCCTGGCTCGGTCCTGGTTCTCCAATGTGTCCTGAAGGTCCGGGGAGGTTTCTGGCAGCGGGTTGTAGTTGTTGTTCCCGTCCTCCACGAAGACGTGAGCCTTCAGCACGTAGAACTGCTGTCTGTGAAGCCACGCCCCGGCATCCTGCTGCGTTCATGACTATCGGAAATCCAAATAACGAACGTGAGCAGATTATAGAGGAGCGTCCGTCGAGAATGTAAAATGACTTCTAAGGATATATCTACAATGTATGGGGCAAATACATACACAAATAATAATACGACATTACGTATGCACCATATAAACTGTAACTTCTTGTTATTTAAAAGGCAGAACGCGCGAAACGTTTGTAACGACTACGGAAGAGCATGTGAATGCAGCACCAAGTAAATAAACGTTACGGCCAACATAGTCGGTAACGTTAGCTAGATTAATGTAACGTTACACAAATTATAAATCGTTAATATGTCTGTTTTGAACGTGTAGATAGTAGCTAGCCAATAATAGCCACAGTTAGTCCCAAAAGCGATGACATTCTGAAGATATTAAACAGGTTCAATTTCCAACCACCTGAATAAAATCTATGGGTCGCACAGCTGTAGTCATGAGGTAGCGTGGCCGAGTGGTCTAAGGCGCTGGATTTAGGCTCCAGTCATTTCGATGGCGTGGGTTCGAATCCCACCGCTGCCATGTTTTTTCGTTTGCTTTATATCCGGACGATAGCCAATATCAACAACCAGGAATAGGCGGTGTTATAAGATATAGGAAACAGGCTTTTTCCTGTTTCAAATTCAATCTAATGTCAATACATATCAGTGCCATCTTTTGTTTGTATGGTTACTGCATTGTAAAGCCACGTCTCTCTCACAACACCAAGAATTAAGGTTAACACAACTGTCAACAAATGCAAATATCTAAAGTCCAGAATAAGAAAAAGAAAAAACATTGATTCTTTAAAACATTAGTTAATCCTAAAGATAGTAATATTATGCTCAAATTCAAAAAACATTTCAATTTGACAGACTAGAGAAGGGATGCCCCATTCCTTGTTCTTCTAATTAGTCTACTGTTTCTCTATGATAAAAGACATATTTACCACACAAAATGCATTAAAAAAGGAAACAAACTTTGACAAGAGACTGTGGTTCGCAAATTTATTTCAAAACAATGAAATGAATACGAATATAAAGATATCCAAAGTGACTCCAGTTGTACAGTATTTGTGCTATGTTTGACATCTCTTCCTACATTAACCGGAGTAAATTTACGATGATCAGTCCTGGATATTAGACTACACATTTTATGAAGGACCAGGTTTCACTGCGCCCTGACTTTTTCCTTCATGAACTGAGAAGCCACAAATTGCATTTTCTGGATGGCCAGCTGAGTATCTTCAGGGGAAATCCCAAGATGCCATACAGCCCGTACTGAATTTCCAAAATAGGGGTACATGAGAACTTGTATTCCTTGTCCCAGTGCTGCCTCCTCTCCCTCACCAACCTGACCCATGCGGGCACAGAACTCAGAGGGGCTTAAACTGGGCTCCTGTAGACGGAAACGCAGGATGTTTGTCTCCACAGCAGCCATGTCTACAGCGAATAGAGGAGGGTCACAGTCGAGCAGAGCTGGGAGAGGTGAAGAAAAGAGTAGTTATGAGCAGGGAGTTTATTATTAAATTTCAGAATTATGAGCTGCTCACCTTCAGCAAAGGTTTTTGCATTACGATGATCCTCCTCCAGTCTTTCAACCATCTCCAGTAAAGACAGTTTTCCAGCTGCTGCCAGTATACCAGCCTGTCGCATCCCCCCACCCAGGGCTTTACGACACCGCACTGCCTGGGATATGAAGTCTCGGGGTCCAGCCAGCATGGTCCCCACGGGGGCACCCAAACCCTGTTACACACCGAGAAGTTTTATTTTGTTTGCCTACAAGCTCATTGTCGGTTCACATCAATTTGTATGTTCCGGTTCATTCTGAGTGTGTTTGTGTTTTGCAGTCCCACCTTAGAGAGACACACACTGACGGTGTGTGTGTGCTGCAGTATGGTGGATGGTGGCACCCTCTGGGCCACAGCAGCATTCATCACCCTGGCTCCATCCATGTGAACTGACAGACCATATCTATCTGCCAAAGCACGAACCTTGGAGATGGAAACAAACCTGTGAGAGCCGCTGCATTCTTTATTTTATTGTACATATAAGTAAAACAGATATCCACACACACACACACACACACACACACACACACACACACACACACACACACACACACACACACACACACACACACACACACACACACACACACACACACACACACACACACACCTCCTGGAGGAAGGTCAGAGGCAGCACACGCCCTCCCTGTATGTTGTGTGTGTTTTCCACACATATGAGGCGTGAGCGGGGGTAGTGGGGGTCGGGGTAATCGTGGCGGATCTTTGATTCCAGCTGCTCCAAGTCAAATGTTCCATCAGGGAGATTGGCCGCTGTGGTGGAGTGGACCCCTGCTAGCTGTGTCAACACACATATACACAATGAATGAATCCAATGTAGACGATGAGGAAAAAGATGCAGAGGTGCAGAGGGCCTGACCACAGGTGTCTGCTGCTGTGGGACACTCACCTGTGCGCTCCCTCCTTGCTCATAGATGTGTAAATGGGAACGATCGCCCACAATCATCTCGTCGCCTCGCTCCCTGCAGTGCACCATCACTGCATAATGAAATGTGTGCACATTAATCACCTTTCTGACCTCAAATTGGTAGATTCAGACTCAGCTCACCTGCGATGAGATTACTCATGGTTCCAGAGGGAACGAAGAGTGCAGCTTCCATCTGAAACATATCTGCTGCAATTTGCTGTAACTCTGCAGAAAATAGTAAAATAATGCAAGATTTAGGTTGTAAAAATTGAAAGGGGATCCATCCATCATTCAGATTGTGCCACCACATACAGTAGAATAGGCTATTATATATAGGCCTTTATATACAAAAACATATTATTATATCCTGACTCTGAATAATCATCCATCAAGCAGAGTAATTCAGTAATTACTTGTCAACCATTCATACATAAGTTGTTCCAGATTTGGTCATTACTACTAAACGCTTCGGCTCTAACCGTTAACACTCGGGTCTTCCCTCAATACGTCATCTCCGACCTCGGCCTCCGCCATGGCCTGCCTCATCGCCGGCCCGGGCTTGGTCACCGTGTCGCTGCGGAGGTCCACCACACGGCCGTGGGCCGCCCTGCCCGGTCCTGGGTCCCTGGGTTTCCCGGTGTTGTAATAGCCCCGGGCGGAGCTCCGTACCAGCGCGGCAGCAGCTGCACTGAGCGGTTTGCTCGAGGCGACGACACCATGGTTCAAAACTTTAAACAATACTCTGCTGGAAAATGTTTTCAAATACATGATGCTCCTCTTACAAACATGGTCGTGATAGGTTTTGAATGGAACTTTGGATCTTGTAATCGATAATCATTAACTGCAAGGACAGTTAATGGATGACCTATCAGCCCATCGGCATGCACCGAGCAATGTAGACCTCTAGGTGTCGCTGTTAGCCTAAGAAAGCTAATTATACTGCTATGAACTCTGACACACGTTAAAGGGCTCTGTTGCAATGAAATCTCCTTTTCTTTTTTCTAACTGTAATTTCAAAACTATCTTCTTTGTTTATATAACTCAGAGAATTATAATTCGCTCATTTATATATTCAGATTTCTTTCACAGATTGCAAACAAAATAACAGAGCGACTACAGTCTAATGCAATCCATTACAACTGACCTGCAGTCTTAATCAAATTGAATGTGCTGTTCATATTGTTTGCAAGAAGAGTTGGTGAGTTATGATGCTGCAGTTTCTGGTAGTATTGTACTGAACTGAATTACATTCAGAAAGTACAAGAATTAAATTAACTTCTCATGGACGCATATCAGCAAAAAAATTAATTTATTAAGGCATTAAGTACATATAAGTAAAACAGATCTACACACACACACACACACACACACACACACACATACACTCACACACACACCTCCTGCAGGAAGGTCAGAGGCAGTGTGACGCACACAAAATGTATGGTCACATTTTTGTTGATTCATATTTGAACGAATTTCTGTGATTTGCCTATCATAGTTAAACTTCCTTTAGAAGTGTATTTTTATCTATGCCCAGTAGGTGGCACTGGAGCGCTGTCGATCTGCCTCGCGACCAGAGATTTGAAGGTGCGCGTTCAGCGTCTTCTCATAGCTTGAGAGGACACTGAAGCGAGAAGCCACAGCGTTTGCCTGTTTCATTTATTTCCTGTTTTTCTCAGGTTAATAACATGAAAAGTGCACAAAAGACACATGAATTCAGGACCAATGTGTACGTAACATTTGTATAGAGTATTTTGTGTTTTTTTATGTAGTTTGATCGCTACTGACTGTTAAGACTGACTGTTGAGTGCTAGCTAAGCTAATAGTAGCCCTGTGTTACATCCCTTGTTTTTATCTGGCTCCTACACAATGAACTTTTTCTTTATGATGAAATGAATCGACTCTTTATGTTCTGTTAGGTCGATCCATACTAAATATGTTAATTAATGTGACTGTAATATGTATATAAGTGTTGTGAATGTTTGTTAGCATTTGTTAGCTGTTCGCTGTACTGGTGACGCACCGCCGCCATTTGGAAGAGTGTCTGTCTCACGTACGCCACAGTGGCTGTGGGCATATTGCCAAAGTGCAGTTAGGAGGGGTTTTAGCCCAAGAGACAACAGATATGTTGATCAAACATGTAATAATAGTAGTGTAACCTTTGTTATTTTGTTTATTACAACTTAATGTATTTTTCCTGTGTTTTGAAATGGAGAAACATATACAGAAGACTGTTTTCACTTAAAGAAGTGTAAAAATAAAGAATAGCTTGAGAGGACACTGAAGCGAGAAGCCACAGCGTTTGCCTGTTTCATTTATTTCCTGTTTTTCTCAGGCACAAAATCTGTGATCAGGCCCATTCATGCTGGGACCTGTAACAGCAGCACACGCCCTCCCTGTACGTTGTGTGTGTTTTCCACACATATAAGGGCGTGAACGGGGGGGGTGTCAGAGACAGAGGTGTGGCTGGAATCTTCCTCACCTGTGACGCTGCTTTAGATATAAATCATTCAGCAACATGTCTTTGAAAATATTTTCCAGCAGAGTTTTGTGTAAAGTCTTGAACCGTGGTGTCGTGGCCTCGAGCAAACCGCTCAGGGCAGGAGATGCAGCAGCTGCCGTGGTGAGATGGAGCTCTGTGCGGGGCAATCACAACATCAGGAAGCCCACTTACCAAGGACCGGGCAGGACGGCCATCATCCGGGTGGTGGACCTCCGCAGCGACGTAATGGCCCAACCCGGGCCGGCAATGAGGCAGGCCATGGTGAAGGCCGTATTTGAAGATGACCTGACGAGAGGACAGGACACGGTTGACGGTTAGAGCCAAAGCAACTAACATATTTATGAATTACAGGAACCAACATTACTTTTTAAGGCACCTGAAATTAGTGGGGTGCACTACAGTGCTAGACGTTCTGAGGCTACCTCGCCAACGTTACCCAATCCTGTTATTTGTCTTGACAGGATGAGCTAGATCGTGCTAGTCTTGTCTGACAGCCTTACAATTCCTCTTATTCTGTCAGACTAGTCCAATGACTCAAGCCTTTCACTTGTAAAAAAAACAACCTGTCATGTCTTCTTGAGTTATTCTCCAACCTATACAACAAATTTACAACATAAATTAGATGGAGACAGCTGTCTGAGTGTACCGGTAGTTGATCTTTATTTTACCTTATACAGCATGTGTGCCATCCAGCAACTCTCACATGTGATGTGTTATTCTTGACAAGTGTCAGTAAGATGACATAAATCACCACATCCACATATTGATACTTTTAGTCGGCATCCTGGCGTGAACGTATTTCGCCAAGGCATATATTTCCACCAAAAACAGCAGATTCAGTTATTTACATGTCTGCAGCAATGATAAACATTAACAGTATAGAGCTCGGCCGGGAGGGAAGAGAGGCCGCCATATTTAATACAGCCGCCAGATTGCGACAGACGGCAACAAGTGTGACATCCTTCTAATCCTCTGAGCAAGAGGAATGTGACCTGTTTGCATTCTCCATTTATCTGTCTTATAGCATAGAGCTCTTCGGTCGTGTTTAGTAAACTACAGCATGATGTTCATCTGGTACATTAGTCCCATTTAGAGTAAAATAGACGATAAAGTAGGGTACGCTTTAGGATGTGGCTACCTTGGGATTGACAGATCGCTAACACAGCGTTGTCCGGTCTGGGTGTTGCAAGTGTTTTCGTCTTAGACCTTTAACCCTTTCACAGTGTATTTTCAGTTCATGAAAGTGAAAGGGTCGAGACAGCGTCGACTGTACTTAGTTGTACTTAGCTCCAACCTCTCCTGTCACTTCTGGTTGCGATAAGCCAAGATGGCACCGGCCTAAGTGCCAAACTCAAGGCTTCCAAACAATCCACAAACCAATGGGAGATGCCACCGTGACTACTACGTCCACTTCTTATGTACAGTCTATGCTCTCAACCTGGGCTTGTTTTAGTAGTAGAGCAATCTCTTCAGCCTGGCTGGTTTCAGAAGATTGAGGTTGGTGAGGAGCGGCCTCTAACTTAAAATATCTGAAGGAGCAACTTTTGTTGTCGAGTGTGGGACATTGCTCTAGGACAGCAAGAAGCTGTTCATGTGAGGAAAATGACTGTGCAGCAGTTACAATACAAAGTGGGAAGACCGCAGCTACTAAGAGAGCAAATATAAACCTGTTACAATGCAGTTAAGAGGGTTATACAAACGGAAGCCACCGTGTAAAGAATTTATAACAAGAACAGGATCATCCATTTTACCACGTCATCATCCACACACACACACAAGCAATGACAGTGATCAGATGAGCAAATATTTCACAACTTCTATTATATACACCTCAGTAAAAATACAGAAGCCCGGACCTAACCAAAAGCCATTAACACAGTGTGTCATTCCTTTTCAGCAACTGTTTGCTTCTTGAGGATACGGGTATGAATCCTGTTCCCCGAGAAATCACAACTAAATACTACCACCTACTGACACAAAAAAAGAATAACCAGACACTACCAAAAAAGTTAAGCATGTCCGCCACAATGTTGAGCTATTATGATGTGATGTAATAGGCATAGGACTAATGTTTCATGACAGTTGTTTTTTGATTACATTAATATAATTGGCATAAAATGAGGGTGCCAAATATTAAACCGAGGGTGCAATACATGATTTATCACCCTTGACATTTAAGGAGAAATGGGCCTCCTTAAAAACTCAAATTAATAATTTCATATTAATAAATTCTTCTCTATGTGATGGTTAAATATGAATTCATGCATCTTTACTTGTGAAATGCAACATAAATCTTGCAGTTTTTGACTAATGTCTTGCCAATTCCTGCAGAGTTGGAGAACATTACAGCCGATATGTTTCAAATGGAAGCTGCACTTTTTGTTCCCACTGGAACCATGGGCAATCTCATCGCAGGTGAGCGGTGCATTTATTGGCAGAGTCTGAATACACATTTATGAGGTCAGAAAGGGGATTAATGTGCACACATTTCATTATGCAGTGATGGTGCACTGCAGGGAGCGAGGCGACGAGATGATTGTGGGCGATCGTTCCCATTTACACATCTATGAGCAAGGAGGGAGCGCACAGGTGAGTGTCCCACAGCAGCAGACACCTGTGGTCAGGCCCTCTGCACCTCTTTCCTCATCGTCTACATTGGATTCATTCACTGTGTTTATGTGTGTTGACACAGCTAGCAGGGGTCCACTCCGTCACAGTGACCACTCTCCCTGATGGAACATTTGACTTGGACCAGCTGGAATCAAAGATCCGCCACGATTACCCCAAATCCTATTACCCCCGCTCACGCCTCATATGTCTGGAAAACACACACAACGTACAGGGAGGGCGTGTGCTGCCTCTGACCTTCCTGCAGGAGGTGTGTGTGTGTGTGTGTGTGGATATCTGTTTTACTTATATGTACTTGCCTTACAACAATAAAATAAAGAATGCAGCAGATCTCACAGGTTTGTTTCCATCTCCAAGGTTCGTGCTTTGGCAGATAGATATGGTCTGTCAGTTCACATGGATGGAGCCAGGGTGATGAATGCTGCTGTGGCCCAGAGGGTGCCACCATCCACCATACTGCAGCACACACACACTGTCAGTTTGTGCCTCTCTAAGGTGGGACTGCAAAACACAAACACACTCAGAATGAACCAGAACATACAAATTGATGTGAACCAATAAACAAAATAAAACTGCTTAAATTCAAACTACGGTGTGTAACAGGGTTTGGGTGCCCCCGTGGGTTGCATGCTGGCTGGACCCCGAGACTTCATATCCCAGGCAGTGCGGTGTCGTAAAGCCCTGGGTGGGGGGATACTGAAGGCTGGTATACTGGCAGCAGCTGGAAAACTGTCTTTACTGGAGATGGTTGAAAGACTGGAGGAGGATCATCGTAATGCTAAAACCTTTGCTGAAGGTGAGCAGCTCATAATTCTGAAAATTTAATAATAAACTCCCTGCTCATAACTACTCTTTTCTTCACCTCTCCCAGCTCTGCTCGACTGTGACCCTCCTCTATTCGCTGTAGACATGGCTTCCGTGGAGACAAACATTGTGTGTTTCCATCTACAGGAGCCCAGTTTAAGCCCCTCTGAGTTCTGTGCCCGCATGGGTCAGGTTGGTGAGGGAGAGGAGGCAGCACTGGGACAAGGAATACAAGTTCTCATGTACCCCTATTTTGGAAATTCAGTACGGGCTGTATGGCATCTTCAGATTTCCCCTGAAGATACTCAGCTGGCCATCCAGAAAATGCAATTTGTGGCTTCTCAGTTCTTGGAGGAAAAAGTCAGAGTGCAGTGAAACCTGGTCCTTCATAAGATGTTAATATACCAGTATTTACCAAAAAGCTCTGTTTTAGTGTGTTTCACTGGGATTCCGTTGCAAGGCAACAGTTCGGGTCCATGTTAACTTCCTGTCAACTGTTGGCATTAACATATAATTCTGGAGTTCGGTTTATAAATAAAATCACTGAATTCCTTTTCTTTCAGGGAATGCAATAAACACCTGGTTTGTCTGCACCTAACCTCTGTGTCAAGCCTCCTGCTTCTAAAGTCCAGCCGCTACGTGGCCATCCTAACAGAGTTCATACTAATTATTAAAATTGTCCTTTCAACCATGAATCTTTTCTACACTTACAGCTAAATTTAGAGCACTTTATCTTTCAAAAGGATGGAATGTTTTGTTTCTTAACTGTAGACTATTAAAGCAGATCCTTTGATAATAAAAAAATTGTGCAATGTAGTGTTACATCAGATTCATTGACATTCATAACATTTTGAATATTTTATTGTGAAATGTTGAATTTGTATTCATCTATCACATGATTAGACACTTTTTGACAAATGGGCTTGAATCTTATAAAACTGAATTCAGCTAAATTAAAACAGAAAACACAAACACTGAATTTGGGAAAAAATGCAAATGTATGGTGGTGAACATGTGACGTTAAGACCAGACGATCAGACAATAAAAAAAGATCAGCTACCGCTGCACTGAGACTTCTGTCTCCATACAAACATTGTTGTTAAAGTATAAGTTGGAGTAAAACTCAAGAAGACACAACAGGGTTTGTTACGAGTGGGAGGCTTAGTTCTATTCTCGCAGGATAAGAAGATATTAGATAGATATTAGAGGATATTAGAGGATTGCCTTTTTGTTCTGGAACAGGGCCTTAAAAAGTAATGTTAGTTCCTGTAATTCATAACTAAGTTAGTTACTTTGGGTCTTACCATCAACAGCCGTGTCTCTTCTCATCAGGTCATCACCAAGCTCCAGTGTGTAGTGTGTGTATGATGTGTGTATGATGTGTTTACACTGTGTTGTGACCACGAATGCGCTGAGATAACTGAGACACCCTCAGATTCTTCAGGGGTCGCACACCTGCTTTTGGCTTGACCTTTATCCCCGCGCTGTCAGCCATCATCCATTTCCTTATTAATAGAGAGTGAGAAAGGAGGTGAAAGCATGTCCGCAAAATCGGCATCTCACCTATACACACACACACACACACACACACACACAAACACATGAAATGATTGGGGCCATGGGCTCGGGCCCAAACTGAACTGGTTATATCTGGCCCTTAACTCTATTCTTATCGGCAATAAAGCCCCAGCTCCCTCGTGTCTCCTGGTCCTTAGTCAATATTTGGAGGCGAAGGCTTGTGGGATTGTATCTACCGTGGCCTGAGATTAGGCTTCGAGGGAGTTGCACTCATTACAAAACAACTCCCACCTCTGTCTGACACTCACTTTTTTCTTTCTGACCCACAAGTGCTACGACTACATTCCCATCTCCCTCCCCTTCACACACATTTCCCACTCGCGCTCATACTCATGCTGTCTTGTCCTATGTTAATTACGCGATAAAAGTCCCAGTGTGTGTTATCAGGACCGCACCACACTGTAGTTAAAGTTGATATTGCCAGTAACACAGCTGGGTTTTACGAGCCATAACAAGTCGTCATTAAAAGTCATTAGCAAACATCAGCGTCGTAAAAAAAGGCCACAGTCGGTCTCGAGAGCCCCACAAGAGCCGTGAACGGAGAGAGATAAAGATGTAACGCAGAGCAGCGATGGAGGAGCTGTGATGAGAGTGGGAGACGACCTGAGGAGGAGTTTTTTTTCCGGGATCCCGGTTTGCTTCTGTAACCTCACACTCTTGTCTCTGTGTGTGTGTGTGTGCGCGTACGCCTGCGTGTTTTGTTTCTCTCAGATGCCTTCCAGCATTCCTTATTGCCTCTGTGTGGAGACGGGAGACTGGTGTTTTGGAGAAAATATTGAATTAGAGAGCAAAAAAAAAAAAAAAAAGAGGCAGAGAGGGAGAAATGAAGGAGAGGGAGAAATATTGACTCCTTCTGGGAAGGAACGAGACGGCAACGCCTTTCCAATAACCATAAACCCACTGGGCTGAAAATAGACGGGCCGAATGAATAAACGAATGTGTTCATCCCACATGAGCTCTTCTCTTTCACAGAAGGAGGTGAGCCCCCCCCCCCCCCCCCTTCTCTCTCTCTCTCTCTCTCTCTCTCTCTCGCCATCATTTCTTCACCATGACGAAAGCTATTAACCGGAACAAAACAGGTGTTTATGGGAAGCCTTCCCTCAAATGAGGTTTGTCACGCAGACACACTAAAGACGCACACACACACACACACACACACACAAACACACTCTTCCCTCTGCAGTCCAAAGGTGTCGACATCAGTGCCTGCTAAACAAGAGTAACATCTGTTTCACATTTAAATCCTCCCCCCCTGTTCATATGTCATGGACCATGTGGACAAGCTTTATTTCACACACACACACACACACACACACACACACATACACACACATTGCTCTTAAGATGCAAGGGAAGCTGAATCGGGGTAGTCTTTGGCACTTTACGGCCAAAAGTATGTGGATGACTAAACATTGCACACATATCCCAAGTCAATTTTAGCCCATTATCACAAATCACAATATTGCCTCAAGGGGCTTTACAAGCTGAACAGTGCAACACCCTCTTTCCTCAAACCCATCAAACATGTGGTTAAATTCATTCACATGGGACATGAACGGCAGTGTCCTGGGTCAAAGCCCTGCGTTTTATGACTCATTATTATTGGTGATATGTCAAAAGCAAACATCCAAAACAAAATACTTTTTCCTCGAAACGTATTTCACAATGCAGTTTCGTGAACATACATTTTAGGAGACGTGGCTGCCCCTTGGCGTTATAGTTGACTCATAAAAGATGTTACAAGATCAGCTCTCATAATATACTGTAGCTCAGGGACCGTGCCAAAAGCTCATTCACGCTTTTATTGCTGGCGGGATTGACTGCTGCAATCGTTTGATCTTCTGATCCCTTGACAAGGTTCCCAAAAAGATCTTCAAAAAGTTTCAGCCCATTCAAAATGCTGCTGCCAGAGATCTTACAGGGACCAAACGGTCAGACCACATCACCCCGATGTTTATGTCACCACACTGGCGTCCTGTCAGCTACAGAATTGAATATAAGGAAACGCTTATAAAAAAAAAAGTGTTGTTTCAAGCCTCACGAGCATTAGTGAGTGTGACAACGCAAGGCTTGCCGACATCGTCCCAGTTCATCTAAAAGGTGTTTGATGGGCTTGAGGTCAGAGAGCTTTGTGCAGGTCAGTCAAGTTCTCCCACAACAATCAGGGAACCTCACTTTGTACAATGTGAGCATTGTCATGTTGAAACAGGAAAGTGCCTTCCCCCAAACTGTTGCAACAAAGATGGAAGCACACTCTAAAGTATCATTGTATGCTGTAGCTTTAAGGTTTCCCGTCATTGGGCCTGAGGGGCCTACGGGTTACTTTTGGTGAGTTTACAAAGTTTTAAGTTATTCTTCTGTCTCCGCCCCGATTCTATGGAAGAGAATGGAGTTTCGTTTGTCGTCCCGGATATTGACAAATGACTTCTGAAAAATCACTGATTTCTCATTAATCTTCCAAATGAATAGTCCCGATGAAAAAAGGATGGAGTATAGTATTCAGAAAATTGCCATTTTAAAAGGCTTTGAGTGCTCAAGCTTAATTTAAATCACTTCCAGTGTAGCCTAACATTCAGAGCCTCTGCGCATTAATCATCTACCACTTACGTATGTTTGGGTGAACTGTCCCTTTAAGCGATGTGGTTATTGTATGACAGTATGAGGCAGAGTTAACTAGACCATCAAGATCACCCGCTGCAGTAATCAACTGCAACCACTATTGCCTGTGTGCACTCATTCATCTCGTCCTTCATTCATCCACTTGCTGACTTCTCCTCTCTCACTCAGTCAGTTCTCGTTCAGTCGCTGTAATTACAGACCATCACCCGTCTGTACGATTTCACTTCCGAGAACAGTGGCATCTCTCTTTTTTTTATTTTTTTAATCTCCTTTCTCCTCCATTCATTTACCAGACCCTTCAGTTCACCCCTCGCAGCGATCCTGTCACCCTGCTGACCCTTTTTTCCCTCTTCCTCTTCTTCATCCTCCTTTCCCACATTGCCCACTCCTCTCCCTCCCTCTCTCTCTCTCTCTCTCTCTCTCTCTCTCTCACTCTCTCTCTCTCTCTCTTTCTCTCTGGGAAGTCATGTGACTTCTCTGAAGCTGAGCCCTATAAACCAGCAGTACTTGTGGGGCTCAGTGTCTATGCAGCTCTTTGATTGGCTCTTGCATTCACACACACACATACACACACAGCGGACCCCCTGTTTTCTTCTTTCTGGAACAAATGTGATCCTTCACATTCAAAAATAGGGAGATGGTTTGTGTTTATGTGTCTAAATGCCGCCTATTGCAGAGAATGGAGTATTTAATTAGAGCAATGATTAGTTGTTAATGAGGGATGTTATGATAATCACTTAGGAACCAACCAATTCTCAGGATGATATCTTACAAAAAGTTATTCCTCATTTTTAGTGCGTTTTCCTGCAAAAGTCAGCAACACGTGTCAATTTCCGCTCGTTACATGTAAATGGTCTTTTTGTTTGTGTTAAGATAACCATGGAAGTGTTGTAACTATCGCACAAGTTACGTGACGAATACATCAACATTGACTTTTCATCTTCTCTCCCGCCCGTCTTCTGCGTGCTTTCGCGATCTTTATACTTCCTCGTTTGTGATTACGTGGATAACATACGAAATCATTTTGTGGGATATCTATGAATTACGGCGTTTTACATTTTCGTAGGTGTAGCTATGAATGCTGAATGCGACCAGCCTGAAGGAACAGGGTGAAGCATTTAAAGGGGATCTATTGGCGGAAATTTAATATAATATTAGTCAGTATGTTTTTTAACATGTATTCATTTGAAAATAAAAAAAATTTTGTTCCTGTTATCTTAGAATGAGCCGTTTGTATCTACATACGGAGCGGGTTCATGGAACCGGCCGCCATGTTTCTACAGTAGCCCATAACGGACAAACCAAACACTGGTTCTTGTTAGGGACATTCACGTTTTCACGTTTTCGTGTCGGCCACTGTAGTTCTACTACACGCTTAGCACACGGGAGAAGTTTCATTTCAAACTGCATCCTCCCTGCTAGATGCCCCCAAATCCTACACACTGCACCTTTATATGTAAACACAAACACACTGAGCCTGTGAAGGGCCAATTGTTTTATATTGGGAGATTCGTACAGTGGCAGGTCAATGACTGAAAGCACTCGGTGCAGGGGGCTCAGCATTGAGGCCGGTTTAATCCAACCGGATCCTTGTTGAGACGAAACAGTGCAGTCTGCCAGTTATTGGCAGAAAAGCGCCGCTGTTCATATTCAAAACCTCCAGTTTAAATTTAAGGCCTCTGTCGGCTTTAATTTGCAGCGAAAACCTTTTTAAAATGTAGTGGACGATTTGAAACAAAACCCAGGAAGCTGTTTTGGTTTTAAGTCATGAGATTGTTTAGATTCCAGGTTTTTGTCTGACTCTGGTCTTCCAGCTGGTGCTGCATGTGTAGCTTCAGGGAGGGAACGAGTCGGTTAATGATTTTATCAAATGTGGAAGCCACAATGGAAGAGTATTGATAAAGAAACGCCAAGAGCAGAGCAGCCTCTTTAAAGTTAGTCTCCTCTTTCTTATGTAAGTGACTCACAGCCAGAGACGGACACCCTCCCACACTTTCCCTACTGCTGTTAATTCATACACTTGTTAGTAATATTGATCTGTTTGTTTCTGTGTGTGTGTGTGTGTGTGTGTGTGTGTGTGTGTGTGTGTGTGCGTGTGTGTGTGTGTGTTTTGAAAGGCAGCTAAACAGAAGTGGAAGTAACCAATGTAAGTATAAAGAGCAGAAATGCAGGTGTTTTTTAAACTTTTTTAAATAACATTATTTCAGATGGAAACCACTTTGGTTCAGACTGGAATATCCCGACAACTATTCAGTGAATTGCCATGAAATTACGTACAGATATTCATTGTCCCCATGATGAATCTCACAGACTCTGATTATCCCCTGACTTCTCCTCTAGCGGCACCATGAGGCTGAAAATATAGTTTTTTTCGCAAAATATTTCAACAACTATTAGATGGATTGCCTTAACATTTTGTTCAGACATTTATGGTCCTCAGAGGATGAATGTTAATGACTTTGGTGATTCGCTCATTTTTTCCTTTTGCGCCACCAGCAGCTTAAATTTTAATATATCCTGTTAAATATCTCAACATAAATGCAATTTGTTGCTGGCAATAATATGCTGTGTCCAAAATCCCTCCTTACTTTACCATGTAGTGCTCTATATTTACCATCCACCATTTTATTTTAGTGTCCAAATTCAGAGTATGAAATCCATCCACTATAGTCAGTGCCTTTGAAACTTGTGTTCATTTTGGGAAAGAGATGTTGTTACCTTTAGCCAGGCTAAAATAAAGAAATACTGAGTTTTTTTTAAGCTAAGTTGGCCGGCTGCTTCATATTTAGTAAATCACATTTGAGTAAATCCACTTAATATCCTTTTCCTGGAGCTTTCATCTGCATCTTACAGTCTCAGTGTGAGGGTTTAACTCCATTAAGAAGACTGCGAGACCTGTATGGAGTTAATAAACACCATATGCTTGGGACGACCTGCAGATGTGGTTGAAAGCGCTACAAAAAGATAGTAAGTGGAACTTGAGTACAAATTTCCAAAGTTAAGAATGAACTTCAAACTTGATCACAAATATGACTCGGAGAGCACAGACCTTTTTTTTTTTTTGTTCTTTTATCAACTGAAGAATAAAATTGCCCAAAACTGGAGATGCAAGTGTCAATTTTACTCGACACTGAAACTGAACTTGACTCCTCTCTCAATGAGTACTTTTACTTTTGTTACTTGAGTAGATTTTCCTGCTAATAACTGTTCATTTTTACCAAAGTTAAATTGTGAATGCAGCATCTTCTCATTCTAACACTTGCATTTTCCGAAAGTTGCCTTTGAGTATTTCCTCCACCACTGTAGGTAACTCATGGGCGTTGACAATGACTCATGACCAAAAAAAAAAAAACTCTTACTCACCACATATGTATGTGCATAAGCCAGTGCTCTTAAGCATGCGCATGTGTCCGCTGCAGTGTCAAGTTCAAATATCGTGCAGCCCCGTTTGCTGGCTGGGGGGACAGAGTGACACCTGAGAGTGTTGGAGGGTTTGGTCTGAGTCCATGCCGTTACAGTAAGCCATTTGGCATCTGGCCTTTCCCGCTATACGCACAGCTGTGAATGGAGAGCAAAAACAGCAGCAAAAAAAAAAAAAATCCACCTCCTATAAAACAATGTGACTGTGTCTATCACAGCGTGCCTCACAACCGCCTCTTGCAACACCTTTTTGTACGTTTCAGGTCATCGCAGGTCTTTTTGTTCTCGACAGCGGAGGCACACCCATCCGCTAGGTTGTCCGGGTGTTACGGGAAAAAAATTTCAGTTAAATTGCAATTAGTTTCAAATGCTGCAGTGTGTGTGTGTGTGTGTGTGTGTGTGTGTGTGTTGGGGGGGATGGTGGTGCAGTCAGCTTAGAAAAATATTGCGGTTTTAATCTGTCACATTTAGCTGGTCAATGTCTGCATGTATGTCTACATACATGCAGACATTTCTGAGTGCATCTGTATGCTTCTCATATGGTTTTTATTGATCCGTGTCCCTGTTATACCCCTCCTGCTCCCTCTCTTTCTCTCCGTGCAGTGATGGCGGAGGAATGATGGAATGCTAGAGGGTAACTCTCTGGTTTCCTGGAAGCTGGTCTGGCTTTATCAGAAGCGGCTGTGACAATACTCGAGCTGATGGGCCAACCAAACGTCTTTCCTATAAGCGCAGATCAGCCCAAAAAAAAAAAATAAAAAAAAAATAAAAAAGGCCTTCCTGGAAGAAATAATCAGCAAACCGGAGCTCCTTCCTGGAAGACCACTGTGGATTGCTCGTTGCAGGGCATGCTCCTAACCCTTTAATATTCTTTCCACCTTCCAGGCTTGACACCGTTGACATTGGCATGAGGTCAAAAATGAAAAGAAAACATAAACTGTTAACAACGCTTAGATTTTAATCAGACTGCAAGAATCGTATTAGTCACTTTGAAAACATTTTCCTCGCATGCTCAACTTGCTTCACATTTCCTTGTGTTGCATTAAAACACACTGTTGAAGCTTCACGAGAGGGCAGTGTCCACACTGAATGTTTTGATTGTTAAAAACGACAAAAAAAAACACGAAAAAACCCACAAAACACCCAACCGAGCTCAGTTGTTTGAGGGCCGCGGTGTTGTGCTTGGCCCCGGGGACACTGTTGACAAACCGTTGAGCACAGGACCACGGCAAGTCATTACCCGGAAAAAAATGAATCATGGTGGAAAGACTTTCTGTGAGTGTGTGAGATTCACGAGAGGAGCGGAGGATGCAGGCAAAACATATTCCAGCTCCGCTAACCAGGCAACTGTGGGGAACACAGTGAGTCATAGTGAGCCGAGCTGGCTTATTTAGACAATGTGTTTGTGTGTAAAACTGGATTATTCTGGTTGGATTTTGGGAAGAAGGCTCTCTCGTTGCTGTTTGAACGACGTCATGTTTTTTGTGTCTATAATGGCCCTCTCAGTCCTCCCATAAAGAAGTAGTGTCAGACACACACACACACACACACACAAAGTGTACAAACAGCAACTTTCAACACACATTTTTTCCTGTAAGTGTTATCGCAAAATAGGGAACTATGAAACTTGGCTTTTGAGTTATTGTAGCTATACCTGTGAGGTCAGCTGTAAAAACAGTTGTTAAACATTGTCCTCTCATTCACTTCCTAAGAGGTCTGTGGCTGACGTGTATATGTGTGTGTGTGTGTTTGTGTGTATGTGTGTGTGTGTGATGAATGATGTAATGTATATATATATATATATATATATATATAGTTTAGTTTCACATCAAATTTCTGAGCTGAAATCGATGCTCTTTCTGCCTCCTTTTTTTCAATTCTAGTCTCTTCAGGTGGCATCCCCCGTCTCTCTCTCTCTCACACACACACACACACACACACAAAGACACCTCATTCGCTCTTCTCTTGTACGTACACCCACCATCACCAGTCAAGCCGTAAAAACTCAACTCAATTAAAGTGCCTCATTTCCTGGAAGCCAGCCTCAGATAGAACACAAGGTATGCAGGGAATGGGAACTGTGTGTGTGTGTGTGTGTTTGAGGAATACTGCAGTGAAGAAACTCACCTCCTGCTTAATTTTACCAACGATCTACATACACACAAACACACTCTGCATTAGCTGCACGCTAAAACCACAGACCGTCATAAATCTCTTCCACGTGGACCGTTTCACCTATTTGACCTCAAACACACACACACACACACACTTTCTCTCTCTCTAGAGGACATCATCCTCAGTCAGGCCCTCGGGCAGGATGTATAAAGCCCGGCTGCATTCCTTTCCAGTTAGGTCCAGCCAAAAGTGAGTTCTCGACACAGTAACTGCTGTGTCAAAGTGTGTGTGTGTGTGTGTGTTAACATAACTGCACGCTTCTGGGAATCCCTTTGTTACTGTGTGTTGTGTACATCTACAGGGCACCATGTCGGACAAATTCGTGCCCACGCCCCTTCCTATATGTTCTACGATGCCTTTGGAATTTACCCACAATGCTCCAGCAGAAAAAAACAAGAAATGATGATTGCAGTGATTTTAACCCTATGATGAATGTATGTGTGTGTGTGTGTGTATGTGTGCTCGTACAGGGACGGTCCGGCTCTTTAAAAGCCTGCCGACTGAATAAACACTGCTTTGTTTCATGAGGAAATCCTATTTGTCAGGCAGTAATCTGGTTGCGAGGCCAGGCATTGCTGGAATACAGTCTGCCTTAACAATGCGTTACGATAAGTTAAGTCAATATTGACTCGGTGGAGTAAGAGAGAGAAAAGAGAAGGAGGCAAAGAAACAAACAGTGAAGTAACACTCACGGAAAACACATCGACTTTTGTAAAAATAGTGCTCTTTAATATAAATTATTGAAATATTTTAGAAATATAAATATGTGCAACGTTTCCTTTTCATTTATTTTTTATGTAATGCTTTGTCATTTCAGATATTACAGCTTGTATTTTGCCAGACTAGTGGCGAGCCTTTAGCGAGAGAGTCTTTATGAAAGACAAAATGATTCACATACACATGAGGTCCACTGGTGCAACACATGTAAAAATAACAAAAACAACTTGGTGTTGACGTGAGAAAATTAGACTGAGATTTGACCCAAAAATAAAATTAAAATAAAGAGTATAACTGTGGTACTATTTCAGCGCTCTTGTCTCAAGTGGCCACATGAGATCACAAAGTGTTATGATGTGAAAAGGCTTCCACTCCAATATGGATCACAGGTAAGTATGAGCACTGGTCAAACAGACAAAAACAAGTCTGATCAAATCAAAAGTCTTTGTTTTACAAAAGGTCTTTTTTCTCTTTTTTTTTTTTAAAGAATCACTTTCAGGCAGTTTTGTGTTTCCATGACATTCAGACAGACAAAACCAACTCTTGTTTCAGAGGTAACGGTGGAAGGTGAGACGGGGGATGAGAAACCTTTCTAAAGTTACATGGGGTTAAAAAAACGTCCACATAACACAGTTCATTCTCTCCTTCATGAGCACAAAAAGAAATACGTTGGAGATGATAATGTTAAAGAATAAATCACTGTGAGAGGGTCTGAAAGACAGAATTAAGACTCAGCCAAAACTTCTTTTTTTTTTGCACATGTTGGCAAACGTGGCTTTGCATTTAAAGGAGTAGCGTCCTGTTGAGCTCCATCATTTCCTCCAAGTCTGGGACATCAATCACATCAATGTTCAGCTGTATACCAGTATGTCTCCTCCCCCTTCCCCAAGCCCCCTCCCCAGTTCTCCGTCCTCTTCAATTTCCCTTTCCTAATCCCATTTCCCGCTCTTCTTTCTCCTTCGTTCAACCCCCCCCCCCCCACCCCCACTCCTCAAATCTTATGGATCATCATCACCGTCGTCGTTCCCCAAGGAGCTTTAACAGTGACATTTTTTTTTTTCAGCCAGTCTGGATAAAAATAAGTTCTGCTGTTTTGTTTGGCTTTGTGCCGAGGCTTTTGTCTCAGTAACAAGCTTTTGTCTCGGCAACAGCGGCCTGCTTTCTGTCACTGTCAAGGCGCACATGCAACTCAAAGGGTTGCAGGGAAAAGGGTAATGAAGGAGAACCAGGAAACAAACAGGAGAAGATGCTTTGTAATGCTTTTTTTTTTTCCCTCTCTTGTTCCCACGCTTCCAAAAAAAAAAACTACATGCTGGGCTGTACCTGTGTGTGTGTGTGTGTGTGGAGCTGGCGTGCATGACCACCCCCCCCCCCCTCTCTCCCCCCTCTATGAGGCAACATTTGCGGGAAGCAGCAATGGAAATGTGTGCGCTACCACAACACATACAAACACACACACGCACACACACACTCAGGCAAATAAATACTGTATGTTCTCTGCTTTGCCCCCCCGTTCGGACTTAGCCTTTTCTCTGTTTCTCCTCCTTCATTCACCCCCTCTGAACCTTCCTGTTCTTTGTGGTCTTTCTTTCAGTCCGCTGATCCAAAGTGTTGTAAATGTCAGGCTGAGAGAGGAGAGGGTTTCTTCTTAAGCACAATAAAACCCACGGGGATCACTGGTGGTGCATCGATCACGGCGTCGCTGTCGTCGTTAATATCGACCAATCGGGTTAGTCTTCTACGAGGCTCTGCTCTGCGTCTGAGTCAGTCATGGGAAACATTGACCTTTGACCTCTGGCTTCACTTGCCACTCACACTAGTGGTCAGTGTTTTTTTTTTTTTGTTTTGCAAAAGGCAGGACGGACGAGGTAATCGTTGGGTTACCTAAATCACGCTCCTGGCCCCCCGGACCCCCCAGGAGACTGTAGGTAGATGGTGTCCGCCAGTGTTGAAGCAGATTTGGGACACGATGAAAAACTGACCTCACATTGGCTATCTGAGGCTAACTCTGGTTAGCATCTGACGGCGCCCCTATTCACGTATTACGCCGAGAACTGGTCTGTGCTGTCCTCCGGGACTCCTGGTCCACGTGGTGGAACTTCTGCAGTTCCCGTCAGTCATATAGGAGCGTCGTACTCTTCCAGGAAGTCTCTAAGTGTGTGCGGGAGCTCCTCCGCCGCTCGCTCCGACCCCCCCAGATTGTTCAGGGTCCTCCTGCACATGTGCTGCAGGGAGGAGAGAGAACTTGAGAGGGGCCGCCGCAGTTCCAAGGGAATCTTCTCTCCGCTGGTGTGGATCAGATACACGCTGCACCCCGTCTTCTCCGCCTCTCTTGAGTTACCCCCACACGCCCCATCTCTGCCCCTTCCAGCATCCGGCCCTTTCCCCATGTAGTGCGCTATGAGCTTCAGCACGCAATCAAACTGCTGGGGCTCTTGGGTGTTTTGGGGGTCCGGCTGTAAGAAGAAGCCGCCTCCCTCGCTGTGGATGCGCAGGTTCTTGGTCCCTCGGGCCGTCTGCACGGAGAGGGTGAAGAAGTGGTGGTGGTCCGAGGAGTCGCGGATCAGAAAGGTGCCGGGCGGTTCAGAGCGCAGCAGGGCGCTGGCTTCCCGGCCCCCCACAGCCCCCCAGTAAAACCCACTCTCCTGCAGCTTACGCAATGCACGCATCACCTGAAATGAGTAGGGGGGAAAAACGGCCATTATTATGCGTCATCAGCCCATTTTTAGTCGTCAATCATGCAAAAAGATGTTTCTCTAAAGGTGTGACTGACCTGCTGGTAGTGTGCATGCGAGCTGAAGGGCTTGTAGTGATGCAGGGTAGAGTTTGACCCCTGAACCCTGCCCTCCGGAGGGGTCACGCCGCTCATGGCGAGGGGGTTGCGTCCGCTGAAGGCTACCATGGCGCCATGGCCCCCTGCCTCTGCCCGCTGGTCGAGAGGCAGGGGGCCCAGAACAGGAGCGCCGAAGCAGACAGGTGGAAAGGAGTTTGGGGCGGAGGGAGAGGAAAGAGAGAGGGAATGGGGTGAGGGTGGCTGGGTCACACACCGGGTCCAGGGCCCCGGGGCAGAGGAGTCCGATGCATCCAGAGAGGGGCTGGGAGAGAGCACCTAAACACAGCTGGAGACAGAGAGCACAGATGATCCACCTAAATGAAGACTGATGCACACATTCAGGCTGCAGTCTCCTCTGAAACTCCATTCATGCAGCGCGGACATAAATAAACGACCACTGTGCCACACTAGAGCTCTCAGTTTAGCCTCATGAAATGCAGTTAAGACCATTCTGACAAAATGCATGAGGCGAGACTGGGCAGGCAGGTTATATTTAGTTTAAATGAATCCTCGCTTACTCGCGCTGAGCCTGCTGCTGCTGCTGCACCGTGCAGCCAGACAGCAACTGGATCCTGATTGCTTTCAATTGTCTTCGATCGGGCGTACCGCAACAAGGGATTTCAGAAACGGGGTCACTGTGAAAGAGTCCGGCGCGCTTTATTCACCCCCACTTTTCACTAAATAACTCTTTATTCCCTGCTCGGCCGCGCCACAGAGGCCCCCATTCTCCGGTTTCACTGTGACTAAAAAAGAAAAAGAAGTGTCCCGTCCGGTCCGGTTTGCTCTGAGAATTGCAGACGGCTGCACCGGACAGTGCGGGACTGAGGGAAGCAGGAGGCGCCATAACGGTTCAGAACCGCTACAGAGCCCGCTGGTATGGAAATCGGTCTACTTCTCACAATATTGCGAAACAACCCCAAAAATTATTATTCCATGCTCCTCGGCTGCACTGCGCCAAGAGCCCCAAGCAGCCAATAACCGCAGCTGTGCGTAAAACCCGCATTATAACCCGTGTCTTTTCTGTCATTGTGTCTGCTTGAATGATGCACAGCGAGCCGCTTTGGGTGTCTTTCCAGTCTATTTTTTTTTTAACTTACCTTGCGGATATGTTCAGCCCCGCACCGCAGCCGCTCTTCGCCAAAAGAAAATATATGCAAACTACCCGAGAGTAGTGCTAAATGAATTATTAACTCAGGCATTAAAATACAAAAAAAAAAAAAAACTATCCAAAAAGAAGTGTGAGTTCCTTTCCTAAGCGGAGGAATGTGGTGTCGGTGATATCTGAAGGCGAGACCGTGTGCGTAAAGGTTACTGGAGGTTGTTTCGGAATAAAGCCTGTGTGAGTGGTAAGGCTCCGCCTCCTGGTGCTCGGACTCTCTTCCAGGAATCACGCTCGTGCACGCAGAGAACACATGCACGTGCCCGCGCTCGTTCTTGGCAGATTGCCAATAAATTATCAGCGTGACATTTTCGCCGGGCAGTTTCCCGGTACTGATGGGTTCCCTCCTGCACGAGGTGAACAAGTTAAGAACTAGGTTTCATTATTATATATGAATGTTACAGACTTTACTGGCAGAGTCTAAATGCCGGGCAACATGAATAGCTCCACATAAACTATATTGTAACGACAAACGAGACACTATTATACTACTATGCTATTATACTAGGCTGCTGTTATATTGCTTTATATACTGTTTGCTATAATCTAAAACAATGCATCAAATTATGAAAGCGATCATATGATTTGTATGTCATATTAGAGTAAAAAGTTAAATATCAAATCTCAAAATTGTACTTTTCCACCACTGCAAGTATTTGCTCCATAATGTATTCGTTCTTGTACTTTTAGATGTCATATTCTTGATTAAATTATTTTAAATAGTCAATTAATTTCCTTTAGTGCTGCTGTAACGTGATAATTCTTCCCAGTGAGGATCAATAAATAGAGCCTTACCTTAACACCAGGCAGATGTAAAATCCTTTCATGTTTCTTTGTTCACAACACGACTGATGATTAACATTCATGTGCGCTACAAGCCGGTTAGCGTTTAAATGATGTCCCTCGGGCTCTCGTGTTGTATCAGGAAGCAACTGACTTACTGTCAGTGCTCTTGAGCAACAACCGGCTATACTGCTGACCTGAAATACTCTATTACTGGCAAAAAAAAACTTACTTAGTTAAAAATATGAAGGTATTATCAGAAAATGCACTGAAGGTATCAAAAGTAAATGTACTCATTGTGCAGAATGTGTTATATTGTCATCTATTGTATTGTTTGATTATTGTTAGGAACATTTATGTGTAAGCAGTATTGTTATATCTAGTCCGGTGAGATATTATTAATTTCATTTTTTACTCATTAGTTTCTAAGTAAACAAAGATAACGACTATGTTGCTCACACTTTCTGTATGTGGGCATCAATAATCAACTTTAAAACTATAATAACACCATTAATCATAGCAATTTATGCTCACCCCATGCTGCTAACTCCTATAATTAGCCTGCAAATATGTAATGGCAGTGTGATAATGAGCATCGACTGGGTTTAAAGCCATTGTATGCTATAAGGAGGACTGGTTCTTGGAAAAACACCTTTGAACTCTGTACTGCATGACCACAAACCTGGGTTGACAGCTTGAGGTCACACCTTTAAAAGGTAATATGAATGACAAAGATCAAGTGGTGTTACCAGAAATGCATTGGAAGCCATGAACGCATAAATCAGAGCTTTCTCAAATGTTTTTCACTGTGAAGCATAATTTTGAAAGCATAGGCCATCGCTTCTTTCCCATATACACAGCCATTATAATAAAAGACAAAGAAAAAACACACTTAATAACATATAAAAAATAAAATAAGATAACGGAAAACAATAATAATGAAAATAAGAATAATAACAATATGAATACAGATAACAATCAGTATCGAAATTATGATAAAATGAATAACAATAATATTACTTATTATGATCATGATTGTAATGGTTATGATTATAACCAGAATCATATTCATATTTTTTTATTTTTAGGTTAACTTCAGGATAAAATTAACGATATAAACATTTCACTGAAGTTTAAATGTAGTTCACAGGTTGACCACTAGAGGGCATTTAAATGCATTTTAACCGTCACAAAAACTACAGACAGAGATAAATAACAAGTTTTATTATTTTCTGGGGTTTACTTTACTTTACTTGTTGTTGTAAACCATAATAAACCATAATAAATAACACGCAGCTCGGTGCTCATCCGTGTCTGTTAACCTGGTCGTTGTATCAATAAAGTTTATTCAAAGTCTCTCTGCTGCAACAATGGCGGCTCCCATGACCTGGAGGAGGCTGGTGTACTCCGTGTACTCACCGGCCATCACCGGGGTTTTCACCCGAATATCTGACCGGATTTTCCGCGCACGGGACAGACGAGGAGGGTAAGAGACACGGCCCACCCACGGAGACACAGACACGAGGATAAACATGAGGTTTTTCACCCGATCGTGAAGAGACAAGAGATGCTTTGCTAATGTTGTTACTGCTAATGCGTCAGTTCTGTGACTTGTGATGCTCTATTTTGATCTATCAAGTTATTTAGCTTATTTAGGGTGAAACTTATAATAGTTTAAAGTAAGATTTAGCTCATTTCCACTCGGTAATAATAAGCCTCCAAGCAGAAGGCAACCTTCAGGGAAAGTATGTTTCCACAACTGAAGGTTGAGGTTCGTATATGCTGTTCTGTTTTCTGTGTTATGTAACTTCTACCACAGCTGAAATCTGCATCGGTGGAAGAAGTACTGCGATCTTTTACTCAAGTAGAAGTAGTAATACTCAGTTATAAGTATAAGTCCTGCACTCAAAGTTCTACAGAAGTATTTGGCATCAAAATATACTTAAAATACCAAAAGTAGAAGTACTCATCAAGCAGAATGGTCCATTTCAAAGTTATATATATATATATATTATTATCTTGTATAATTTTTAATCTGCAAAGTAACTATTTATTAAAGTTATCAAATCAAACTTTAAATTCAATTAAATTTGCCTTTTTTATGCAAGAATCTTAATTTGTAAAGTAGCAACACATCCCTCTGAGATGTAGTGAAATAGAAAGCAGCACATAATGATGTACAAGTACAGTACTTGAGTAAATGTACTTAGTTACCTCTCTGACCGCCTCAGCGTCACGTGACACTTTCCAGCCGATGTTCACACAGGTGATATCACTCATTAGCAAAACGCACCTGCTGCGTTATTATTAGTCAGAACGGACTCTTTTCAAATGGACAGACGGGGTGGAACGAGATCACAGCAGACGCTTTGACATGTCTGAGCAGATGGACATCAAGTTTAATGATGATGTTCAATCGATCGTACTGTCTTAGGCATCAATGATTCTACTTGCCTTATTCTCGCAGCGCCTGGTGTGAATGTCCTTCAGGCTGCGTGTTCAGCCGATCGAACCGCATTTTGCAGAGCCTGTTGGGTCGTGTTCGGTGCTGTTTTCCCCGTCAGGGCGCTTTCGATTGTTCAGTAGCATCTCTGCCAAGTGTGCCAGCATGTAAAAATCACCAGGAAATGGAAACAGCCGAATGGAATCCAGCCATCAATCATTTTATTATGTCACACCTGTTGTGACATTTCCTTGGGAGGACATCTTGCCACAATGTTAGTTAATTAGTGTGAGCTGCAGTTTCCTTGTTTGTGTCTCTGTTACCGAAAAGGAAGTTTGGGCATGGCGACTGGTTGGAGCCTCATTATAATAATCCGTCATCTACATATCTTTATTGTCTTTATCTCGTACTATAATCCTGCAGCATTCCCTCCATTATTTAACCGTCCTAAATAGTATGAAGTTATTAGTACAGTAGTGAAGTGCGCTACACTAAATGGCATCTGCAGACACCGCATGTTGATACTGAGTGTGCAAGAACTCCACTCTTATTAAGGATTCTTCCAACTTGTGGCAACAGTTTTGGGGACAGCCCTTTCCTGTTTCAACATGACATTTCCCTCGTGTACGAAGCCATGTCCGTGAAGAAGCTATTTTCATTATAATTTTTTATTTTAGTTTGTTGTGCAAGAGAGTTTTGACCTCGACCCAACTGGAGAGCTCTGCTTTTATCGCCCACCGTCGGTGGTTGACCTCACAAACACTCTTCCCAGACGAGATGGAGCTGCTGTAGCAGCAGTTCAATGCTCATGGTTTTGGATTTAGGTCCGGTGTAACGCTTGGATGTCCACGTACTTTTTTGCCATTTAGAATACATGCTCAGAATACAGAGTTTCATCACTATATTGAAAAGACCTAGATCCGTTGAGACAAATGGGGGTTAAATCTATTGAAGGACGCAAAGAGATTTTTGGGGAATTTCTGTAATTATGGGGAAGACGGACGGACATCATTGTTTCCCGTCGCATGCTTCAAATCAAGAGGGATGTGGTGCAGCCGCATATTAAAGTGAACAGCTCCTCCTATTCATTGCAGTAACGAGCAAACGTCTAGCATTATTAATTTAGCGACTAATCTCATTAAATTTAAAGAGTTAACTTAATCAGTTTCATGAAATCGCTGTTCTTCTAAGTGCGCTACACCTTGATTGAGGAGACAGAGACGGAGTGTTGATAATGTGTGTGTGCAGAAACTCCACCCTTCTTAAGGATTAGTTTTATGGAGGCTTTTATTTCACTGTATAGTTTGACTGAGGTAATAGTTGACTTTATATTGTTCTGCTCAGTCCTGAAATGCATAAAAGAAAGACTCATCATTTCAAAGTGTGTCTTATCTGCTGTCACACTCGCCTTATCTTTTACCTCTTTCAGTAAACTGTAAAAGCTTTCAGCTAACGTTTGTAATTTTCACCGCTGTAAAAAGAAAAGGACGACCAGAGGACGACCTCTGACGTGCTACAGTTGTTTTATGGCTCTTTGAGTGGTGTGTGTGTGTTCCTGAATGATGGGACTTTAATCCCAAACAAAGGGGAAATCCCCTCTCTGTGTTCTAACTCAGCAAAGTGGCTTTGGAAAGAAGCCCCGAGCTGTGTTTTTTTTTTTAGTTTTTATGCGTGTTTTGTTTCCTCCGACTTCTTGAAGATGTTTTTTTTTCGTGGGTTTAATCCAAACGTAAACTGTGTGTGTGTGTGTGTGTGTGTGTTCGTTCCGGTCGTAATGAATATGAAGGACTTCAGTAGACTTCTGACAATCAGCATCTGAGGTTCACGGTCATGTCTGAGAATCAAACTCCACCCTGTCTTCATGTAATGCGGCTGCATTGTCAGACCAGATGGTGAGATTGTAAGGCGGAGACAAAGGGGTTGGGGTGAATTATGGGACACTGAAGAAGGAAATCCAGACACACTGTTCAATCTTCTCATGGATGTGCGCTTAAAGATTAAAACAGCCCTTGTTTGAATGCGCCTAAAAATACCAACTGACGTTTGTCAGACTGCAGAGTTACCGGTCCTGTTATGTGTCCGGATCTGGTTCACTTAGACACCTTTGTCACCGGGTTTCCCACAGGTTGACAAATATGATATCGGATCCTTTTCAAGCACAGAGGTATTGTGGTGCGTTCAAGTGCTGGCGGGGACGTCTGACACTTTAGAGTCCGCGGACGTCGGCACAAAAAAGAAGACGATACCCAGAAAACTATTGTTTTCTTGTGATGAATGACACAACTGACCCGTTTCGTCGGACATCGTCTCCTCACGCAAACGTCTCATTTTCCACTGACGAGGTCTGCTGTTTCTGTGTTTTATTTTGGACGTTTTTCAATCAACCCACACTTTCAGCTGGATTTCCATTCAGAATTTAAAAGGGCATAAACTTGACAGATACTACCTATGGCTGAACTCAAAACCAGCATGTTGATACTCATAATGATTACAGTACATCCATCATGAAATGGTACGTGGAAAGCAATCAAAGTTCATATATAACCTTGTAAACGACACAACATCCCAGGAAGTGCCGTCTGTGGAGGAAGGTTGTGTGACAAACGTTTGTTTCCTGCAGGTCCTCGGTGCTGCTGCTGGCCCCCCTGCTGGCTGAAGACGACCCGGCCCCCCGACATGTCTCCAGGTCCGCCGGGTCAGCCGGAGCTCAGGGCACAGACGGCCTCTGCGGACACTTCCAATGGATGGCAGAGCACGTACCCGCCTTCCGCGTGCCGGGCACCCACATCCACATCCTCACCTCACCCGACCAGTTCTACCAGACTATGAAGGTCGGTGTCGCTGCGTAAATAAACATTTTGCTGTAAAGGAATGATTAGAACTCAAAAAATGACGGCCGACACCTGCAGATATTGACTTTGAAAATATGTTCCGTGTCGTCATGTATCGTGAAGTAACGCACGAGGCCTGAGAAAGTGCCTGAGGTGTTCGAGGAAGCATTTCTTTGAGTTGGTAGAGAAGCACGCTGCTGCAGCAGCCAGGAGTTAATTGTTCAGCTCTTTCGTGCGCTTCATAACGACGGAGCAGCTGATCTGTGCTTTATATATCTAAATGTAAAAGCCCGAGGACTTTACTCAAAAAATGGCCGACCACAAATTATTTTTTTACCAGTTAAAACATTCATAAAAGTGTGCCAGCGTGCACATTTCACCTAATTTATGAAGAGAGAGAAGCAAATGTACATTTAGAATTAAATCCCTCCGGAGTTACAAACATCGTTATTTTTTATTTCCTTACGTGGTCCCACACCTGCTGTGTGTCACCACATTGGAATCCTTTTATGTTTCCTCTTAACTTTAGCCTTTATCCTATTCAGCCGCTCCGGGAACAAAGAAACAGGAATCTACAACAGTTTATGCGCTGCTGCAGCAGCTTCCCTCATACAAGGACATTGTTTACCAGTTGTATTACATACAAGAAATGTGCTCTTGATGCTAATTATGGAAGAATGACTCACCTAATTGTTGTGATCTTTTTTTGACCCGTGAGAGAGAGAGAGAGAGAGAGAGATATATATATATATATATATATAGATATATATATATATATATATATATATAGATATATATATATCTATATATATATATATATATATATATAGATATATATATATATATCTATATATATATTTTTTTTTTTTGTAATGAGGTCTTAAAATACAACATGTCGCACCTTTAGTGCTCCTGTGAGTCACGATGTGTTCACGGTTAAACGATGACATAAAGTCACGGTTAAACGATGACATAAAGTCATCGTTCTCTGGAAACCACGCCCACAATATGAAACAATGGGCAGAAAAAAAAAGCATGAAAATAATTATTTTAGCAACTGTTGACTAGCTAACGTTAGCTAGCTATTATAAAATATCTCCGTCCACACGAGAACGCAAAAACGTCTCCAAACCGTCAACGATGCGTCAAATACCAGAGAAGAAGATTCAGAACGTCCTTTGGCAGTGTTAACAAACCGTAAACGATAGTGAAGGAATAGCAAGTCATTTATTTATTTTTACAAAGTTTATATTTGATGCTGTGGCGAAGAGGAAGTGGATTTGCTACTTAGCGTCACGTTATAAGGCGATGAAAGCCCAAGAAAATCGATTGGGAGTCTTCTTATGGAAGATATTCAGACATCTCGGCAGCCTTTTTAGGAAAAGTACCCTGCCAAGGAAGACTCCTGAGAACGTGGGGAAAGGGGCGAATTGGGAAAATGACGTCATCGTTTTCCCAAACGCCCCGGATAAAAGTTAAGCCCAGTTTCTGAAAATCTACATCTCAGGAGACGTTTTAAAAAAATATCTGTTTTAGTGAACAAAAAGGCGAAATATCCGTTTAAAAAATATCTGTGTAGACGGGATCTAAAACTGACATTTGGACAAACTGCTTGTTGCGTAACGTTCGAGATGCTGAGAGTCAGGATCTTGGCTTCAGTTTTTAGTTCTTTACTGTGTTGGTAGTGAATCCCTCCACACAGCAGCTTGACGGCATTTTTCTGTCTCTTTCTTTCTTTCTCTCACACACACACACACACACACACACACGCTCACACACACATATTTCCTTCTGTTTGTTGTTACAGTATGTCATGACACTTTTGTTTGCAGAGCCATCAGGTAAAAAAAACACATTAATGGAAAACATGACAATTTAATCCCTTAAAGGTCCAGTTCACCCAAATTACAAAAGATGATACCTTTTCACGAACCCTTTTGTGTTATCAAGCTGAGATTTCTTCCTTAACTTCAGTACAATGGAGGGGACTGGAATTTCATTTGTGGTGATCAATGGGTCGTCTTTTTAGAAACTAAATCTGATTTGTGGGAAATTAATCAGCAAAGGGTTTGATGGTTCATTTAGAGTTCAATTCAATTTCAACAGAAAATACAAAACATTACAGCGTTCCAGCTCTTTAATTATGAGGGTTTGCTGCTATTTTCTTGTTCTTATATCCGTGAAAGCTGAATGTGTTTTAGTTTTGGTGACTTTTGGTGAAAAAAAAAAAAAAAATCTAGAGACATTGCTTTGGGCTTTTAAATATGGCGACGTGTTTCTTTCCCTACATTCTATCGTTTTATAGAAGAAACAAATAATCAAGAAAATAATCAACTTAATAAATGTTTGTTGCACAAACGAAGTCCTGGTTTCTCTTGATAATTCACAGACCTGCACGTTAACAATCAGAACTACCTTCTGTTGAAGTTATCCCAATAAGTGCATCATCCAGAGGAACCGGGACGTTATTTCTGTCCTGTTGAATCTTCAGTCCTCTGCTTCCCTCAGACTTCCTTTTGCCCGTCCTGCATACAACCACAGAAGCAGAACTGCCAAAAATATGTCATTAATTTTTTTTATTTGCTGATTGATGACTGGTGAAATCTGGTTCGACAGCATTCACATGTGACCAACAGTAAATGTACCTATTATTATTATTATTATTATTATTATTATTATTATTATTATTATTTCTTGGTGTCGGGTATTTGTGACCAGATTCCTGACGCACACACGGATCCATCGTTGTGTTTGTTTGTCTCTTTGTTTTTCCCTTCAGGCGCGGATCAAAACAGCGAAGAGGCGAGTGGTGATGGCCTCGTTGTATCTAGGAACGGGTCAGCTGGAGCAGGAGCTGGTGAGAAAAGTGCTGTTTTTTTTTTTGTGTGTCGGAGCAGTTATTTTTTGTTTTTGTTTTAATGTCTTTTAGTTTTGGGGCAGGTGAGAACACTGGCATCCAAACACAAGCGTGTGCCAAATAAGTGGTTGGAGATGCCAGAAAATGTGAGTCAGAGTCGCTTCCAGGAGAACCGCAGCTTTCTGCTACAAGGAATGACCCCAAAATGCACGGGTTTATGGTATAAGGAGACCAGTGTTGGCATGTGATATCCTGCTGTTTTTCATGCTTGGAAGGCCTAGCATAACAACATTAAACCAGAACAAACCACAGTCTGGACTCGCATTCAGCTGTTTTTCATTTGTTGTTGTTTTTTTAACTGGTTTCGAGCAGAGAGGGTGAATCACAGAACACGGACAAGTCAGACATGTTAAATTACAGTTAAAAGCATCTGAATCAACTCTGTCACCTCACAGGATGATGGATTACTAGAAACGTTGAGTCAAGGAACAGTGAGTCCGTGTTATTTGGCGAGCTCAGGTTTGCTTGTAATAGGACACAATGACCTGAACTCAAAATACGAGCGTGGTCTGCGGTTAAAAACCGAAGAATCTCCATCCCGGGCTCGGCACAAAAGCTTCTCGACCGATGCCGACTCTCACACCTGTGCGGCGTGTTGACTTAAGCGCAGGTGCAGGCAGCGAGAATAATCTAAAGCTCCAAAGAAAAGCATGTTCAGCCCTCCGTATGCAAAGTGGAGAGCACTGCTACTGCTTATGTGAGAGACAGGTTGTTGTAAAGCCTCCTTGTGGAGTCTGAGGAGTTTCTATTGTAGAGAATAGAAATATATTTAAAACAAAACTTCGCCAATATAAAATAAATCCTACAAAGTATGTGTCTGAATGTGGAAAGGTGGTTGATGGTTTAAATCTGGGGTGTCAAACTCAAGTTTCAGAGGAGCCACTGACCATTTAGTTCTCTCCTAGAGGGCTGTTTGAGTACTCGGTAGTTAAACAATCATTTATATATCTATATATTTTCACTCTGCTGCTTGAGATTGTATTCCCGGAGAACGTCGGCTTTTTCCTTTACAGATGAAACGTGATGCGGTCCCATCAAACTCCATTTAAATAATAATTAAATGTCCACCTTTCCTCTATCTGTCCTCCGGGTCAATGTTTCCTGTCTGCAGTGAATCACATTGCTGTTGGCTGATAACTAAAATGTTTACGCTCAAGTTTGTTTAAATGCAATAGTGAAACAAACATTTTCCCTCTGGAATTGTATGTGGTGAGAGTTTGAGCAGATTGGACATTGCATAGTAACTTAAATGCTGCTCCTTTCAGCTCCAACTCGTAAACACATTTCTCTCCAGAGCCGAGCTGGAAGTGTCGGTGGTGCACACGTCCCCCAAAGAGCTCTCTACTGGAAAGAAGAGACGTTTTACCGGCATGCAAACAGGCACTCTGGAGCGACGTGTAACGAATGCGTTTGGGCACCAGATGCACAATTAAGCTGAAGTAAAGAACAACAAGACTCTGCTCGCTACCAGTGGTGCCCTCTGAAGAGCAGCCGTTTTCTCTTCGTGCACAGAGGAGTTAGTCATGCTTTTCCCACGCTCGGTTAACAGATAATAACACGCTGCCGGTGTTTGATAAATGCTGTGTGCTGCCAATTTGCAATATTTAATAATGCGCTCCTGTGTCCTGCAGCTTTCTCTTCGATTCACAAGTAAACGTGCAGTAGGACAAAGTGTGAACGACAGAGGGACGCTGAGGTCAGAGTGGTTTACAGACTGAAGCCAGCTCTTATATCAGTCCAGTGCATCTTATCTTAAGTTAAAAAAAGCACCCAACTCCAAGACTGTCAAAGCACAGGAGTAACAACAAATGGCACCTGCTGACAACAGAAATGATACAAACCTCAGTTTGTGATTTGCAGAACAATGACTTGGAGTGAGAAGTGAAAACCTGACTACATGAAAACAGGAAACAGTGTTTGTTACTGTGTTTTTCTAAGTAAAATGTCCCCGAGAGAAGTTTTCTGCTGCAGTGAAACGAGCTGAGCAGCTTGACGCTGAAGCCCAATTCCCCAAATTCAGAGGAAATGAAACGGGTATGGCTGCGTCTAATGCCGGTGGTTATTATAATATCATATTTTCCTGATGAATCGTTGAGTTTACAAAATGACAGATAATTGGGAAAATGTTACGACGTCCAAAACTCAAAAGATATTCAATTTACAATCGTATGAAACAAAGAAAAGCAGTGAATCCTCACGTTTGAGAAGCTGCAGATGATAAATATTTGGAATTTTTGCACGATAACGATTAACTGATGGCCCATCACTTGCTCGAGGTCTCTGGTTCTGCTGCATGTGTTGATGTTTTGTCCTCTGCTGTCTTTGTCTTTAAGGTGGACTGCATGGAAGAAGCTCTACGACGCTCGCAGGAGAACGGCGACGCTCCCGATCTGAAAGTCTCCATACTGCTGGACTACACTCGCGGCTCACGAGGTCGTTTCCATTTTCCATTTTGAGATCTCTTGTTGTCTCATCGTCCTGATGTTCGGCCGTGTTTTACGTGCAGGACAGACCAACTCGAGGACCATGCTGCTGCCGCTGTTGCAGCGCTTCGTCTCTCAGATGAGGGTGTCTCTGTACCACACTCCGGACCTGAGGGGGCTGCTGCGGCTGCTGGTCCCCCAGCGCTTCAACGAGACCATCGGAGTCCAGCACATCAAAGTCTACCTGTTCGACGACAGCTTCATCATCAGCGGGTACGTCGGTTCCCGGATGTCCGCGCTTGTGTCAGTATGAGTTTGTTTGTTCGAGTTTCTGGCCCCCCGCTGCTCGCACTGACCGGAACCGTGGGGAAAGTAAACAGAATACTTTGTGTCTCTGATAATAGAGAGTAGAACAGTAAACACGTAAGCGGTGTTGACCAAATCTTTTCCAATCTGTTTTTGTAAAAATACTTTACTTTCACACTTTTTCGTCCTGTTGGGAATGTTTCCCTGAGATACAGAGAGTCCTCATCCAGGAACCTTTTCTCTTGTAAGAGTGAAACTTTACAACAAATTAAAGCAGAACGTAAATCCCACTTAAGATCAGCTCGTCTATGAGTCACACACTCTGATGATTCGCAGTTCGTCTTTCGTGGCTCCTCTTCGTCTGTGTCGGCGTTAAATTCTCGGATGATTCAGCCTGTGCATATTGTTTTTGCATTGAAGACATTGGGAGATGCTTTGGACTTTTTTTACTCGTCACGAAATTCCTCAGTGGCAAGAAAACACAAAGAAAACTCTCTCTCTCTCTCTCTCTCTCTCTCTGTCATTGTTCAGGGCCAACCTGAGCGACTCGTACTTCACCAACAGACAGGACCGCTACGTGCTGCTGGACAACTGCAGCGAGGTCGCCGACTTCTTCTCCGACCTGGTGGAAGCCGTGGGAGACGTTTCCCTGCAGCTGCAGCCTGACGACTCGGTCACCATGCTGGAGGGCATGGTGCACCCGTACAATGGTAGACGCCAAACATGTGTGTGTGTACACAGACGCATGTTTACCCTCCAACGTGTTTTGACACAGTTTGACACTTCATGCTCGGTTATGGTGGCAGCGGCCCAGTTTTTCTGCAGGAGGAGCCGATGGATTTCACTAATGGAGCTTGAAAGCTTAGACAGGCGACTAGATGATGGTCTGTGTGTGAGAAAGATGATGAGAGCTCTTGCGGTTGGCTAGTCATGCAGCCGGATGTGAAAATGTCAGGATTTTCTCTACACACACACACACACACACTCTCACACTGGTGCTGTGTGTCCGTAACAGGAGCGCAGACTGCCAGGATGTTAGTTTGTGGGATGATGAATGACATCATGTCTGTAGGACTGGACCGCCGTGGTAACGAACACCAGGAATAGAGTTGTGATGTCAGTGTTGCTGGAAGACGACATGGAGTGGGAATTTTTTTTTAAACTGATATACAATTTTCATGGCAATTTGCCGGCCAATCGGAGACGAGCATGTTCCAGAGTAACGGCTCTTTAGCCGAGGTCGTACTTTCCTCCCCATCAACATCCTCCTTTCTGCTTCATGCTCGTAAATGGCCGTAAATTCTCTCAAACGCACTCGCGGCCCCCCGATCACTGTGACCCAGAGATCAGTCTGACCCGCCTCCCGCTTGTGCGCGCTCATGTTTTTGTGTCTCCGCGTCAACCAGGCAACAGGCAGGACTTCTCGGCGGCGGCGAGGAAACGGATCATGGAGGTGGTGAACACGGCCCACGTGAGGCAGCAGCTGCTCAACGGGTCGGAGGACGAGGGGGACGAGGGGGAGGACACCTGGGTGTTCCCTCTGGTCCAGATGAAGCCTCTGGGGATCCAGGTGGACGAGCAGGTCACACAGGTGAGGCTCCACACCTGACATCATGACATTTCAACCCCAACATATACACAAAAAAAGATGTTTAAAACTAATATAAACACTTTGGCCCTGCTGTTAAATGATTAATGTTTTTATCTGTTAGTGTCTTCAGTGCTTGGAAGTCGACCTTTTGTTTATTGTCCTTAGTCACGAGTCATAAATGTAATTAGACGGAGGTTCTTTATTGTCATTATGGGATGTTTGACCATGGGATTAATACAATAATACATGACTAATAGATAACCATGTTTCTGATAAACCATGAATACATATTTTAACATTTATTCTGGGTTTATTAGTCACATATTCTGGGAATGAACACAATAAAGTGATTCAATGCAACAGCTCATTCTGTGGTTCCATGAATCAACAATGTTTCATGTAACAAGTTTCACAAAGGGAGGACTTGTTGCAACAAATTGGATTTATGTCAAAGCATTGTTCATCTCTTGTTGCTTTTGTTTAACGAGTGGTGACGTGGCTCTTCTGCAGGTTTATTTCTAGTAGTGCACGTAGAAGACTCGTTAATGAGCCTTATGTAAACCGCAGTAATACAACAATCCTAACCAGCACTTTAATAGCTTCCAAACAGGTTTTATTTTTTCACAGTTACAGGAAATAGGAACTCGTCTTTCTTCACTTTCCGTTTGTCATTAAACTCCAGCGCCTGCTGACGGACGCCGGTCCGGACTCCACTGTGTTCCTGACGTCGGGTTACTTCAACCTGACGCGGGCGTACATGCGGCTGGTGCTCGGGGCCGGGGCCCGCTACCGCATCCTCACCGCCTCCCCCGAGGTCAACGGCTTCTTCGGAGCCAAGGGCATCGCCGGAGCGATCCCGGCGGCTTACACCCACATCGCCAGACAGTTTTACAGCCAGGTGTGCCGGCTGGGCCAGCAGGAGAGAGTTCAGCTGCACGAGTACCACAGATCACAGTGGACCTTCCACGCCAAAGGTGAGATCAAACAACAGCAGCACTCACACACCTGTCTGTTTCCCACTACGGCCGCAGCCAACGACCACATTCTTCTGTTCTGTTCGTCCCAGAATCCACGGTGACGACTTCAAATTGCTTGTTTAATTTGACCAACGGCACAAAACCGAAAGATATTTAATTTACAATTATATATAAAACAGAGAAAAGCACACAAACCTCTCTAGATCGTCTTGATTTACTAGTTCCGTCGTACATTTAAAGCTGCGTTTCACATTGTGGTCACGTCCTCGCATGAGATGTGCTTTTAAAGCATCTCGTGATAGTCGACGATCAATTAAATACAGATCACATGACAATGTGTCATCTGTATGTACAGGAAGTACCATACATACATATACACATACAGTAATATTAGTTAGAAAGAAAGAAGTGAATTCTTACATTTCAGAAGCAGGAAACAGAATATTTGACAGTGTGTTCGTTTTGCCCTCACCAACCAGAAGTGATGTTTAGTCTCACAGAAGCTGCAGGCGTGGTTGCTGGTGACATTAGTTTAAATTTTTCAAGACAATCCGAGACGGTTTAGAGTGTAGGAGGAGTTACATTTCAGGGACGATGCGAGCGCGGCTGTGTTGTGAGTGAAAGTGGAAACATTGCAGGTAAAGTGTTAAGTCCGTCTGATGAAAGACGCTGTCAAGCTGTTGCGTCGGTGCTTTCATGGGGGATTAGTCTCGTCTCTCAAACCTTTGATGAATTACAGGAGCATAAGCTCCGCACAACAACTGCTCCTCGCCCACAATGTTCCTTAAAATAATAAAAGATGTCTGTCCCTTTCCCCGTCTGTTCCTGCATTGCCATGGCGTGTGTGTGAAACGTCACTAGCAGTGCCAGTAATTTACCGGCAACTGTGCATAAAAGAGGCTTAAGCCAGGACTCGGCATCCAGACTAGTGTAGTTCGGCTCGGTGAAAATAATAAAACGCATTACTCTGCTGTTCTTCTTGTGGTCGCAGCGGTATGTAGCGTGAGAGAAGATGGCTTGTACAGTCATTTTGTCCCAGCCCCGGGACAAGGATGTACACTCACTCTCTCTCATACTTTGAGGTTTTGGATAGACGCTGGGGATTTCTGCATGTGCTTCTTCTTAGTTGTGGTCTGGGCGTTACAGAAATCCCTCCTCACTCCTCTTTCCCCCTCCTTTCTACAGGTCTGTGGTATTACCTCCAGGGGCAGGATCGGCCTTGCCTCACTCTAATTGGCTCCCCTAATTTCGGTTACCGCTCGGTTCACCGTGACCTGGAGGCCCAGATAGCCATCGTTACGGAGAACGAGGAGCTGCAGAGCCAGCTGCAGGAGGTGAGTTAACCGCAGCCAGAAAGCACGATGGATGACTGTGTGACTCCGAGCTGATTACACACCTGTGTGTGTTGAACTGTGTGGCTCTCAGGAGCAGGAGATCCTGTACCAGCGGTCCAGCGAGGTGTCCGGCTCTACGTTTGAGCGGCCGGACCGCCACGTCAAGCTGTGGGTGAAGCTGGTCACTCCCCTCATCAAGAACTTCTTCTGAGACGCCCACAAGGTGATCACACTCTCACTTATTTCAGATCAGTTTTTAAAGCTGCACTAATTAACGATTTTATATCAACGACCCACAGGGAATCATCACCCGACTCTGCAGCTCCATGAAACGTTCAACGGGTCTTTCAGCTCTCTGTTTCTTCTTTACAGCCACAACTTCACTGTTGTGGTTCGGTCTCACCGCTCACGTCAACCTTGTTTCCACACGCAGCTGTTTTCAGTGGAAAAAGATGTAAAACTCACTGTACACCACCTGCAGACACACACAGTTAGCATCTAGCCTGTGAACATACTGGAGTATTTTAAGTTAATCCCCCCCCCCCCCCCCCCCCCAAGTTGCCAAAAACATAATTATAGCTCCTTTAAACAAACCTCAAGATCAGCCAAACATTAAAAAGAGAAAGTACAACTTGACTGATCACCTGAAGTGATTACACACCGACTTACTGCTCCAACAGCACATTAACAACATTTCACATGTAGTGGAGTATACAGTAGCAGAAAATAGAAATACTCAAGTATAATTTTGAGGTACTTGCACTTTTACAAGTACAGTGCTTGTGTTAATGTGGTTTCCTCTCCTGGGTTCAGAGTTATCCATTAAGAATAACACCCAAGTTGTAATAAACTAGATTTTTCCTTCATGCATTGTTTGTCTGTTTTTTTGCCTAGTGGACAAAATACAGCCCTGAACATACTGTGCAGACACACACGCACACGCACACGCACACACTAAAACAGGCTGTGGCTTCTGAGAAATGCCTGCAGTCATTGTGGCGAGTCCCAAATCGCAGGTCCCGTCCTCGTCTTCCCAGCAGCCCAAATCACCAACGGTGGAGCGGGGACAGCGAGTCGGCTGATTCGCTCCCGTCAAGAAGTGAGTCAGCGCCGTGTTATGGCAAAGATCTGACGGTGTGCGGTCTGTGTTACCCTGAGTCCTGTCAGGACTTGGCATTTTAAAAGGGTTGAGATGTTAAAACTGCAGGGAGACGGTGAAAGATATGAACAGGGAAGATACGTTATTTCATTTCATAAACTCAAGAGGAAACCTGTCGAGATCACAGCAGAAGATTGAGGTTTTTTTTTTTGTTGGTTTCTGAGAACAGGAAGTGTCACATGCTGGACTATTACAGTAAATGGGTGGTGTCCTAACTCTACCTGGATAAAGACAGGGGGGACAAATGCTCGAGTGATCTGCTGCCAGAAAGAAACGATCATAACAGATCATCTTTCAGAACATCTCCTCGCACAAGCAGGCCTATTGTTGTAAAGATGTTGGGAGGACGTGGAAGTGGATAATGCAAACTCAGAGGTTTGGCCTGCGAGCGTCCTTGTGACCCTCTGGCTAAAAAATCTTGAACTGCTAAAACATTTTTAGATGACGACAGAAAAAGGTTATTTTAGGGTCAAATGATACAAAGACGGTGAGTTTCAAACAAACGGCTGCGACGTTTGATCACAAATGTTACCGAAGAAACAACTCATCACGTAGAAGCACAGGGATTCTCTTTTAAAGCTCAATTTAATTTCTGAATATTCATTTTCATCCTACAGGGCACCAGAGTATATCTACTACCTCAAATGATTTCAAAGTTTTGTACGGTGGCCCTGAGAGGTCAACTTATTGCAAATTAAGTTGCACATCTTTCACCAATTTGACAACACATGCACAGCATTTAGACAACTATTACTAGTCTAATGTAAATCCAGTTCACGGACAAAATATTTGACACAGCACCTTAGCGGCATGTTTGTTACTTTTTATTTACTTTGTAGGTGAAATAGATAAATGTTTTGTAAGAATTGCAACCACCGCTCCTGGTCAGGCTTTTAAATTAGAAAGGAAATAATTGAACAAACATGTTTTATTTTGTCTGATAATTTCATTAATTCCTATATTTTTGGACCACTCTTTTGGTTACATTTATGAAAAACAAATAAAATAACCAGTGACTGTCTGAATGTTGTCTTTTAGGTTTGAAGAGCAGACGGTTTACTCGTCTGTTATCGGTGTTTACTGCTTATCTCGTTTTGTACTCCTGACAAAGGAAAAAAACAAAACGCCCTCCAACAATAGCTTTGCCGGTTAACAGGATTAAAAAAAACACACGGTGCTTATCGGCAGCACAGGCGGTCTATTATTAGAAACTCCAACAAACAGGTTGGAGTCTCTCCAGAAACGTTGAGCAGTCTCTTCTGAGGGGCCAGTACGGTTCAGATGCAGCTGATGCTGAACCCTCGTCCGGATGGAGCTGCCCGCCCTCTAGTGGTGAAGCTGCTGTTTCCACTGTGCTCTCACACATTGAACTAACTGGATAAGCAGTGATATACAGTAGTTATGGTGTTGTGACTGATAAAAAGTCAAGAGTATAATACGAAGACATAACAAGTCATAATATAGGTAACAAAAATAAAGTTGTAAAACTTGAAGTGTTTCTCCGTTTGTGTTTTGAGCAGGAGGAGGGAGTCTTTGGTGTCGAGGTCGGAGGTCGGTCTGCTTCTGCTGACGGGACACTTCACCACCGGCATGCTGGGAGTCTCCAGCCTCTCCTCGACTTTAACCCTCCGTGTGTCCAGGAAGTGATTTCCTCTCTCACACACACACACACGATGTTTGTTTAACTCTGGTTTACCTGTTCAACTGTCCGTTTTAACACCTGATGTCATTACACTTAAATTATTTTGTTTTGCTACATGCATTTCAATAACTACTACTTCTACTACTGCACAGACATCTAAGTACATGCTGCCTGTATTTGATAGTAATAGAAGCTGTTATGAAGAATCTCAGTCCGTTGAGGAGCCTTAATACGTTTATCAGAGTTTACAGCAGCAATCGGAGCTAACCTGTACAGTCTGTTATTATCTTTGTATATTAAAGGATGTGGAGAGTTTTTACGACGACGTCAAATGTGTGAACCTTTGGTGCAGTGGCTGATTTTTTTACCCTCAATCGTTGTTGCAATATATGAAGACAAGGCTTTATTTTAAAAGGTTAAAGGAGAGCACAACCATTGATAAAAGTTCCACTAAACCCAGCAGATGTCTGGTGAACGTAGTGGAGCATTTAGCAGCTAAAGATCCAGAGATGTTTCTTCGGAGTTGGAGACCAAAACAGAGCTCAAAGAGTTAATATTGGACATTCATCAGGCGTCCAGAAACAACCCCATCAATAACTGCTGGACGTATATAGAAAGTTCGCCTTAACGGTGATATTATTTATGGGTTGCGACACGTCTGCTTGTTAAATACATCCGCGTTCCTCTGACGTAGAGAAAGAAAAATATTTGCCAGGAATCTGCCGGCACTGCCTTTGACGACATCATGATCGCTACATGTGAGGTGATCAGATAAGCAAAGCGGGAAGTAACCGCATCTTATGATAAGCTGCTGTCGCTGCACAGTCACACTAGACGAGCACTTTTATATCTGATTACAAGTCTTTATAGAAGCTCGCTGCATCTTCCAAATGTTGCACAAGAATCCAGATTTGATTTTAAAAACAGGTCTGAGTGAAAAGGAAAGAAGTCAATATGACTAACAGTGTTAAATCTAACGTACTTAACGAAGCAAATCATTTTATGACTTAATTACAGTAACAAAGTATTTTCCAGTCCTGGTTTGGAATATAAGTCAGAGAGTTAAATGTTGGTTTGCAAACGTTTAATGAGACAAAACTCAAAACAATAAATTACAAGAAATCTGGATAAATAAATATTTAGTTATTTAGGCATCTCCTTCATTAACAGCGCTTTGACGAGACCAACAGCAGTAAGAAAGCAGGCTTAGAAAAGAGCTTTTTTTTTTTTTAAATCAAACCATAAAGTCCAGCGTTCAGTGTTTTCTGAATCACATGAATGTACGACGTGATTCATTCATCAGCTGTTCCCATCCTCCTCCTGTTGTAACGCGTCTTTCAAAAAGGTGTAGAAAGTTTTTTTTTTATCAAACATCAGCAGCCGTCTTTCTCTCACCTCGTGTTGGAGTTAATTCTGACTGGAAACGTCTCCTGTAGAGACTCTTTGTACCACAGCAGAGCAAACGGTCTGAATGACGTGGCTCTGAGGGGAATCAGACACACAGCAGATTGTAGGAGGAGTGGGAGTGCTAACCAGAGGGAAGTAGAGTGTTCAAAAAGGTCTCTAGGTGGGAAAGTACACTTTAAACAAAAAGGGCAAAACCTGCAGAGAACGAGCCGTCGGTACTGAAGGTGCGTCGGTTCAAAATGTGACAAAGGAAGAGCTTCTTTAAGAGCCGAATCCTCCGTCAGGTCCAAGCGTCACTGAAGAATCGGGTCCACTTCCACTCGGCTGCATTCAGTCGAAACCTTTCCCCGATGAATCCTCAGCGGCTCTACAGACCCTTCAGAGACGAGACCTTCTTCTTCCGAGCAGCCAGCATCTCGTAGAACGGGTCTTTGCTGATGGCGGCTCTGCAGGTGGAGGAAGGAGGAGGGTTAGATAAGGAGACTTCACACCGATCACCTGTAGGAGAGGGTTTAAAAAGTGGCTCACTTGATGCTGTTGATCCACTCGTCCTTCTCCTCGGCGGTCGGGGCGGAGATTCTGTAAAAAGTGTGATTTCCCTCGACGACGCGTCCGTCTGCCTCCGTCTTGCAGGCTTTGATCACCTGATCTCTGTGGTCCGAGATTAAGAGCTCGAAGCAGTTCTGTGAGGGAAGCACAACCAGCAAGAAGCGCCAGGAGATTTACAGGAAACAAATTATTAAAATATTTATATTTAAACAATTCTTGGTGAAATGCTGCTTGGTTAACACTGGACATGTTTTAAAGAGGGAAACAAAGAATTAATTAAAGAACTAATGGATATCCAACCACAATAGGTGCAAGATACATAGAGTATCGGCATTTAATGGGGGATAGAGGCGACATATTAAAGACATCAGCAATTTACTGCTTAATTTGAACTTTGTTTATATTTACACTATTTTTTGCATCTAGTCAGCAGCTTTTTTGCATCTTTGCATACAGTTTTATATTTATCAAGATCTGCCATTTCCATCTCTCTTTTCTCACGTGATAAGAAAAATAAATTGTACAATTACAGAATGTGTCAGAAAGAGAAGAGAGAATAAAGAGTTCACCGGTTTCTTCGAGTCATCGACTTCTCTGATATTCAGATTTTCCAGTGGAATAATTCCTCTGGGTTCTTTGTCCTTGAAAACAGCAGAGAGACACAATACATCCAAGTACTGACTTGAGGCAACATGCATTATTTATCGGATACCTCTGCTCTGTTATTACTTACAGTGGTGTATTCAAAGTAGTAGAGGCAGTTATCTGTGAGAATGAACCAGCGTCTCTTCCAGGTCTTCACCCGTCCACCTGAGGAGAGACTACGGGTGAGCTACGACTTCAGTAAGGACACAAGACTTAAGTGGTCGGAGCACAAAGATGGACGTCATTTGACGACTCTGAAGCACAAATCAGCAGGTTACATACAGACAAAGGCTGCTGAGCGCAGAGATGGAAGCAGAGGTTAAAACGTGGGTCAGGTGCCAGCAGATAGAAAGAGATGTGAAACTACTTCTGAACAGCATACAAGCTGATCAAGTTGTGATGTGAGGGCAAAAGCACACACAGCCAGTGGGGGGGGGGGCAGAAGCAAAGCAGCGCATCAAAGCTCAGAGTTTAGGGGTACATACCTCCTGGAGTCACAACCCATGAAACACAAACAAACAAGAACAACGTCAACAAAAGAATTGAACAAAACTTCAACACCAGTCTGTCCTCATGTTGAAGGTGCTGTTACAAACATAGTCCACTAGAGGGCCGTCCAGCTCACAGTGACTAACGCACCAGGACCAATGCTGGAGGAGTTAAATGAAATGAACAAAAACACAAATGCAACACTTGTTTTTGCTCCCATTCTGTTAACGAACGTTAATTCTCTCAAATTCTGGTCACAAATCTGGCTAAATCTGTGTGAGTGTACAGTATTTAAATAAAAAAACACTATTTATGTGCATAGATAAAATCTTCAATCTTTAAATTCACCTCCTGAAACACAGGGGCGGTAATCAAAGCATTGCCTTTATATTTCTGTTCAGTGACTTTCACACCACTTGGATGCACGCACCGAGTTTCAGCAGCCATCCCTCTCTGTCGGGGTTGAAGAAGGTGTGTGTGAGATCGTTCCCGTCGTCCTCGGGGATCTTAAAGGGTTCGTTCTTGATACTGTCGTACAGGTTCTACACAGACGGGAGACAAAGTACATTTACTCAAGTACTTGTTCTTTCCTTGAGTATTTTTCATTTTATGTGCTACTTTGTACATCTACTCCACTACATTTCAGGGCCAGATATTGTACTTTTCATTCCACTTCATGTATTTTTTACAGCTTTACTTACTTTGCAATTTCAGATTATGAATACTAAATATAATCAGTTACTAATGATGATGTTTTGATGTGTTAAGTCTCTCAGCAGTAACAGTACCCTGCCTTCACACTTTCAGTACATTAAGTTTATTTTAATGCTGATACTTTGATGTTGTTATTTAAATACAGTTCTTAAATAAAGATACAGCTACTTTTTCATGCGACATTTGTCATGTTAAATAGTTTTTTTTAGACATTTCATTTACCAGAAGTAGACTTAAAATCAACTGGAATCACAGTGTGACATGAACAATTCCTCAAAGCAAATCAAACCGCTGTGTTTCTGTCGTAGTACTTTTGTGTGTGTAACGACAATAAGCGTATCTCACTCTGAGTAGCTCCTCCGGGAGGTCTCCCCCGTCGTTGATGCCTCTGTTCATCGCGGTGAACCTCTGAACGGAGGGTTTGTCCTTCACGTTGGGGTTGTGTAGACTGGTGTTCAACATGATCACAGCGAACGACAACACGTAACAGGTATCTGTAGAAGAAGACAGAGTGTGTGTGTTTTAATAATTGTATGATTCTCAGTACTATTAGCTGATTTCAATCATTTAGATTTTTGACACGATAAACTCCCCCTCTTCTGAACACACCTGTGCTCTGAAACACTCCGGGGTTACAGCGACAGTACCGCAGGGCGAACGCCTCCATCATGCGGTCGATCTTCTGAGCCTCACCGGGCAGCCGGAAGCTCCACAGGAACTGCCTGAGAGCCTGAACCAGGTTCAGGTCCGAAAACTCGTGCAACACCAGGAAGGCGTGCAGAACCTCGATGTTGAAGTCATCTCTGCACGACACACACACACACACACAGGAATGGGTCGTCTGGGTCCGTTATCATTAATCATCATTTTGAACACGTCACCTCTGGAAAAGCACGATGGCTCTGTCGCACTATGACGTATCAAAATGTCTGCTCTGAGAAATGACCAGTTGGAGAGGACGTCATTAGTATCGCTCACCTCTCCCCTAAGTAGTCGCCGATAGCGGTCTTATTGAGCCCTTCGCCCTTGTAGAGAAACTGGGCGATGTCATCGCTGGTGTTTTTCAGCAGGGAGCTGTCAATCAAGAAGCGAATCCCCTGAAAATCAGAAACAACTCTGAACATCATTCACTGAAATGACAAACACACCGGATATTAACTTCTTCAAAAGATCCGAATAACAAGTAAAAACAATCCCGACATTAACGGACAAGAAAATAATGGTTAGTTGGCAGCTCAACACTTATGTGTTACATGAAGAAGGAAGAGCCTCGTTTGTTCTCACCTTCTTGGGGTCCATGTTGAACTTCTTTCGGCCCATGGCCATCTGTTTGTTCCTCTGCATGCTTTTCCTGAAACCAATTAAAAAGAACAGAAACGTAGTTCATGGCTTTATCAGGAGAAACATTCAGTAGTTTCAGCTTCTCACGTGTGAGGCTTTGTTGCTTTTCTCTGTTTTTCTTCATAGCAAACTGAATATCTTTGTGTGAGGATGTTTATTCTCTACCTCGGGGGCACTTTTCCTAAAGCCCTCTTCAGCTGAAGAAGCTTCCAATACGGTTGAAAGCTCCCAGAATAGTCGGGTAAGTGGACCTTGTGTTTGGAATATTTACGACCGAATATCTTTTGGTTCTGAACTGTTGGTCAGACAAAATAAGCAATTTGAAAACTTCACATTGGGCTCTGGGGAAAAGAGATTTTCCTATTTTCTAACATTTTATGGCGTTAAACTATCATTAGGCAAAGTATTCGACAGAATACTCAATAATGTAAACAGTCTCTAGTTGCAGCCCTAAAACAGTGGACTGTGTTATGAGTGTAAAGCAGATCTTTCTGTCTTTCCACTCAAACAAAGGCTGAGTGGACCACAGCTGCCCACGCACAAAGAGAGAATGGTTGAGAGATACTTTACCTCTCTTCAGTCAGACCCAGGCTTTCAATCTCATTGGTCACGTCTGCTATCTCATCCTTCAGCCTCTGACAGCACAGAGAGAGAGAGAGAGATGAATGAGAGAGCAGACACAACGATACATGTGATGTGTGATGTTTCACATTAACCTCTGGAGGTACTTTTCTTTTGTCTGTTCCGGCTACACATCCAGACACTTCTTACAGAAGAGATGACCCAGAAAAACTAAAAGTACAGACATGATGCACTCTCTCACAGACCGCCCTCTGCAGAAAACCCTCTCTGGGATCTGTAGCACCTGTTCTGGGGTCAGAGTGTTTCCGTCTCCCAGCTCCTCCTCTCCCCTGTGTTGACCCAGATTCATCAGACGGCCTACCCACGCCCCCCCCCCCCCGGGCTGCTTGAGTGTCACACTGGTGGGGAGGCGGGAATATGCCGGATCAAAGACTTAGAGCTCAGAGGTTACGGGAGGAAAGCAACAGATGGAGAAACACTGAGCTCAGCAGAAAAGATCATGAATTGAGATAATTATAGAAAAAAGCAGACGAGGCTCGGATTAGAGCTACAAGCATCTCCAACTCTCAGAGTGTGTGTGTGTGTGTAGTGATGTAATGTGTGTGAAAACCAGGCGAACAAGGTAAATAAGTTCACTCGTCTGGTTTCCTACATGTGCGTTTCTATGGTTACAGCATCCTCCGTCTCCATTACTGGAATATTTCACGGCTCATTACCCATCAGCCTCCCCCCCCCCCCAGGGCAACACAAGGCGGGGCTTAGAGGAGAGAACGAGAGTCGACCTCGGTAATAAACTCCATCAATCTAGTCGCACAGTGTTGCTGCCCTGAGGCCGTGTGTGTTCGTCTTTGTGTGTGTGTGTGTGTGTGTGTTTTAGATGCTCACCATGCTGACTGTAGACCAGTGATGAGGTTTTCATAGGATTTTATCGAATGAATCCTGTTCTAAATCCTTTCTTGAATCTTTTTGTTTGGTAAGGAATGAAGACATCTGGTACTTAAAACTACAACAGATGTTTATCTTATATCTTTATGTCCCTCAGTGTGCAGCTGCATAAGTAAAAACACAGAGATAAAATACTAATTATACTCTGAATTAACCGCTCAAATGATCAGTGAACCAAGTGATTGGATTAGTCAGCAACAATGTAAATAAAAACGTTATCTGTAAGTCGTGTATCAAGCAAACACGCATCATATTTTCTGGTTAAAGACTCTCTAATGTTTTCACTTTATAATTGAATATCTTTGACTTTTGTTAGTCGGGCAAAATAAGTTAATTTTATCAACAGTTAATTAGGAAATAATTGACAGAAAACAAGGGTTGTAACTAATAATTATTTTTCCATTATCAATTTATCAATTATTTCCTTGGTTAGTCTTTTATATGTTTGGTCTATAAAATGTCAGAAAATAGTGCAAGAACAACATGCGAATGTTGATGTCATGAATTGCTCTACCAACAGTCCAAAACCCCAAAATGTTCAGTTTATTATCACAAAAACAATTGACAAACTGAAACTAAGGAATTTGGAAGATTTTAAGCTTGAGAAATGAATTAACAATTACTTATTAAAATAGTTCACGTTTGATTTTCCTGTATTGTCAAACTGTCTCAGCTGTAATGAAAATATATCGACAGATATTTATGATGATTCAATCCAACACTTGGAGAAGGAGACTTGGACAAAGGGTCACATGCTTATGAGATGCTGGCTGGGTGAAAGGTCATCAACTTTCAGCAAAACACATTTGCCAGATAAAGAGCTGATACAGACAATCCCACTAATTTATTTAAGGTTTAATGGGGACTGAGGTAGCGGGTCAAACTGTCCCTCCAGGCAGAGAAAGAGAGAGCTGGAGGACACATACACATGTGGTCCACCCCTCTCGTACACATGCACACCACACAAAGAGGATCATCTGTCTTGAATGCTTACAGTAACGCTCTAGTGGTCGGTCACACACACACACACACACACACAGAACAATGCGACAGTCAGACAAAGAAATACAAATTGAAAAGCAAACAATGCACTGTGTGATTTAGCACTTCTCTGAAATAATCAAAATGGTTAAAGGATAGATTTACAACTTTTCAAGTACGCCTTAAAAAAAAATGTATTGAAACTTTTAACTGAGGTCGATACGAGGCTTCAGACAAATCAGGTGGATATCTTCCAAAATGGGTGTTTTTGGAACAAAATTCCCTGTTCCTGTCCTTTAAAGAACTGTTAAAGAGAAAGAGCTCAACAGTCCAGACAGCCGCAGGGTTTCACAGACGGGACAAAAACAAACTCCCCTTTCACGGCCGCCCTGTTGAGAAAGCATTTAGTCCAAGCGGTGCTAACTGAGGACAGAAAACAGAAACACGGCCACGAAGCTGGAACTCCAGATGAAGGTTGAACACACTGAATAAATAAATGAAAGGTGTAAAGGGAGTGGAGAGTGTGTTATTACTTGTATGTCCTGCAGCAGCTCTTGTTTTCTGCAGCGGATGCTTTCCAGCTCCTGTCTCTCCTCTGGACTGAGGTCATCGGGCACTGAGGAGAGACAGACAGGTAGCACTCAAATACAACCATTATATACACACACACACACACACACCAGAATTTAGCCTGGTTCAGGCTGTTTAGCAAACATATACTAAACAGAAGAAACGTGGTTTGAAAAGGCTAAATTAGATTTGACATCTTACTGTACTTGTTAAGCTCAAATGTCCATGCCGCCTCATATTTAATACACACCCTTAACTGTGCATGAACAAGTGTGTACTCTGATAGAGCAGAAGTTCCTGAGCATGAGATCTGCAGAGGAACGATAAGGTGAACGTGGCTCTGTTAGTCACTGACTTGTGGCTTTTCTGAAGAAGAAAAAAGGAAGATTACATTCCAGCAGTAAAAGAGGGAAAGCAGCACGTGGAGTTATTGGGCTGATCGGCATATTGCATGTTTCACACATCACACCTCTGCCCTGTCAACTTTAACTGCTGTTCTAAATTATACGGAGTAACAAGGAGCCACAGAGGACATGTCGAGTTATTGGCCTTCAATGTCTAACCATTAAAAACTGCAAGAAACTTTAACATGTTTTTACAACTTCACAAACAGAAGTCTGTTTAACGATAGGGACATTTGAGGCACTTAATTATAGCATTTGGCACTTTAAGATGCACGTTGGACAAAAGAAATCCTGACTCAAGGTCAACTTATTAGGTTTCGAAAGAGCTTTCAACCACATGTCACAGTCTTCTTCAGCAGATGGAGTAGACAGGGTATTCTTGTGCTGGGCATCAATAAAGGCTTATCTTATCTCATTTCTTGATTAATCAATTAATAATCATTTGGTCTATAAAATGTAATAAAATAGGCCAAATTGACAAAATGTTTGTTTTTCCACCGAAGAAAACCCAAACGTTTATCCAAGGTTTAACTGATAATATAAACTGTTGCAGATAAATAACAATCAACTAGTAAATTAATCGACTACAAGTTTCAGTTGTACAGTACAAATGTAGAAATGATTCATATTGTAAACCCTTCAAACTCTGTCAGGACAGACACCTCTCACTGTAAAGGCAAATTAAGTCGGCCTAAAGTCCGAGGTGGCGTGACACGCGCCACAGCCTCGGATAGTGATATTATTTACATACTGGACACACAGACAGTGACGCACTCGCTCATCACGTACACATAACCCACAGCTCTTATTATAACCCGGAGGACGAGAATAACGCAGCATTGTGAGCGGAGAGAGGCAGTGAAACTGACATTCACACTCACTTCCTCTCTATGGCTTTTAATTTAGAGAGAGGAAATAAGACTAACGAAACTCTGCCGTGTCATTCATCCTCCTCTCAAGCAAACAAACACACACACACACACACACACACACACACACACACACATTCCGACGTAAATAACATCATGTGTCTTCCACCAGCTGCTCTGCATAGTCTGGAGGTCAGCGAGTGTCCGTTTGTGTTGACTAGTAATGGGACACCTTGAAGTAGCAATGCTGCTGATGACCAGCTGCTGTGGACAACATATTCAGGACTAAAGCTCACATCCTCTGAAGACACAATGACGTGAAAAACAACTCAAACCACACGTATGACTTTCTGAGGAAGACGTGACAACACACACACTCATTCAGATTTCTTCAAAGTAGCTCTGATGCAGAAGTCATGATGACGCACTGAACACCTACACATTTGTGTCATAATCCTGAGGTTCATACCAGAGAAAGCGTCTATCTGCTGCTGAGTAGCTTCACCACAGGTCTCAATGGTCCCAGTAGAAAAAGATTCACTATTCCCAGTACAAAACAGCCTGTGGACACTGTACACAGCCTGCAGTCCAATCTGGTATTTTCAAAAATAATCCAGTCCTGCCCGAGCCCTCCAATGATCCCAATCCCAATCCTGTGGTCCTCTAGTCCAGCCTCCCTGCTTCTTAATCCTCAGGGCCTCATTCCAGCAGAGGGGAAAGGAGGAGAGCAGGCCGGCAGCTAAATGAAGATGAGGACAAGTGTGTGTGTGTGAGGAGAAAACCCTTGAACTCCCATCTCTCTCTCCCCCACCTCCCTCTGTCCATCTTGACTCCTCCCTCCTTCACTCAGTATCAAACAACAGGCTCCCCCACGTGGACACTGGTGTCCCAGAGAGAGAGAAGGTAGAGAGCCACAGAGGGTGCACACATCTGGACACCAGCAACAACCAAAATGCAAGAAATAACAAACCACTAAACAAGAGCTCTCTGTTCTGGTAGAATTAAATATGTCATTCTCTTCTGCTTATCACATGTGGTTGCTCATAGAAAACGTCACACAACACCAACAACAGCAGCTCCCTCATTTGTTGGTCTCATTATTTCATCCACAGGACTGCAGCTGACCCAGGACCCGAGGCAATGATCGGCCTCTTGCAGTTCACACGGCCAAAAATGTCCATTTCAATGTTCACAAGGCGATAATTGTGCATTTCAACGTTCCCTGGCCCCCGAGGATAACAAGCTCAACAAAGTGCCATAATCCCGTGGTTATGGTAAACTCCCCTGGTGACTGATTTTGCATTCACACAGCCGTAAGGCTCCAAAGTCCAGTAAGGATGCAGAAACAAATCCAAGCAGACAGGGAGAACAAACTGTGCCTTGAAAAAAAAAAACATCCTTGTAAGCGACAGTTATGAAAACTTGAGCTGGTCTCTCAGGGTGGTAAAGTATCTGTCAGGTGAGGAAAAATCTAAATGGACTACCGGTATTATAATGCTTCAAAATAAGGTACCAGTTACTTTGTTAAGTGGAAACCCGCGAAGAAAAGCTTCCTGTGCTGGTGGAAGTTCTGATATTTCCCTCTTGACGGCAGCTACCTTGCTGGAACAGTTTATGGTATTGGAAGTCCATTTTTAAAGCTTTTTCCATCTTAATTTAAATGACATTTGGTGATCTGTTTGGACAGGTTTCCCTCACCATAAAGCACATCTTGTAAGAGTGGCTCAAGTTACCAGAAGGAAACACTAGTGTAGCTGTGAGGAAACTGATTTATAATCAAAGTTATAGTCCTTTTTACTGTCTCTCCACAAACCTCCAGTGTCCATCACTTTGGTCACAAGTTGTGGGCAAAACGAGCAGAGAGGAGCCTGTAGCCCAGCCAACTGATTTCCACCCGATAAATGGGTGCATTGATTGTATTTATAGGCACATGAACTATATAAAGTGCTGCACAATAAGCACAACCCCCCATGAGCTCTGGCCTCAATCTAGAGTAATAATAATGGATCCCTTGTGCCAGTTTATAAAGAGCATTAACAGTCAGATGAGGAAACTAAATGCCAAAACATATTAGTGTTAAACTAGCAGGTATATACACTTCAATTACACATAGCGTTAGACGTTACATTAGCTAACGTTAGTTGGCTAAACTGGTTAGCTTGTAGGTTAGCTAGTTTAAATTAACTAAAGCAGGCCAACTCACCAACTCCGTCTTCCGACTTTAAAACCATATCTGTGATGTTGTTCGACGCCGGGGTGAAGAACAGCGCTAAATATTACACTTTAAAGTAACTTTATAGCTCTAAATGTGTCTGTATTTCCCCAGTTACCGTTAGACTGGCAGTTAATGACAACTGTGGAGAGACAGCCGGTGTTGGGGCAGGATGGCCTGGGCGGGGCTTCAACGGCAGCAGCCAATCAGAGAGCGGATAGACACAAACTGATATCTGTACACGTAGTTATCCATCCATCTGTCTGTCTGTCTATATATATAGCTGTCTATTTATCTATTTATCTGTCTATCTGTCTATTTGTCTGTCTGTCTGTTCCATTACGTGTGTAGAGAGAAAAGGAGAAATGCGTTTGCATGCTTGAATCTGTGTTTGTCTATCTGTATATGGGTGTAGCCGCATGCTCACAACAGCAGATTGAACGTATCGTTGCCTGAGGATAAGTGTAAATGCTCCACTTTAATCCAGTTTCAGCACTCCACCCTGTTCTGTACAAAGTAGTGAAAGGAATTCATTAGAAGCAGGAAGAGGAAACACAACTCAACAAGTAACAAAGAAAACAACTTCCCACCTGCTGAAGAAGACAGACACATTTATATAAATGAGTGTGAAGAGGGAAGAATTTGATATCAGCCGATCGGTGGCTTGTGTGTGAGGGAAAGAGGAAGCGAGAGGAGAGGATGTAGGGAAGGATAGAGGAAAGGATTGCAGCTGTGCGCTTGAATCAGTGCTTTATTCAGAGTTTGGACACACCAAAAACAGGATATGCTGAGGACGGATGGGGAAGAAGAACTGCTGCATTTTAGTCTTTTAAAGGGTCAGCTCACCCAAATACAACAGACGTGGTTTTTTTATTTTGGTATAAATAGTTGAACAGTTGACAGTGAGGTCTGTGGATTATCCAGAGTAACAGGGACGCTGTTCATGGAAAGAGAATTTGAGATGGAGACACAAATCTCTCACAAAATTTGGACGAAGTTAAACCCAAACTATCTGCAAGACGAGTGAGAAAATGATCCAACTCTTTAGTGATTGTGAATGTAAATCATGTTTTAGGGGAAATCCATAAGATATGACACACTTGTTTATGTGTATGATTGTATGGGGAAAAGAAAAATGAATAAAAAAGACAAAATGAATGAAAGAATAAAAAGAGGAAAGTAGAGAAAGTAAGACAGATGCTAAAATACAAGTATACTAATAATACTAATAAAATAACATAGACACAAAGGAAGATATAATACAACTTGTTGAGTAAATCTGTTTCACAGTTGAAGGGTTTATGTGTGAACTCATCATGGTAGCAGAGGTCTTGAGACGTAACACAGAAATAATGAAGCAGAAAAAATAACAATAAAAATAGAAGGGAAAGTCCAGCTAGAGCTCTTAATAGATATACAACGTGTGGAAAGAACCTGTGTGATCACCGGGGCTGCTTTCATTGAGTAAGAATGGCTTCTGAATGAGCACATTGACACAGAGAGAAAGCACCTGCACAGAGGGAGACCAGTGGGCAGCGATGGAGATTATGTCACTCGAGCACCCACTGGAGAGCAGGATCCTGGACCAGAGGCTGTGCGTCATGTTCTCAAATCAAGCCCACCATCACACACACACACACACACACACACACACACACACACACACACACACACACACACACACACTCACAGTTTGTCTGACTCGTGTGTAGATGAACACAGAAATGTCAGAAACACAGCATGGTGCACACACACACCTACACACACACACAAACACACACATACAGAGTGCTCTGTGTCTTGATAACCTAACAGAAAATCACCAAGGCAACTGAACACTGATAGCACTTAGTGCCAGTCTTGCTCTGCATGTTTTGTTTGTTATTTCTAGGCTTTCGAGAGTCCCTCAAAAGCAACGTCTAACCAGGAAAGACGTGATAATAACAATAATGGCAAAATCATTTGTAAAGCACTTTAAAACTGAGAAAATGAAAGAAAATTATAAGAGAATGCAATTTAGAGTTTACTTATCAAGGCACACAGTGCTCAGAGACAATAGCTAACATATTTCTATTTTTTAAGTGTATTAAAAACACTCACCTGTGGCTGCAGCAGGTGCCCCCGGTCGCACCGTAGGGCAGAGAAATGCCTGGAAGCTGGAGGCACACAGCTCACTCACAGTCCCCATCACGACCCGGTGTGTATTCAGGAGTTTGGGACAAAACAGCATTGGAGGCTAACGGTATCCCCTCAGCATCTCTGGGCTTCACTCCCCTCTTAAGTCGGCATCATACTTGACTAAAAGGCTCCGGCCTCAATCAGGCGTCTTTTAGCGTTTTCCCTCCCGACCGCCACCAGACTCTGACAGACTGTGAGAAAAAACACACTATCCTCTCTCTCTCTCTCTCTCTCTCTCTCTCTCTATCCTCCCCCCTCCCTCTTGCTCACACACTTGACCTCACTCCTGAATTCAGCCTCACACTCTCCACACTTCCACTACTACACACACACACACACACACACACACACACAGTCGTCAGCTATAACACATGTTATAATAGCCTACATTCTTAACATAAAAAGGACACATACATACTGTGCGTATGTAGACAACACACCTGCTGCGGTGTCCCTTTGAACAATTGTTAATGTATTCTTGGAAGTGGTGACAAATGTACACATGCACGCTATCCTGCTGTTTCACACCCACACACACACACACACACACACTTCAGAGCTCAGACTAGTTTGGTCAGAGCTGAGCAAACACACATAGATGCATAAACATAAACCTTATGTTGCATTTTGGTGCTGGAAGATATAACAATTCCCTTTCTTTAAATTAAAGTAGCAATATTACAGTGTAAAAATACTCCTTTAACAAATTATATATATATATAAAACTCCCAAACAAATTACAACATGTTATTATGATCGCTGATACATTAACATGTAAGTAGCATTTTCATTTTTTACATTTTTTAACAGATTTTAATCTATGAGAATGTTGTATTTTATAAACTGATATTTAGTTGGTATAAAACAACCTATAAAGTATCTCGTATCGATTGCTGCCAAATTAATGTGGTGGCGTAAAAAGTAGATTATGTGCCTCTGAAATTTTACTCTATATACAATAAAGTAACACAATAAACGTAAAAGGGCTGCAAAGGTCTAAAGTTGCCATTATTGTAGTGGGAGAAATACTTTTACTAACTTTTTACTTGCACTACATTTCCTATCGGCATCACTCCATTTATTTCTTCCACTCATTAAATCTATTTGAGTCTTTGATTATCTCCTTTCTTCTCCTTTCTCTGTAGAGCTGACCTCTTTCTGTTGACCTCGCACTCCTGGTAACCAGGAATATCTTCTCTGCTCAACTTTGATCATCTTGTGGCTTTACAAGATTCAAGACTCAGTGTTTGTTAAGTTTTATTAACTTTATTATTAAGTTTATTTTATTAATTTATCTTTTATTTTACACACACACACACACACACACACACACACACACACACACACAAATAGTAGGTGAGTGGAGGAGGTATGTAGTCCCAGGGTTATGGGATTAGCATATAAAATAATCAGGAAAAGAGAGCGCTGGTCTGTTTCAACAGCACTTCAGCGATGCTCACAAATTGCGTACATATGGACCTTTCTATAAATAGATGATATATGGAGTTGGGTTGCACCGCCTGCTGCTGCTCATCATTTAAACATTGAAACTAATGTACAACACAAAATAAAGACAGTAAAAGTACCAAAACCAGTAAATAGAAGGACAGACGTATTCTAAGCAAAGTCCTCATGATGCAGAATAGTTAATCCATACATTGCAGGATATATAAAATCCACATGCTGAAGGTGAAGAAAACATAATCAATCTCAATAAGAGTAGAGTCTGTCTGTCTGTCTGTCTGTCTCTCTATCTGTCTGTCTGCCTGTCTGTCTGTCTGTCTGTCTGTCTCTCTGTCTGTCTGTCTGTCTGTCAGGATGACGAAACCCTAAAAAACATCTTTCTCTGTCTCTGAGTCTCCTGATGGGAAAAATAAAAATGAAACATGGAACCACCACTCTCCAAAATGCTCAATCTTATTTTCACGACCTCTCTCAGAACAGCTCTTCTCACTTAAATGCATGTGGTTGCCATGGCAACCACAAAAAAAAGCCCAGCATGTAAGAGAAGAAGAAGAACGTGTAATAACCATCTCTCCTCCTCATGTAAGGAACGGAGCATCATTTACCTTCTTCCTGCTCATTTAAAGGCTCACTGGGGCTGTTTTTGGTTTAGTCTGTTTGTTTCTCTCCTTCTCTCTTTTTAAAAATACTAAGTATTGTTTGTATATATTGTATTTGTTACACAGCTCCTGTGGTATTTTGTTCAGTTCAGAAATCAAGCAATATTTTTCAAGTTTTTTAATTTTACTAAACTGTTCACTTCCAACTGAAATACAGTCGTTGCTGGACGACACAGAAAAAAAGGGAAAATTCACGTCCATGTACAGAAATCAACAGTTAGACTGTGTTGGATATTCAATTATGCAATGCCTGTTGTGAATTCTGAGCTATATTCAGTCTCTCTATCTCTCTACTAGTATTATGACGATATCAAACATAAATATTTCCATTTAATGAGGCTATTGTACTTAATATTAAAGCTAATTTCCTCCTAAAAAAACAAAATCAACAACACAGCACTAGCTCTAGTTTATCCCTCTAGTAGGCTATAAGTCTATCGGTATACGTAAACTAAATAGTTACTCAGCAAACTGAATAACCTAAAATATTACAACATATTGAAATAAATATAATATTAACAATAAACCAATACAGAGAGAAAAGGGGCAGCAAGAAGAAATCAATCCCATCTAAGCCCATGCTAACGGCTAGAGGCTGTACTCGGTCAATCCTCTAATAGCTTTTGACATTTCACTCAAAACCACAAAAGTCAATGTCAGATTTAGCCGCTAGCTTTTGTGCAATTAGATAACGAGGGAAGATGTCTGCCGTGAAGTCTGGTGAGACGATGATGAGTTAAAAGACGAGGTCAAAAGAAAAGTACAGAAACTCTCAAAGAATGTTGAACATGATCTGAATTTGATCAAGTTTAAGGCAACAGATTAGCTCCAACTGCTGCCCACATGTCTCCGCCTTTCAGGGATTCAAATAGATTAAATCAAAAAGGTTTGTGTGGGGGTGCAGCTTCCATTCACCTCAGTTAAAATACACTTTTTGTTATTATTATTACTACTATTGCTTCTATTATTATCTATATGTAGCAGAGGAAAAGGTTTAGAAAAGCATCCTTTAAAATATGAAAGAATATGGTAGAAAATGATGGACACATGAATGCATCAATAATGATATATCAATGTAAAATAAATCATTCTAGACCATTTTGCATGATGACTAGCCTACTTTTTTGTACTTTAGGTATATTTTGATGCCAATACTTTTGCACTTTTACTCTCTGACTTTCATTTGTAACAGAGTAGTTCTACACTGTAGTTTGGCTTCTTTTACTTAAGTGAGAAAATACTTGTGTATCTCTGTCTTTAGTTTATGTCTGGTGGGGAGGCTGGTGTTTTTTATTTATTATATTCTTCTGTATATGAGTATATATATATATATATATATATATATATGTATGTATATATAAATGTCATTGTAACAGAGCTACATGGAGCAGAGTAGTAGAGGTAACATTGGCTGGTTCAGGTCTTCAGTGGAGCATGAAGAGGCTGTTGTGTCCTCCGGTGGCCACCGGGTGGCATCACGACCACAAAGAATAACGTTTGTGTAGAATTAGTTACACCAGGTAACTGCAGCTTTGCATAACTACACAATAGATTTTATTTTCATCAGGTCAATTTGTATCTGCAATCTGCCTCCTGGTTTATTGCTGGAGTGTGCAGTCATTGGGGCCTTCTGATAATCTAAAGAATGATCATCCTCCCTCACTTATCCTTCAGACCTATATTCAGATATTTTACTGAAGTAACAGAAGGTTAAAATACTACATTATCTGATTCTTATTACTATAGCATCAGTTTTAATGTTGTAGCCGATCAGCATGGAGGTAATTTGGTACTTTATATAAGTTTATCCCTTAACAATATATAATAACAAACTAATGTTCTGTGTAAACTTTTAATCTGAAGAGTAACCAGCTCTCAAATAAATGTAGTGGATTAAAAAGTATAAAGTATCTTAAAAATGGATTTATTAAGTAAAGTAGCAGTACATAAAATGTATATCTTAAGTTGCCTATAAATGCATAATAATCACAATACATCAGATAAACAATGATTAAAAAGCAAACTGTTTGCCAATGGGAAGGTCAAAAGACTTTCTGTAGCCTCTGGTCAACAATATGTAGTAAAGGTTTGAGTCTTTCTTTGGTTCATAATTAATTTGTGCTTGTTTAGACTTGAACATCTAGTCCAAACAAGTGTTTATTCTGTGTCTCTTCCTGTCCTCTGCGTCTGAGGCAACCAGGATTAACCAAACACAAAGGGGAAAGTACAAAGTGTCGATTTAAGAGAAGTGACAGAAGACAGTCATGTACGCACCCTGCATCAGTCCGCTTCACCTAAATATACTTGTACTTCAATTCACACCCTCCCGATGACACAGTGACATCTGAGTTTAGGGAGAAAGGAAATCCCCTCTAATACCGGATGATTAATACAATCCTGTTTGACAGTTTTCAGGAGAGAATGAACAGAGATGACAAAAACGTCCGGTCTGGGCTCTGCCTGCACATTTCTCAAATATTTTCCTAGTTGAGTAGAGTACCACATCTCTTTAAAAGTATTGGACTGCCCTTCTCCCAGCAAGGCCTCTCCACCCTGAAGTACGTCCTTCACACACAGACAACCTCAGTGGGAAACGAACAGCCGCCAAATGAAGGCCGAGTTTGAGTGCTTTGCATACCAGCATTACAAATGTTTGGAGGTTAAATTTAGAATTCAGTGTGTAGACTTATAGATGGTATTCTACCGGTTCTACGGATTTAAGACATTATTAACTACATGGAATAATTCGATATTTTTAAACTAAGATTATTAAGAAATGCTATTTCAGACAGCATTGTCATTGTGAGTGTGTTAGCACGCTGATAGCATTTAGCACAAAGAGCCAATCTCACAGAGTTTAGAGCCTAATTATAAAACAAGGTTAGATTTGTTGTTTATTTCCAGCAATTTTACTGCTGGTATGATTTTTCAAGTGACTTATTTCATGATGAAATCAGTCTAATCTGGTAATGCTCGTGTGATGCTAAATGCTAACATCAGCATTGAGCTCAAAGCACAAGTTTGATTCATAATGTCTTACTGTAACTTTATTTTTAAAACACTTTGGGCCTCCAGCCGGCATCACTTAACCGAAACCGTATCAGCAAACACCCAATAAGACTCACGCAGGCAGCAAATATTCTTTCAAACGTGTGGTTTTTATTTGATAATACTGAATATTTTGTCCTTCGCCCGGACTTACACAAAGCATCAAACACATGCACAGTCCTCTATTCACACAAGGTACCCATTTCTCATTTCTCTACACCTCTCCAAAAAGGATTAATCTCTCTCACTCTCACGTTACTCCAGCGCAAGAGGACCTTCTCACCTCGACACTACAGCTAAAGACATCGTAGACAAAGACAGCGAAAACACACAAAAATCATGACAGGTATAATTATAACACTGAAAAAATAAAAAGTAATGGAAAATGGAAAGTTTACTTTTAAATTATGCCTCTAATACTCCATCATATATATACTTTTTTTTTTGTTAATGTAGCTGTAACAGCACTGTAAACTTGGATTGAGTAACTTGCTTTCTATGACAGCGATAAAGCTTTCATGAATAAGTGGAAGGAGCAGTCAAAGCTAACATTAAGCATGTAAAGACCTTATTACTCATGAAATGAACCGTCTGCGAGAATATACTGGCAAATCATGAAACTGCTGTTGGCATTTACAATCAACAGATAATACAAAGACACTGAAATAACATACAACAAAGCTCTTTTTTGTTTCTCTTTCACACATAAAACCTGTAAAAAGATCCCTTATATCCGAACCTCTCACGCGCCACTTTTTTTTGTTTTTCGTCCATCGTAAGTACTATTTTATCTGTTATGACAAAGATAGCAAGAATAAGTCTGTAAATATATGGATCACCAAAAGCACTCAAAATAGGATAAATCTGCACCTGAGGTGGATCTGTCGTTCTCGGCGAACTATAATAACTGTCACATCAGAGTGTTCAGGCTCTTGTCTTTACTGGAACTCATCCTCAAAAAGTGCAAATCTAGTTCTAATGCAGTAAATAATAATCATCAAGGAACAACAAAAGTATATGTATAGGTACTGCACAGCTACATAGAGGGGATAACAAGGGAGAGGGATGAAGACGAGATGAGGAAGTTGAATTTGGGATATTTCTGATTGGACTGTGGGGGCGACGAGGAGGTTTCTTTTTACCTCATGAGCAGGTTTGAATTTAGAGCGCTCGTCTTTACACAGCATAGACTGGTCCAGTGAGGCCTGTGACGGTCACAGGCTTCAGTTAAAAATCACCACGAGAAAAGATTTCCCCCCTAATGAAACCAGGGAAAGATCAGCCATGCGAGATGACTCGTGTTCTTTTTAAAGAAAACAGTTAAGCATGTCGTGGGCGTCCGACGTCAACCGGTGGCCAAACAGCTCCCAGCAGAGCAGACGAGAGGAGCGGTAACTAATTCGGAGAGAGCGCGACACAATCATTTAAAAAGAAAAAAAAAGGCAACTTGGAATTTGGCTTTGGAATAAAAATGGACAATGAGGTAATAAAAGTAGAAACACGATGGGTAACGAATGATCGTCAGCAGATCGGGGATTGATTGGTGGGGTCTGGAGAGCAGAGCTGTTAAAGCGCTTTGCGGGGCAGGAAGTGCTCCGTCTCACCGAGAATTTATGTCCTCCTGACGCCAGCCTCAGGAGGAAGTGACATCATCACTTGACCAGTCTATGTCTCATGATGCCGTTGTCTGAGAACAACCTCTGAGCCCCTTCAAGTACAGTCGAGCAAGCTAACGGACAACAAATACAAAGAGAGGCTGAAGGTTGTTTTCAGACCAGCAGGTAATTTCAGTCACACTAGCTTTACCTTTTTTTAAATCAAAAATCACTTTGCCTGATGTTGTTATCTATAATTTCAATGGAATCGTTTACATTTATTTCCCAGCCAGGCTGTGCAGTGGGCGGTCAGGTCAGCCACGTGACTAAGGGTCGTCTGCGTCCAGGAACTCCTTCTTGGGCGACGCGATGCCGCGGTACCAGGAGCAGGAGCCGTCCCCCCTCTTGATGCAGGCGTAGTGGTTGGCCTGGCGTCCGTGCACCTGCTTCTCGATCATCAGGTCCGTCCACAGACACTCCTCAGGAGCCGAGATCTCACAGGGCAAATAGGGACAGCGCACAATCTGCAGAGACACACGGGACAATCTCCCTTTACTGTGTGGACAAACTGCTGCATTTTAAAATTACGAACCCTTTTTTTAATTTTTCCCCCTGCAAAAGCCCATAAATGTTGTAGTAATTATCTTTCTACATAGTACTTTCTATAAGTAGTGGTGGAGTCCATCATTCCATCACTGCATTCAGGTTAACTAACTAAGCACAAGCAATTCACTGGAAAACAATGCAGCATGCAATCCAGCGTAATTTTACCTCATTCATTTTCAGCCTCACTGTTTGCTCTCTTTAGGTTTGATCTGCTTTAAGTTTCTGCTGCTGCTTCACATTAAAGGAGCATCCAACGGGAGAAACAACAGGGTGGCTGTTATTGTGAATCTTAAGGATTATAGCTTTAAGAAAGAGGCGTCAAACACTTTTTCTTAGACTTATTCACTCTCTTGCTGAGAGTTACCTGTAGGAGATAAACCACACATACACGGACAGTCCTCCTGTGTCTTACCTTGCATTCGCAGCCCATCTCGTAGCGCTGGGTGAGGCCCTTCTTCTGGGTGCTGCTCAAGGAGTCCCAGGGCATGATGTAATCACACAGGGTCACATGCATGCTCCCGTCGGCCTCGGCTTTGCCTGTGAGAGAACGAGACAGCGTTAAAAGCTTCACAACGACAGAAAAATCAACACCATTATACATGCATCAACATTAATGCTCTCATTGGACAAAAGGCCAAAAGCTGTAAGCGTCAGGCAACATGATCACAGGTAAAACTGATCTGTTACATATCAGACTGGCGTCTGCAGGCATCAACACAGACCTTCGTCCTCTGTGTGAAAAGCTAATGTTTATGTTTCACGCAGGATTTGCACCAGTCAAAACAAGAAGATATTTCAACTTGAGTCTGCAGATCTGCTGAAGTCCTGCAGACTTCACCGCTATCTCGTCTGCAGAGCAACTCTCAACATGTCGAAGTCTTTACAGCACGTCCTCGCAGACGAGACTGACTCACGTTTCACTGGAACGCGTCCAGCTGTTAACCCTTCCAACTGGAGGAGGGATGAATTGTTTTAAAGAAAAATGCCCCGCTCTGCAGAAAGTTAACTGTCCTACTTTCCCACTGCTTAAGTCCTGCAGTCGGAGAGAGGAAACGCTGGCTTCAGCAGTTCCTCCTCTTACAACTCTGTAATTAGGGCCGCGTGTTTGCGGGTGCATCTCTGTCTGCGATGGGGAAACCAGAGCACGCATGACATCATGATCCTGTGTGTCTCATTCTGCTGCTTTCAGTCACAATACCAGCCAGTACTTAGCCTTCTAAACATTAAAGGAATAGTTTGACATCTTGGCAAATATGCTTATTCACTCTCTAGTGGAGAGCTGGACGAGAGGATTGATACCACTCTCGTATCCGTTTGTTAAATATAAGGCTACAGCTAGCAGCTAGTTAGCTTAGCATAAAGACTGGAGATAGGGGGAAACAGCTAGCCTGGCAAAATCAACCTACTAGCACGCTCAAAGCTCTTTAGTTAACACATTTTTTTGTTTTGAAAACAACAAAATTGTAAAAACAAATATTCAAACCCCACTGTAAAATTGCTGTTTTTACACTTAGACCAGATTAACTTAACCAGACATAAAGTGTTAATTAGTGAACTTTAGTGGTACTGGTACACAGATTTCTGTTACCTTCAGAAAGCGCCAGGCTAGCTGTTTCCCCCAGTTTCCAGTCTTTATGCTAAGCTAAGCTAACATCTCCTGGCTGTATTGTCACAGCTAAACAGACATGAGAGATTGGTATCAATCTTCTCGTCTAACTCTCTCAGACATATCATTATATGACTAACTTGTTCGCAAACAGTTGCCTATTTACACATCAAGTAGTCACGGAGCAACGTTATCATCCATTTGGCGCTGATGAATGTAAGTCCAATATTTACCCTGCTGTGAACACAAGAGGGGAAATATCTGTTTTTTCAGCTGCGAAGGTTATGGACAGTCACTAAGTCACAACACACCCAGCCAACAACAAGATGTTCCCTGTAGGCTGTTATCTTGTAGAGTGAAATATTTTATTTTCATTTCACTGTCATCATCACCTTGAGCAGCAAGATATAAAGTCCGTACATTCACAACTCCCAGGAGCTTGTGCTGTCGCACGACAGACAAGGTCACTCCCTGTCTCCACCGGGTTTAGTCAGCAGCATATCATTACCCATAATAACATAAACAGTTACTCCTCCCACACACAAAATGGCCTGTTTAGTCTTTATCTGATCTCATGTTTGTCTGCACGACTGTTTACACCTGGAGGTCGATCTCTGATTATCTGTCCGTTTCCTGTTTACTTTCCCGTCTGTCCTTGTTCTTTCACTATTTATTTGTAGATTTGAATCATAGTTTATTAATAGCTACCCATTAGAAGTTACCGGAGACCAAAGTAACACAAAAAAAACAAGTTGTTTTGACTGTCAAATACTTTATACAAAGATATAAAACAGATTGGAGGAAATTAACAAATGTTACTTATTAGTAACTTAAATAATTACTACTATTAAAATATAATCTGCAATAAAGTAAACAACTAAAAGTCACTAAACACAATGTAAGCTTAAAGGAACAGTTCAATATTTTTTGGAAAATACACTTCTTCGCCTTCTTAAATTGCCTTAATAAATCTGTAAAAACAAAAGCAGACATGAAAGCTCATAAGTGATACACACCTGAGATCAAGTACTCCTTCTTGCCGATGACATCCAGAGTAACGCCACAGACAGCGGACACAGGAGCAGTGAAGATAGCCTCGATGTCCTGGTTAGGCCCCTTGAACATCTGGATCAAAACCACAGCGAGCGGCGTCAAAGGTCAGAACGAAGGCATCACAATACTAGGAGGCATCCGGTGGATTCTCAAATTCAATCGGTGTATTCTTACCTTGATCTGTTTGATCTCATACCGGATCCTCTTGATGGGGTTCCCGTAGACATCGTTCCCAGAATCCACCTCTCTCTCTCCAACCACCTTTGCTCGAATCACTGTTGGGGAAACAGCGGGACATGGCGTCAGATTACACGGCGTTACATGATCCCACCATCACAAAAAAAAAGATCTGCTGCTGTGAGCGAGCAGACTTGTGAACAAGGAGTTCTTATTTTCTCGACAAATCAATTGATTGTTTGGTCTATAAAATATCGAGAATAGTGAAAAATGGCGATCACAATCTTCAAATGTGTTATTTTGTCCGACTAACAAAGAAATTCAGTGTACAAAGATGTGAAACAGAGAAAAGCAGCAAATGATCACATTGGAGAAACTGACAGCAGATCATATTTGGTATTTTCTGCTTTAAAAATGGCTTAAACAGGCAGTTTTGACGGCCAAAGCAACGTCCACATCTGCCTGAAGTCTCATGTGCACAACACACCACATTAAAGTCGGGAGCAGCCCAACTAAGGGTTCCTATTAGGTCAAAAACTGCATGAGGGCCAGACACATAAACTGATTTGGCCTGCAGCACCAAGCTTCCTGCTTCCAAACATGAACAGGAAACCGGCAAAGGAGCAGAATTAACAAATAAGAGTACAACTTGAAAGCTGATATGCAGAGAGGGAGGAAGAGAGAGAGAGAGAGAGAGAGAGAGAGAATGGGCCAGAGGCTTGTTTCTCACCGTGTGTGTGTATTGTGTGTTTTAATGGCTGAACTGACTACATCAAGCTGCAGCTATGCTTCGGGCATTTATTCAGAATGGAAAATATGAGCAATAGAGACAAAAAAAACATGAAATAAGCAGGAACAGTGGACACGTACACATAGATAAACACACACACAGTTGACTGCTGTTGCTCTTACACCCGTGGGTTCAGTTTATGACTTGGAGCAGAAACAAATATGGGGGTTCATGGCTCCCAGAGTTTAGAACGTCTCTCTCTCTTCTGCTCCTTGCATGCAATGCATGCTTTTCTGCACATGCAACTATGACCACTACTATTATTAATTTAGTGTATAAACTGTCCGAAAAGTGAAAAATCAATCAAATGTTTCCAGAGTGGAAGGCGACATTTTTGTCCACAAACAGCTGAGAAATATTCATTTTACATCGACATGACAAAGAGAAAAAAAGTAAATCCTCAGATTTGAGAAACTAGAACTAATGTTTGGTATTTGTGTTTCAAAACTTTTATCTGACAGGGGAAGTGTGGGAGCAATATCAGGAAACAATCCATCCCCATCCTGACGTGGGAGTGTAATAATGCACAATGTGAGTGGAGGTAGTCTTCATGGAAGGTAACGGGGATCACATCTTCTACTAAACACTGCAGGAAAGCCTGAATCTATATTCAATCTGAATGCAGTTTTGAAGATAAATTCTTAATTGAATCTATTGAGGTCTATGAACTATTAACACTTGAGTATGAGTGGTTGACACAAACACGACTCCAACTGTTTCTATCATCAACCCTATAAAGTCATAATAAGTCAAGGTTGTGTTTAAAGTTCGTCTCGCTGCCCACAAGTGACCAAAAACAATAAATTAATTAATGCACGTTTATGTAACAAGGGTTGTAATTAACTTACGCATACGCAGTGTGGATGAACGACCCGGATGTTTGATTTGCTAACAACACAGACGGAGGAGATAAAAAGATTTGTTGATTCTGCGATTAACAAATCCACAATGGAGCTGATAACTGGCCTCATAAAGTCATTAATAGGAGCTTCAGAGAAAAGCTAAATTCTTGCTCCTCACAAGCAAACTTCTTCTTTTAGTTCCACTCTGATGTTTAATGCAAATATGCAGCAACAGCCAGAGTACACACACAGGTTTCGACAGAGCTTTCAACCACATGTCACAGTCTTCTTCAGCAGATGGAGTAGACAGGGTATTCTTGTGCTGGGCATCAATAAAGGCTCATCTTATCTCATTTCTTGATTAATCAATTAATAATCATTTGGTCTATAAAATGTAATAAAATAGGCCAAGTTGACAAAATGTTTGTTTTTCCACCGAAGAAAACCCAAACGTTTATCCAAGGTTTAACTGATAATATAAACTGTTGCAGATAAATAACAATCAAATAGTAAATTAATCGACTACAAGTTTCAGTTGTACAGTACAAATGTAGAAATGATTCATATCTTAAACCCTTCAAACTCTGTCAGGACAGACACCTCTCACTGTAAAGGCAAATTAAGTCGGCCTAAAGTCCGAGGTGGCGTGACACGCGCCACAGCCTCGGATAGTGATATTATTTACATACTGGACACACAGACAGTGACTGCCATGTCATTCATTCATCCTCCTCTCAAGCAACACACACACACACACACACACACACACACACACACACACACACACACACACACACACACACACACACACACACACACACACACACACACACACACACACACACACACACACACACACACACACACACACACACACACACACACACACACACACACACACACACACACACACACACACACACACACACACACACACACACACCTGGCTGGCACTCTCTCCCGCATTCCTCTCAGTTTTTCCGCTCTCATTTCCCGACCTCATTCGGAGCCGCAAACTAATGAGCGAAGAATCAGCAGCAGGACACAATACTGAGGGGAAACTACCCTGTTGTTCACAACGGATTGCTGTTATGGGAGCTTATCTGTCTGCCTTGGTGTTGCAGATGTGTTTACTTCTCAGCCCCCCTGCAATAAAGCCAGAGCGGATCATCCTGTGCAGTCTAAACAGCGGAGGCGGCAGACTATCCAGCGTGATACTAAAACAGCACGACGGGGGGGGAGGCCCGCAGGCGGCCGACCTTCACTGCAGATTGATCCTGAAGTCATCTGATCACCAATCAGTCAATCAGCAGCCAGGTGGGCCCCCTCCATTAACCACCAGCTGACCCACATTTCTACAGCTCCCCTGTCCCGACGACGTTTAATGACTTATACATGCGTATCAGCTGCACTACGCAATGTTTTCCATGCAAAACCCAGTACGAATACACACCACATCCTAAGTGCCCCCCCCCCATTCAATCCCACCGCATGACTATCTACTCCACTGACCACCAAATCATCCCTGATGTGGTTTGTCCAGCTCCAGACTTATGTGAGCCTTCTGTTCATTTGACCAGAGACGAAACCGCCCTCATGACCTGTGAACACACCCGTGTGAAGACTAAGACTCTGGTCTCCTTTGTGAGCTCCCCGATGACGACGACAGCAACCACTGTGATGAAGAGTCGGATCAACACATCACAAGAGGATGATATCGACAAATACTGGCGTGTGTGATGTAATTATATAAGTGTTTTGATTCATGTATTGCTCAAATGTCAAAAAATGGTGAAGAATGCCCTTTACAGTCAAACCCTAGCTTGTTTTTTGTGCGAACCAACAGTCCAAAATAAAAAAGTATTCAATTTGCAATTATACAAAACAGAAAAGCAGCAAATCCTCACATTTGGGAAGCTTGCATATTAAAATCAGCCAATTGTTGAAATATTTAAAGCAGCATTAATTGATTTTTTGGCCACTTGCGTTGACGTATCATCATCTTTGAAGTTGCTTATTTACATCCAGGTGATACAGATCAACATTTGTCATTCATTTGGAGTTTTGTATCAGGTAAAATGATGAACGTTAGTCCAATATTCACTCTCTTCTAACTCTGTTTTTGGTCTCTACCAACTCCCGAGGGGAAGATCTCTCTCTTTAGCTGCTAAATGTTTCACTACGTTCACCAGCTAGCCTCAAACTGAGTCCGTCTGCTGTACTTTAGGATTTTTGGAGCTTTTTCACTGACAACAGCTGCTTGAAACAACGATGATTGATGATGCCTCAGTGCAGATCTTTGTGACAACACTTTATGAACCATATTTGAGGGATCCTTGCAAAAATACAATAATCAAAACAAAAATACAAATACTCTCTGATACAATGTTATCCAATTGTACATTTCATGAAGAAACATCTCTCCGTTTCTATAAATAGAGACGTGCATGTGTTGTTGCATGTCCACTCCTGCAGACAGCAGGGTGCCTCTGGTCTTCCACAACGCCCAGCCTCCGGACAGTCTGACTGGGCCGGGCTGCCGGGAAAGTTCCCCTTTGTGGGCAACAGATTTATATGAAAAGAGGGTGTTTGTCTCTGCACACGCATGTGTGTGTATGCGAGTGTGTGATTGTGCGGTAGGTGCATGACACTGTTAGATTTTAATGGCTTGTGGTCTTAACCTAGAGCATCATTTAGCATGAAAAACAGAAGGTGACACACGCGAGTATCCCAGTTTCGCCAAAACAAATATCAAATTGTCAGACCGCATAACTGTAGACAAAGTCACTTTGTTGTTGCCTACATGCACATTCTGGGCAACCAGACAACCAACTGTATTCTGATTCTCTGCGAGCCTGCAAAAGCCCATTTCACCCCTGCTGCTCCTCCATCCACAGATTGGGGTTTTCAATTCCGCCAAAAACCACAGTCTCCGTCTCGGGTCCACCCTGAAACCATCGCCACACAATGACATCGACCATTTGTGCCTTTTAACGTGCATCCTCCCTCCTCTGACAAAAGCTGTATTGCCTCACAGACCATTTAAAAAGACAACATGAGCACACGGAACACAAACACAACTCTCCTGTGAGACGCCCTGTCGCTAAGTCCTTCCAGCTCAGCGAGACATTGAGTCACGCCTGAAAATAGAGATGTCATTTTGCAATGTGAAGTTACTCAGATACACCTCTCTTCCCCAAACACACAGCGTGTGGAAGTGAATAAGGAGTCAAGAGAGCAAGGACGAAAAGACGAAGCCAAAGTAGTGCGGTCTTGGAGTTTCCCCATTCTCAAGGATACCATGCATATTTTAACTTGGACCGTGACTTTACCTCCTAAAAACTCACCCTGAACTGACAGCCAGATGTCATCTGTCGCTAGTGTGTGTGTGTGTGAGCAAGCGTCCACCATCCATGGCAGCAGGCCTACAGTTGTGTGTGTGTGTGTGTGTGTGTGTGTGTGTGTGTGTGTGTGTGTCTGCATTACACCGGAACAAAGTTGGGAAAACCCCAGCAGCATTCCTGTAATTCCTCCCAGCACCACCCCTCACAGGAAGAAACAGGGCCGGAATGGAAATTCAAAAAAGAAGAGGAAAGCTCGCGGTGTGACATATTCTGTGGTTAAGATTCAACCCCCCCCCCCCCAAAAATAATAAAAAAAAAAATCTCTTCACATTCTCCATCCCTTGTCCTCCTCTCTGCTCTTTCCCTCCTCGTCTCTGTCCCTCTCTTGTGCCACGTTGCCCTGCAAAAAGCCTCGTCCCGGAGCAGCTGAGGGGTGAAGCCACACTTTACCTGAGACAGTATGTACAGTGATGGTCACAGACTCCTTCCTGTGTTCTACTCTGATGTGCTCAAACATCCTGGGACACTATAGTCCTCTTACTGTGGGTTATTAGAGCACTGCACTGAGATATGACAATGGAATCAGAGTGGATGAATACCATTCAGTTAATTATTATATTAACAGGTGCACTTTTAACTCCTTGTTGTGATGTTAAAATACATTTATTTGGGGGACTTTACTTCTAAATGAGCATGTGTTTGTGGGTGGGTGCGTGTGTGCGTGTCCCTTCATAACATGTCTCCATGACGCCTAAACAACATGTATCTTTTTTTATTCCTTCCTCCTTTTATTCCTACTTTGGTATTATAGAGGTGCATTGTTGTCACCATGACATGACAAGATATGACAATGGGATCTGCGTGCGTGTGTGATAGTGTGCGATCCGGATGCAATCTGTCGGGCCATGGCCTCGAGGACCCTCCACCTTCAGGCTTTCCAGCAGTTTCCAGCAGCTTCCGTGAGCCCATTCAGCGCGCTCCAGAGGCGGGCTGAGCGGCTGCAGCTCCCGGTATCTGCGCAGGAGCCTGGTGCAACATGGGCTAGGTGAACAACAACAACAACAGTCCCCGGTGCTGTAACGGTACTCACCCACATCTGCGTTGCAGAACGCCTGTTGCGGATGTACCGGAGCACAGCTGCACGCTTCCGCGAGCTCCTCCGCCCGCCACAGGACCAGCAGCGCGAGCGTGCAAAGGATGCCGTTAACGGAAAACGGCATTTTCACAAAACACTGATGCGACGTTTTTCTCTTTCAGCGTCTTCGTAGCTGTGTGCTGCGCAGATGCGTTGCCGTGTAGATCCAGCTGCGTCTCCTTCCGCTTCTTTCTTTTTTTCCTTTTCTTGTTTGAACCGACAGAAACCTGGTAAACACCACCGGGAGGTCTGCTCGCTCAGCTCCGGTGTAACGGAGAGGTTTCTCTGTGTGCTCCTCTGAGGTGTCTTCACTTGAGTCTGCAGCTGTCTGTCTTCAGGGACTGTTTTCGTTTCCAAGATCAAGGCGGTTTTATAAAGCAGCCCGTGCGGCTCCTCCCCCCGGTGGTACCGGATGAACCGGCAGGGAGCGCCACCTCCCCCGGCTGGAACAACCGGAGCTGCTGCTGCTTCAAAAAAATGTATACTTCTACTCCACAACATTTCAGGGTTTAATGTTATACTTCTAATCGTTTCCTGACAGCTGGATTTACTAGTTACTCTACATGTTATTTTTCACATAAAGATACAACACATTATTAAACACTAAAGAGCGGTGTCTATGAGTTCAAAAAAAGGGTTTCGCAGATTAACTTCCCTTTTAAATAACTGTTTGAGGCCCCCAAAATGGTCCAATATTTCATAATAAAAGCACAATTTATAGAAAAATCTAAAGAAATTAATTCACAATTGTGAAGCATATCCCTTTTGCCCATTTTTTCTTAATCACCTCTCAACCTCCAACTGCATATAAAGAACTAGCTAAGTAGTTACAACTACATCACTTTGCCCAGCATCCAACACATCCGTCTCAGAGGCCATTTTTTTCTGCAGAACCAGTACTTAAGAACATTTTGCTGAGAATACTTAAATACTTTTACATGAGATTGTAAATGCATAACTTCTACTTGAAAGGCAGTATTATCACATTGTGGTATTGGTACTTTTACTTCAGTAAATGAGTATTTCTTCCACCACTGTCTCAGATCATTAAAGACACCTAAAACTTAACCTTTTCATCCATATGTGCATGTTGCCTAAACTCTTTTTATCACATACAGATTAGTAAAAAAAACAACTCTACAGGGTTCTACATTTCAAATATTTGTGGTTTTATTCCAGTTTATACTGATGATTGTGGCACAAATCTGAGTTGACACACAGCGACATGATCCGACTGGTAAACCTTTCAGATAAATCATGCAAACAAGTCGTACGTCTACCTCTGTTCTGGCAGAAGAGGGCAGTATCTTCCACTTTTACCACACAGAACTTCCACGCCACACTGAATGACCGTTTCAGAGTTTAGACCCATGCATAGAAGTATTTATCTGGTTTTAAAGTAAAACTGGTTTAAAGAAAAAGAAATCCAGCAGTTGTTGCTCCTGACGCTTTGACAAAAGGCACAGATTGTAAGGAAGCTTGGTAGACAGAAAGGAGAACGACAGTTAACAAAACAAGACAAGCCAATGAAAACAACTACGGTCATGAAGGACAAACTAACAAGAGCTCTAATCTGACAAAGTAATGTGCTGTTCCTGAGAGGAGGTCATTTGGTTTCTCAACAGGAGTACACAGTGCCCCCTTGTATCTGTTTATTATAAGCAAACAGACCTAGTTTGAACCAAAGAAATAAGTGACATGATTGATCTAACAACAATTTCAAAATGAGGACTCATTACATAAACGCATATGTATTTGATCTTGTGTGGGGAGTAGATAATCAGCTCTCACAGCCTCAGAGGCCTTTGTTGAAGTAGACACGTTGTACAGCGTCTCCATACTGAGACACAATGGAGTCTCTCAGCTCGGGCTCCAGCTTGGACACGGCCATAGAGCTGATAAAGACACACGGAGGGGTATTTTAGGAAGAAGGGAGGGAGCAGAGGGAGAAAAAAAAAGGAGAAACAGTTTTATTACTAATTAGGAAAATAACATATTACAAATTTGCAACATTATATTTACAACAAGTACATTTTCTACAACTTCATAAATTCTCTTTTTTAGATTATCAGCTTGTTTGTTTGTGTTTTAGTTACTACATTATTTAGAAAACTGTAGCATTGTGGGTAATGTAGGCACCCGGTTTTGACACGGAAGGACGTGTGGAATAAAAACCGACAACATCTCAGGTTCTGTTGCATCAATTTAGATAATTTAACCGTCTGGCTGAGTCCGGCAACGTTACAGGAATGCAATGCTAATATCTGTGGATCCCTATAATTATAATCTCTAATATACATTTGTCAGCAGGTGAAAGTACAGAAACAAGTTTGTTACCATCTCTGAGGGAACAGGGAGCAGGCAGCAGGCACCATGAAGACCAAACTGTAAAACGGGAAAGCAAAAGTTATTTTTAGCCACAATAAAAACACTCCCGAGCTCATTAAAACACGTTGCGAGGCTCTCTACTTACAACGCTCCCACCATCATCACTTGAATGGGTCCGTGGAGAAATGTGATTCTCTGTGAAAAGACAGAAAGAGTTTGATGAAGGATGCACATTGATGGCCGGAGGACGCTGATGAAGGTAATAAAAAGGTCTAACCTGCATGAACTTGTATTTTTCCATTCTCTGCATGATGATGGGGAGGATGACTGATGGAAGAAGAAGAAGGTTAAGAGAGGAAGAGGATAACTTAAAGAACTCAATATTTATACGAGGAGGCTTCTTTGCGTACTCATTCCTGGAGCAGCCATGGTGATCCGAGAGACGACCACCTGAGTGATGCCTTTCACTGCCGCTTTCTACAGGCGGAGATCAAACAAGATTTCAAGACACTTAACGAACAGTAAAGGATGACTAATGTGCTTTATTTTTTAAATAAAAGTGTCTTAAAGTGTGTCCAGAGTGCCGACCGTAGAGTGGCCCAGTTTGTTGCCATTTTCATCCGTGACAGCAATCCCATTCAGAATTTCCCTGAAAAAAAAAAAAAAAACGGAGACTAAATGAAGGTGAAGTGAAACAGGTTCTCCCATCAACCGCCGAAAACATAATCGACAACATTCAAACTAATGATTCTCGTCTTCACCATCAGACACACGGATCAATGAAGAGAAACTGGAGAAACATCTGCTTTAAAGTCTGAATATCAAGTCTGGGTCAATAAACAACCTTTATGATACAAGTCAGCTGAACTTGCTGTATTAATCGTGTCGTGCTGCTGAACATTTGTTCTACTTTAAAGATACAATCTGCTGTTTAGCTGTGTGATAAGATAACAAATGCCTGTGTTGTACAGGCTGTTAGCAAAATGCTTATCAATATGACATGATTATGGCCAATAAAGCTATTCTATCTAATAGTTGTTGAGATATTTCAGTCTGGGAATGGAAAAAAAACAACCAGTAAAAACAATTAATTTGTTATTTTTTTGGTTGTTAAATTAACAGTTGGCCTCCACAAACATGGTTAAAGCTCTTAAAGATTTTTTGACAAAAATCAAAAACAAGATCTTTCAGGGTCTCACACAGGAAATGCAACAGAGCGCTGTGATTTGAGTGAATATCTGATCCAAGAAAGGCACTTTCGATTTCAGCGCATTAAAGCCTGCACAACACAACACAACCACGTGCATCTTTGAAGGAGTTGAAGCAGTAACAGGTCAGGACTCACTGTTGTCTCATCATGGGAATGTTAACACAGTTGGCAGATGCCACCGCTGCAAAGGGGACCCAGCGAGCCACGAGAGGCGGAGCTTTCTGCAGGAGAAAGACACACAAAATATCAGGTGCTACGATTTGCACTTTATGATCGTCAGCTTTATTTTACGTCACAGGATAGTACTGAAACATTTAAAGCCAGAATGAATGAAGTCTCCCTCAAGAGAAAACAAAAACCTGACGAGCTAGTTCCAGAGATTTAAACCTCATCTGGTTCTTGTGCGTTTTATCTCCGTTGCATCTTCTTCGGCTGCCCTCTGGGCCCACGCTGTAGTTATCAAGCAAATTAAGAGTAGAAAATCACTCTCAACAGGTCCCACTTTTAGAACTACAAGTACAAACATTTGATAAATTTTCATAACTACGGAAATCCCTCCCATCTCGCCCTAAATTCAGCAGAGCTCTAGAGGTTTCCCATCATGTTGGAAGTTGCCAGGAGATGGCGTTAAAGCAGAGACGTTCTGCAGGAGGAGAGCTGCTCAGGGAACGCTGGATGACAATAATCTTCAAAAGGAGGAATCATTTTTGAGACTAACTATGTGCAGATGCAGAAGAGAACACACGCCGTCTCTGCAGAAATCGATGTCCTCGCTACTTCATTTATATTGTTATTGGGAAACTGCAGCTGTACCACAGGGACGATTCAGAATTCATAAATCAAACTTTAATTTGATAAAGATGTCTTCTTTTAAAAGTGCGCTCGTCCTGTTGCTAAAATGAGGCAAAAAAAAACGTCAGACTGCTTCATCGTTTCAAGTTATTCAGATGAGTTTGATGACACATTAAGGCAGAATGAGAACTCGTTAAAACAAAAATCAACCTAATGCAGCAACAGTAAACAGTCGTGAAAATAATTGTCTGTGTTCTGTACCTTTGTGAAGAGGTTGAGTCCCACTGCTGTTGCTAACGCAGTGCTGGTCGCTGTGACGTAGGCTACTCCAATCTGCCTGACAGAGACAACAAAAGCCTGTTTCTCACATAGAACACACAATGTTCAGACATCGGTGTCTGTTACATAAAGGTCACGGCATCTGGTGCCAAAGGGAGCGGCCGAACAGCAAGGAGTTGAAAAGTTTAACGTCGTAAAAGGAGGAACAGTGTTTTCATTTTCTCAGGCTGCACTAGTGATAGATGTTAAAAGCTATTATGCATTGAAGCCTCTCACAATGACGCCCGACCCTTCTTCTCATTATTCATCACAGTGCAAAAGTATTAAATCACTCGGGAACTTATTTAGAAGTGAGACCAACGTGTTTAATCACCATCAGCTTTAAGTAGCGAGGTCCGAAAGAGGCTGAACACACAACACAGAAGGATTATTGTTCCTTTAAAACAGTCCACATCCACGTGCAGTAAAGTCTTACTTGGGAGTGATGGGGGAGGCAGCGTTACGGTTCGTGTAGTTGACCAGAGCGTTGAAGGACTGATTCACCCACTGCCAGAACACCACAGCAGGAACTGTCCTAGAAAACAGACGGTTATGAGAAGCGTTTCCTCTGTGACACTAGCGCGACGCGGTGAAGTGAAGCTCCTCGGTCGGTACCTGTAGAACTGCAGCATGAAGCCGGTGATGGCCATGCCTCCGGGCACCTGGAAGGACATGCGGCCGATGAGGTTCATGCGGTCTCCGGTGTCGGGGTGGAAGGCCGAGTCGTACAGCTTCTTAGCATAGTGGAGCTGCTCCTCTGTGGTGCCGGGAGGGACCGATCCGGCCCTGAAGAGGGCAAAGAGACACACCGGCACAGTTTCATACCATCAACTCCACGCGGGGGCGTTTTTACATGTTGAAACTTGCAGATGGCAGTTAAAGTGCAGACCCCAGCGTATGAGCCAAATATCAAAAGGGAAAATCCACCCAGAAATAGAGTTATCATACTATGTGCTATATCTGTACTTCTGTCAGATATATTGCACTTGACTAAACCTTATTTTATCCTTAAAAACCTGTACAGGACTAAGAAGTCAGTTAACTTCATGCATGAATGAAGATATTGACTTTAATGTCTAAAACTATTGTTTCAGGTTGTGTCTTTGCTCAAACTGCTGAGTTAAGATATGTGTAGATATGTGGATCGTCATACTATCGGCTATTACAGTCACTGTGTGACAGCGCGCGTGCACCGTCTTACCTGCAGGATCCTACTAAAGCTTTGGCTTCATCCAAGCGAGAGTCAGGTAGGGCCGCCGTTCGCCAGTCTGTGATGTTGAAGAAGTGGTTCACTCGGCCCATAAACGTCGACTGGTCCCATCGCGGCGCGTCGATGTCGAATGACTTCAGAGTCATCGTGGTCGCTAAATAAAAGCAGTCCCGACTCAATGCATTCAAAATAAGTTCCAAGTGTATGGCCACCTCTGGTTACTCTGCAGGAGGTTACTCAGCAGCTGCGTTCGAAACCTGCAGAGAAAGAGAGGAACAATGATGTAATTATCTAAATGTGCCGTTGATGAACAGAAAAGAAACAAGAGACTCACTCGGCCAATGAATGAATGACATCGATCTCTCTTTCATCACAACCTGGTTCCATGTTTGTCGTCGCACTAGACTGACCTGGTTTGAGCCGATGTAACATTAACAGTAATATTTAACTCGGTGTGTCAGAGAGGGCCAGACTGAACTCACATTCCCAAAGCTCTGTGTGCATATGGAGAGCTGCAACAATTAGTCAATTAGTTGATTGAGACAAAAAAAAGGCAACTATTTTAATAATGAATTCATTGTTTTGGGTATTTTTCAGCAAAAAAAATAAATAAATAAAGCTCAACATTCGCTGGTTACAGCCTCTCGAATGAGAAGACGTACGTCTTATGTGATAGTCAGTGAAATATATTTAGGCTTTGGAGGGTTAGTTGGTCAAAACAAGCGTTTTGAGGACTTCCCCTCTGGGCTCTGGTATATTACAATTGCTAGATCAAACAATAATGAAATTTATTGCAGCCCTAAAGTGCTCACGTTGAGTTTTGAACCTTGGCCAGTCTGGCCGGCTCTCTCCCAAGCTGCTGCCAACATGCACCCTCGGGTTCAAACCCCAACACGACCCTGAACAAACAAACTCATGTTCTTTCCTAAAGAATTCCCACAGGTCAAACATCCACTAGAAATCATCAACCACCTCCTGGTAAATGTTTCCATGGGTTGCCATTTTGGGTTTGCTGACTCCAGCTCAAACTATCCAAACCGTCCCACTGTGCATCTTCACCATCACATTAGCAGATATTTACTGTAGGTATTCGGTGAAACCTCACAACAGAAACACGCCTCGTGTGGTTTAATCTTTTACAAAGAAAAGGGCAAATGAGGAGAGGAGCATATCAGTGTACTTCTCTGAAGGCTCAGTCTGGCTGGACATGGACTGTTTCTGCAGCTGTCAGTTAGAAAGTAGGGTAAAAGTCAACGTGGCCCTACATACCACAACATATAATAAGAATATATAAACAAAGACCGGAAGCCATAGCATGAGATCCGATATCTACAGCTAAAGAATATATTAGGGTTACAACAATTCATTTTACATTCTATCTACAACTAGTTATTAACGTGATTAATCATTTCCTCTATAAAATGTGTGTAAATACTAATAAAATGCACATGACAATTTCCCAGAGTTCATGGCTGCAAGGTTGCTTGTTTCGTCCGACCAAACAATCCCAAATAAAAATATTTGACGTTTACAAATGAAATGAACGGAGAAAAGCAGCGAATCCTCACATTTAAAAAGCTGGAACCAGTGAATATTTGGCATTTTTGCCTGATAAAGAATAAACATTGTTATTGATACATTTTCTGACCAACTGTTTCAGTACAACAAAATACCTAAAAAAAGAATAACTAAATAAACAAACTGTATCTTCACTGATATATTTGATGGTTTGTTGTTCACAGATCTGCAACTTAAGCTGGATCAATAAACTGACGTACTAATGAACCGATACAACATTATTAGATGAGAAGAAAGATGAATTAATCTGCAACAACGCTGATAATCAATAAATAGTTTTCAATGATTTCTTTAAGCACAAACGCCAAACATTGACTGAATCCAGCTCCTAAAATGTGAATATTTGCTGGTTTCTACTCTCATAATGAGCATAATTCCTAAATGAATAATAACTAAAGCTGCAACGATATGTCAACTGTCAATCAACAGAAAGTTGTCTGTAACTATTTTAATACTTGATGAATAGTTTCAAGCAGAAATGTCAAACATTCTCTGGTTATCGCTTCTTAGATGTGAGGATTTTCTGTCTTTCTTCTGACATATTTAACAGTCAATTGAATATTTTAATGCTCTGGATTGTTGGTTGGACAAAATAAGCAAATTGAAGGTACAGAGTAGAGCTCTAAGAAACTGTAAATGGCATTTCTTCAATATCTACTATCGATAAATTATGGAAAACAATTGTTAGTTGCAGCCCCAATAATAGACTGAATGGTTGGCTTATGGAAATGTATGAATGAATGAGCAGATTAATCGACCATGAGAGTAATAGGTAGCTGCAGCCCTGCATGCATTTGAAGGGATAGTTCAGAAATTAACAGGGTTTAGTGTCTGCTACATGACAACGGTGAAGTTCACCAGTCTTGAGAAAACTGGATCTGCAGGCCTGAGCATAATACATCTGGATACTATCAACTACTCAGTTAACACAACGAGTAGCTTGTCCGTGCATTAAATGTGTTGAATTACACTTATACAAAGACATGAACTCGATGGGTGCACAGAGTGGTTAGTCTTTTGTTAAGTCTAGTGACCAGAAAGAGTTAGAACGTGTCAGCAGGAGCTTTGGAGTGATGCAACTCATAACTCGAGTTACCAGCTGACTTCTGCAGGCAGCAATAAACTAACAAAACACGAGACATCGACTCACGAGCTGCAAAGCTTTAGTCTAAACTGAATAACATTAACGTTCACGTACCTTCGAGAGATTCCTCCTCTCTCGCCCCGCACAGAGCAACCTGTCAGGTAGTCAAACGTGCTCGTGTAGGACAGTGAGGTTATGTGCACGTGGCACACCGTCCTCCAATGACGGGAGGGGGCAGCTCCCTATGTGAACCCTAAATTCCTGAGGCTTTATTGTTTTACTGGAATGAGAACCTTTAGAGACACGGTCAGGGTGTTGGTTGAAAATAGGTTCACCCTACTGTTTAACTTACCTAGCTGTTATGCTAACTGACTAGCTAAGTAGCTCTTTCATAATGGGATTTGTTCTGCGTTAAGTGTATAAATGAAACACATTTACGTGTAGTGCCTTATTTCAACGTCTGACGGCAAGAACCGCACACAAAATGAAACACGTGCAACTATTCTTGGCAGTGCATTTGAAACATTTAGCTAGTTAGCAGGCAGCTAACTTCTTCTTCTTCTTCTCTAATTTGATTGGCGGATCGCAAGCAACTTGAATAGGTGCATACCGCCACCTACTGTACCGGAAGTGTGCAGTTTTTAGAATAAAAGTTGCATCACTGTTCTAAGGGATGGAAATAATACAAATACAAATAATAATAGTATTAATTAAGAGGGGGAAAATTAAAAAAAAAAAAACGACATCCTACGATCTAATCCCGTTTGAGGCAGTTAACTAACTGAGCTCATCCTCCATATTTAAGCTCGTGCCCGAGGTCTTTGTGCGTAACCGTACGTCTGACGTCACTCCCCTTAGTAACCCTCGGCGGCGTCTCCAGGAGAGAAGGCAACAAAGATGGTGAGTTTAATTCTGTCGTATTAATTAGCTATTAACTGTTAACACCTTGTTAAATGTGAACGTATTCACATTAAGTAAACGCTCAGTTGAATACATTTAGGGTTTAATGGCTGCCGCTGTTTTGCAACTTGCCGAGAAAAAAAACATTCAACTGCAACCGTTGTTGCATCGTTCGGTTATCAGGGGAGATTAGCTTAGCACGTTAGCTACTTTTAGCTCCTGTTTGCGTGCCGTTAACTAGCCTGAACTAAAGCTCTGCGCTCAAACAACTAGGTAGCCCACAAGGCACAGTGAAACCAAAGAAGTTGAAGTGACTAGCTACTCACGGGACCCGTGGTTGTCTTCACGTATTGGTACCGTTAGGAGAGTGTTTGCACAAGCCACAGTGGGGACTAGAAGTGCACTTGCACGGCCTGTAAGTGAGGAATCCCGGTGGATGGAAGGAAGAGGTGCATGTCTACAATGATGGTCAGCTGCAACAGTGCTCCCCCCCTGGTTAAAGTATTATCACATGGATATTTTCACTGTTTTGTTGTTGTTGCAGGGATTGCTGTCCATCCTGCGGAAGCTAAAGAGCACACCAGACCAGGAGGTTAGGATACTGCTGCTGGGTTTGGACAACGGTGGGAAGACCACCTTGCTCAAACAGCTGGCATCTGAGGACATCAGCCACATCACCCCCACACAGGTATGGAGGAAAGTTCCATAAACACCACCTATATGAGAGCAAACAGACATAACACAACAGGGGTGTATCACTTTTTTTGGGACTTGTCTAACCTTTTGCGTTCTATGTTCTATGCAGGGATTCAACATAAAGAGCGTTCAGTCTCAGGGTTTTAAACTGAATGTTTGGGACATTGGAGGCCAGAGGAAGATCAGGCCGTACTGGAGAAACTACTTTGAAAACACAGACGTGCTGGTGAGAGGAGTTGGATGCATCGAACACAACAAATAAGCTTTTTTTGTTTTTGTTTTTTACTGTTTTGATCTGTTGAAGTAGCTGCACATGCTAACAAGGAACACTTCTCTTTTGTTTCAGATTTATGTCATTGACAGTGCTGACAGAAAGAGATTTGAGGAGACGGGTCAGGTAAAAAAACATTCAGTTTACTGTTAGAGAGTGAGGAAAACCAAAAATTGTTAAAACCAGTGATTTTACTTGCCATTTACTAGCATCCGTCTGAGTTTTTATTTATTTATTTATTTTTTTATGCTTTTAGGATTTTAGGAGCTCAAATCAGGAGATTTAGCTGTTTTGGCCTTTAAGTCTTTATGAAATTATGTTTCGCAGGAGTCTTAATCACTCTCAAGTCTACAGCTTTGTGTTGTAGTAACAGAATTTTTCTGTGGCAGAATTTGCGTGTGTGATTACGTATAATTGACAGACGTTTGTGTGCGTTGCAGGAGCTGGCCGAGTTGTTGGATGAGGAGAAGTTGAGCGGCGTTCCTGTGCTGATCTTTGCAAACAAGCAGGACCTGCTGACAGCCGCCCCGGCCTCCGAGATCGCAGAGGGTCTCAATCTGCACACCATCCGGGATCGCATGTGGCAGATCCAGTCCTGCTCCGCCCTCACTGGTGAGGGGATTCAGGTGAGCCTACGAGCTGAGCGTTACTGATTTAGCATTCATCTTTATGTGCCTTTTGTTTTCTTCTTCTCACCACGCTGCTGTTTCTCTTCAACCCACTTTCAGGAGGGCATGAATTGGGTCTGCAAGAGCGTCAACTCCAAGAAAAAATAGCTTCGCTTCTAGTCTTCTGCTTCTCAGGAGGAACAGCAGCAGCAGCAGCAGCACATACACATACACTGACACACACTGCACCCTCCTGAGCCTTAGTACGATGGGATATACCTGTGAATGTAAACACACTACTAATACAACATGGACCTGGAGTTTTTAACCCTCTGCATCTCCGCATCACTGGTTCACTAATGTCAGCACATCTTGCTACGTTGGCCTCCACACAGAGGAGGGCGGTTCGACTTCAAAGGGAACCCATGCCGGGAAATCAACCTCCACCCCGACTACCCGCATCACCACCACTGTCCCAGCCAATCGCAGCCATCACCCACAGCCTGTCACAACCTCAAACATTCCCATTAAACTGCTGTCTTTCATTGGAATTCCAGCTTGCTCTTTAAACTCTTTCACACACTGCCCTGGAAACCAGCCCCCCTTCCCATCTCCATCCCCACCTTCTCCTCCATCTTATTCTTCCAGGTTGTACTGTTTGTTTTTTACCATTCCACGATGGCTCTGTTTGAAGTGAGGTATATTTTTGTAATTGTTTTATTTATGGTGAAGTAGAGTGTAGAGTGCTTTCAAACAACAACCAGTGTGACGTGTGTGTGTGTGACTTAAAGGACGTTGGAGAAACGGTTCCAACTCTTCCCACTAAAGAACGATACTGTACATGTTAATATGTATAAAAAACAAAAAGATGAGATTAAATGGTTTAGAGGAACTACATTTTTGGATCAAGTGTAAATATGACCATGTGGTCATATGTTACATTACGCTCATGTTATAGAGTATATGTTACCCTGCTGTAGTCTATAATGTTTGCATATCTAACGTATGCAGATTTTAGGTTTGCGTACTGTACGTCCCAATGCATTTCTTTGTACTCTTTGGGTTTTATGAGGGAATTCACTCCTTTGGCATTTCCTTTTGATATTCTTGAATGTAATCTGTCCAGAATTGAAGGTACTGTATGTGAATAAAAAGACAAAACATTCTGAAATCATTGCATTCCTACTTATTGATTAACGTTGCTCCCTGCACTAACACACTTTAGTTCACTCTGATCTCTCCAGCCTCTCGTGGTCAAACACACACCAGCAGCAGGTGAAGTCAGCTGTTCATGACAGCGTTAGAGCCTCTGTGGGAGACAGCAGCCGGGGTAGAGTACAGCAAACTGGATTAAGTGGTGCATTGAATTCAGTGTTGAAATATGCTGGAAGGGATATAGCACTATATCATACTCTTGTACAAATATTACTTGCACACAAAAATAATGTCTCAAAAACTATTTCAAATACACTCTGATTCTCAGTGATGCTGACTGAAGTGAAGACCACTTTGTCTCAGAGCAGGTAGCCCATTAGTTCCACATGTAGATAACATAAACCAGTGTGTAATCAAAGAGGCTGTATGGTGAATTTCAGGGTAGTAAATGAGACAAAAAAAAATTGTGACTTTTCTCTAATCTTTGCCGTTTTTTCAAGATGTACACTAAATGAACCCCGAATTAGATTATTTCTGAGATTAATCATTAACTTTCAAGCTTTCTTCGGGCACCTGAGATTATTCAAAATAAATAAACTGTCTACTTTTCCCCCGGTTGTAACAGAGAAAGGGCTGCAGTTCACTAAATATAAAATAATATGTATTTTTTGGCTAAAGGCAGGTGGTGCTGTATCCACCTGGTTGTGTGAATACCTCATGGCCTGAGGCTGAGCAGGAGAAGCTGGATCCTCTCCTCCACAAATAACTGACTGTCAATCTGCATTGCACAAACCACGCAGACATGAGGCCACATGCATACCTTGCTCTTTAAACTCTTTCACACACTGCCCTGGAAACCAGCCCCCCTTCCCATCTCCATCCCCACCTTCTCCTCCATCTTATTCTTCCAGGTTGTACTGTTTGTTTTTTACCATTCCACGATGGCTCTGTTTGAAGTGAGGTATATTTTTGTAATTGTTTTATTTATGGTGAAGTAGAGTGTAGAGTGCTTTCAAACAACAACCAGTGTGACGTGTGTGTGTGTGACTTAAAGGACGTTGGAGAAACGGTTCCAACGGTTCTATTCTACTACATTTCAGAGGGAAAAGGTACTTTTTATTTTATTTAACTGTTATGGTTACTTTGATTTTAAATAGAAAACACATGATCATCTAATATGACATATTATTATAGATTAAAGGCCCTGCACACCCACACAGGTGTTGTTAGTTATGTGGCTAATTGTCGACAATACAGAGGCCACTAATAAGAATAATAAATTACAAGTCCTGCAAGAAAAACTAACAGGAAGATCCCAGAAGTCCTGAAAAATACACTTATACGGTCCTACGGTATGGGAACAGTATGCCATGTGTTTTATTTTGTGTAGCATTGTATGTGACTGATCAGGTCTCTGAGGTCTCTGGACCTCAGAGACCTGCAAACGGCCTCTTCTTCTTCGCTCACAAAGATCCTCATTGTCGAGGCTTCCTCTCTTCTCACAAAGACTCTCTTCTCCCTCATTTTTGCCTCTTTACTCTTTGTAACATTAAATTCTCACAAGGCACTATGGGAAACACAGAGCGATGCACCTTGGGAGTTTCATGTGGAAACATAGACACATTTAAAGGAACAGGTAGACTGTTGGGGAACATGGTTGTTCGCTTTCTGACGTAGAATTCAATGAGAAGACTGATCCCACTGACATGTCTGTACATTAAATATGAAGCTACATAGCTTAGCTTAGCATAAAGACTGGAAACAGATGGAAACAGCTAGCCTGCCTGGCTGCCAACCAGCAACTCTAAAACTCACTGCTGAACATGTTACAGCTTGTTGTTCTGTACAAAGTACACCGGAGTTAAAAAACTGTATATTTGCTGTGTCCTGTTGCACCTTATGTGTGTCCCTGTAGCCTTTCTACATTATGTTCTGTTTTTGTAATATTTTATATAATTTGTATGTAGTGTTCACTGTTTATTTACAGAAATACTAATAAACAGACAACTAAAAAAGATAAAACATGTAAATTAATGAGTTTAACGCTGGTATGCTTTGTTTTGCTTTTGACAGACTCCTTGTTTTCAGTCTTTATGCTAAGCTAAAGCTAACCAGCGGCTAGGCGACACAAAAAAAACATGTAAAAAGGCAGATTTGGTGTTTTAACAACTTCTGTTTCATTAAAACCTCCAAATCAGAGAAGAAAAGGGTCTGTGGTCATTTTATAAGTGTATAAAAGTGTGTTTGTGGGTAATTTAAGATAGTCAGACAGTGTGTGTGTGTGTCAGTGATATATATTGAAGACGTAGGCGACCGGATTACTGCCTTTCTCCTCATGGATCAGACAGCTGTGCAACAGCTGTGTGTGCAAGTGTGAGAAAATATGTGTCAAGAGCAAGAGAGGGAGTGTTTGTGTGTGTGTGTGTGTGTGTGTGTGTGTGTGTCAGAAAGTGACAGATAGAAAAGCAGCGCTGTAATTTATGCTGCACCTCCGACCCCGCAGCTCTTGGCTGCCTGTGTCTCTGCTGAGGTTTGCTGACGTGAGAAACAAAAAACATCAGGCCTCAAGACGGGAAAGAGGTGGGAGGAAGACGAGGGTGGAGCGAGAAGAAGCAATATGATTAAAATGTTTGGTTTTACTTGTACGTTAACCACTGGTTGGCGTTAGAAGGAAAGAAATGGCGTTCTGAAACTCAAAGTGACATTTTTGAATGAATGTTAATGTCTTGAAAGTTCATTCTCGACTTCATCATGAGGTTCCTTGAGCTGCGGTTTCTAGAGCTTTCAGTTTTAGTCATGATCTTCTTCAGCACATGGAGTTAGTAGATTTCCATTTTTGGAGCAATTTAAGGAGTTTGCACCTCGCACGTTAACTTTAAGTTTGAGATTAAAATTAAAAGGTAACGACTGCCCTTGAAAATGGTACATAACAAAAAAATAAGAAAATTAAAGAATAGTTTTGATTTTGGGAAATATTCGCTTCATCTTTTTGTTGAGAGTCACTCATGTCTGTCCATTAAGTACAAAGCTACAGACAGTTAGCTTAGCTTAGCATAAAGACTGAAAGCAGGTAGAAACAGTTAGCCTGGCTCTGTCCAAAGGTTACAAATGTCATATCTTGTTTGTTTAATCTGTACAAAAACAATGTGATTGCAAAAACGACACGTGGGTGTATTTAGTTACCTTTAGACACAGCCAGGCTAGCTGTTTCCCCTTGTTACCAGTCTCTATGCTAAGCTAAGCTAACCAGCTGCTAGCTGTAGCTTCATATTTACCGGACAGACATGAGACTCGTATCAATCTTCACATTTAACTCTCGGTAAGAAAGTGATTAAACTCAGCCTGATTAAGATGTTGCATTAATGCTCCCGCCTACCCTTCCGCCTCACTCCCCCTCAGACAGCAAAGACGGTCCACTTGTGTTTATGTGTTTTGAGTGAACAGGAAATGAAAATACAAAAATATATATATTTTAGTAGAGAAAAGTTAATGTGGATAAAGACTTTAGGGAATTACTCTTAACCAAATATATAGTTATATAGTATATAAAATTAGAATAGAGCATGAGTGAGTACAGAATTTCAAGCCGAATGCTCATTTCTCTGACCTCCTATTATGCTGGCCTGCTTCACTCAATCTAAGTAAAATGAGCTTAGAGAGACCACAACCCTGTTGTGCTATGACACAGGAGTATTTGTAGGATTCACTCTGCAATAATTCCAAAAAAACTTTTTCAACTTCAGCTGTGCCATAAGTGTATCAGTTATTAACCAGTAACATATACACAATATTTACACAATATTTACACATCTCACAAGTGTTACCTGTATAGACCATCAACATTATTAAAATAGACCTTGTAGTTTGGGTAGTTTACTCAAGAGAGTAAGAGTATGCAATTTTCGAGCAGAGGGCTAAAAAATAGGGCTAGTAGTTAAAAGGTTAACAAACAACTACTCATCTCAAAACTTGTTCTGTTCATCCTGTCTCTCTGCAGGCCTTCACCCACACATACTCATGAGCTCTGTCTGTACCGGGCACACACAAGAGATGTTTAAAGTTTGTTTAAGTGTCCTCCTGTGGATGTGTGCTTTCAAAGTTAAATAAATACACTAATACTGCAGACAGGCAGATTATTTGCATGTTTAAGAAAGGTCAACAGAGGATGGACGGTTGTTTGAGTACAAGTGGGCGGATGTCGTTTTTATTTTTTAAAAGTCATGAAGAGTAAGCAGATGACTGTGTAGAGATGACTGTATGAAACCAACAGTGAGCACGAAACAAACGCTTAGATTCTGTGTTTGCACAAATGTGAGAAATATTAAATAAGGCTGGTGGTATTTCCGTTTTTCAACAAGTATTTTCTTAATAACTTAATCCTGTGTATCATAGAGCTTCATTCATGTCCAACAACAGCTGTGTGATGCTGTATTAATCCATGTAATGATAACACTATACAAACTTAAATCAAACTTACAATAAAGGTTCTCTACTCGACATTCATTAATATCCAGCTGCAGACGACTGTTTGCTGTGTAAAGATAAAGTGGAGTAATGTTTACCTGAGCAGAGGAGGAAGTAGCTCTCTGTGCTTTGTTGCCGAGTGCACTGTTAGCACGGTTAGCACTGTTAGCACGGTTAGCACTGTTAGCACGGTTAGCACTGTTAGCACGGTTAGCACTGTTAGCTGCGAGCCGCCACCACCGTGTTGAGAGCCCAAAATGTCGCAAAGCACCTTCAAAACAATAGACTTTGGTTGACACGTTTGTTTGGTTTCCAAGTCAAATATAACATAATGTTAAAAAAGTCAAAAGTTTTTGAGTTGTAATTTCAAATTTGATGAAGACATGAACGCTGTACGACTCTAACATGACATGAATGCAGCATTAACGTATGGTCACAAAAATGACCCAAACTCTGCCAAAAAAAAAGAGCGTGGTTTCATAATTTGATGCCGGGTATTTAAAAATATATTTATCAGAGCATCAGACTGTAAACACTTTGTGAGTCTATAGTGTGGTAGTTTAAAAGACTAGTAATCACTTCTTAAACCCCATTTTTTACAGACTGGCTTTTATGTGACGTCGCATTAGTGCTTTATTTTATTGATATTTTATTTGACTAAATTAGTGCTTATTCTTGTTTCTTAATTTATTTTCATCGTATCAATTGGTTTTTAGTTTTATCTATTGTATTGTTTTATCAAGGTTTATCTCTTACCTTAGTTTCTCACTGTTAAGCTTTCTGTTTTATTGCATTTGCTGCTTTTTCTGTCTAAGGACTTTGTAAACCGTTTTAAAAAGGTGCTATATAAATAAAGCAATTTTTATTATTATTACTCAAAATAAGAAGGAAGAACACGAGGATAATAACTTATCCTCTCCCAAACACAGAGCAGCAGTGTTTCTATTGTCAAAAGTTGAAGCTGCTGCTGGAGCTCGTGGCAAAATGCACAATAACAAAAATGTTGAATATCACCGCCCTTGTTCTTTAAATGAAGATGAAAGAAAATGCACATACAGAATTGACAACAGAGACCAGTTTAAATGTGTTTGTTTATTTGGAACCCTTCTCCAAATCACGTCTGTAATTTTTCCATTTCACAAAATATTTACAAAAAAAGATACTTTTTATGTTGTTGTTGTTTTTTTCTCTTTAAGTTGACGGTTGTAACGGCTCCTTCTTAGGATGACGACAATTGCTTACATCTCGCAGTCCAGTCTTGTTCTTTTAGAAAAAGTAGATGAAAAAAATTCCTCCCACCCTTCTTTTCTTCCATACACTCATTTTTAAAACTGCATACATTTTACCCCCACCCCCCCATTGTTCTTCTTTTGAGTGCTTTTAAAAAAAACTCTTCCTTGCATGATTTCAGCTGCAAACAGGAAGCCAAGAGCTCGTGTGCTTATTGAGAGGAAGTGACATCTTTGCCCTGCAGGAAGTACAATTACAGCATCATCAGATCCTCCAGATGCTTGATTGGTTTGGTCTGTCCAGTTTTGCCTCTTCCTCTAAAATCAAAGAGTCTCTCTAGACAAGCATGAAACCTACAGATGTACCAAATAACATAAAGTCAGAGTAATTACTAAATGGAAACAGTCTTTGTCAGAAGAAGATTTTCTGTCCTGTGGGAAGCCTGATAGCAGGAAGGGAGTGCTAGGAATAAGGGCCAAATCCTCAAAACTCTTTGGGCCAGGGTCAACCGGCCCTTCAGATGCAGCTCCAGTGTCCCTCTGCGGGGCAGCATCTGTAGTCCAGGCATAACAAGGCGTCCACGAGTGCATTGTGGGAGTTCCATGGAAGAGCGTTTTGTGTTCAAGCCGTACGGTCCATCCCTGAACTCAGGAAAGAAGGGAAGAGGTGCCATATGATGGAAACGAGAGACACGAAGGGACCGCGCAGTCCCTCTTTAAAGAGGATCTACTAAACAATGAGAGCTGGGCAGAACAAAAAAATATGACGCTAATAATAACATAAGGCAATTGATCTCAGTACAACTAGAGGGGTGATTATATGAGAGAAACATGAGGAGCTAAACTGGAAAGCTCAACACTGCACGGTTTTTATCTCTTTTCCCTTTAGCGTCAGTGAGCAGCCACGAAGAGGCGTTTTCTAATAAAAGTTCATTTTCTATCCATCTTCTGCTCTATAAAAAAAAAAAAAAAAAAAAAAAGATGCATGTCACAATCTCTCCTCTTAGGCTTCTCTTGTTTATGTGTAAAACGCTGAGCTAGGTTGTGCCAGATTGAACGTGTTGGTTTGGCATTTTTACGTATAATACACTACATGAAACACCGACTGAAAATAAAGAAAAGAAGAAAATAAAAACACATAAGAGATCAACCCTGCCCCCGAATGTGTGTACATGTTCTAGATCAGTGTGTGCGTGTGTGTGTGTGTACAAATCTTAATATTTTACTGTGTGTATAGTATAACTGTTTTTTTTCTGGTTAATAAGACGGTAACGGTGTGCTATTTTGGTGCCTGTCTCTATATCCAAGTGTGTGTGTGTGTGTGTGTGTGTGTGTGTGTTTACTTTGTTAACTGGTGACATAGTGCTTTGTAGAGGGCTGCCCATACAGCCCGTAAAAATCTGCATGTCTGTGTGTCTGCGAGGCGTCTATCCAGTCCCTCACTGCCAGGCCCTGCATGGACGGACCTCCAGAGGCCAGGCCGGGAGGAGGGGGGTAGTCTTGGGTGCTGACCCAGGGGAAAGAGCCAGAGCGTGGGTACGGGGGATGGCCGCGGTGGCCCGACACCGAGGGCACTCCGGAGCAGTAGCAGTTATCCATCGTACACACCAGGATCTTACGGCCGCCATATTGAGGCAGCACGGCCTGCTGGGAGGAGTGCGAGGAGCCGCTGCCTCCAGGAGGAAAGTGCGAGGAGGCGAACACGGAGCCTGAATGGTGGTTGGTCAGAGAGCCGCTTCCGCTTCCCGTCCCGCCGCCCTCGCTGATGTGAGGCGGGCCGCAGGGCCCGAGAGGCTGCTGATTGGTAGACTGACCTTCTCCAGAGGCGGAGCCGGAGCCCAGGTAGGGCTGTTTGGCTAACGATGAGGAAGAAGATGAGGAAGAGGAGTCCTTGAAACCCGGAGCGGCGGTCTTTCCGACGCTCCCGTTTCCCTCTGGGAAGGCAGTGGAATGTTTCCGTTTCTCTGCTCCGGAGCTCTGACCGCTGGGATACGCAGGAACGGACTGCAGGAAGGTCGAGGGAGGGGTGAGGGGAACTGAGAGAAGAGAAGAGGTGTGAAATAAGAGGAGGAAAGTGGTCATTTAAATAAAAACACATTCATGTCCTGGATTAAAACCCATTAAAACGTTTTTTTGAGATCCTACCTTCCAGCGTTCTCTTCAAGCTCTTCTCTCTTTTTGAGATTTCAGATAGGAATAGTTTAGAGTTTAGATTCCCCACTTTGTAAGGAGGTATACTGCTGCCCACACATGCCTGAGACCTGCAAAAAATGCCAAGAGTCACGCAAAATTCAAGATAAGACGTCAGCTTGGACCCACAGGCAAAAAAGGAAAACTTTGCTCTCACCTGTCTGTGAGGATTTTAACCGGCTTGGTGTTTTTCATGAAGCTCAGCTCCTCCGCCTTACTGAAGGCCGTGTGGATGGAGCTCAGCAGCTTCTGGGCCTCGTGGCGCTGCTCGCCCAGAGCCAAAACCTGGGCCGCGTTCTCCTGGCAGAACCGAGCCTGAGCCCGGTCCAGAGCCTCCAGAGTCCGACCTAGATCCTCCTCCAGGAGCTGGTGCATCCGCTGGTACTGCAGACGCACCTCCTCTTTCAGCTCACACACCCTGTCCTGTAGAGAAACACACACACACACACACACACACACATCAATCCACTCAAATGTCCCTTTTGTATCATGCAACGCTGTGTCGGAAAATGTGTGTAGTTGCGTTGACGGCAAAAGATTCAGGGTGTAAAAACAAAAAACTCACCTCCACCACACACTTGTCAGAGTCCAGTTTGCAGAGCTGCTCTTCGATCTCCTGCACTCGCTCCTCAACGCGCTCCTGCTGTCTCAACAGGCTTTGCTGTGAGGTGAGAAAGAAAGAGAGTCTTCAGCTTTCAGGAGGTTGTGACCTCAGCTAGCATCCCCTCCTCATATTAGATATTAGAATTCGGGAGCCGGCTAATTTAGTCCCCAACACAACACATAATCCCTGCTGGGGGGGGGGGTGCTGACATGGCAACCAACAGCTATTTTGTGTTTGCATTAGAGCGAGCGGAGGACTAATGTTGGGGGAGCTGGACAGATAAATGGACATACTGAGGCAGAAAAAAGCTCCAGCCGCTCTCCTCCCACTACTCGTTTAAAAGTTGCATTCACGCGGTGGAAGCTGTGGCGGTGTTGTGGCAACAACACTCGTTTACTTCTAGGAGCTCAGGCTAAAACTGAAGATGCCTATCTGGCTCAGCTTGAGGTCAAAATGAATTTAAAAAACGTAATTAATGGCTCCGTATGAGAGCGCCGATTCTTTACGTCGTTCCCTACAGCGAGTCTGAGAGCAGGAATGTCGTTGACACAGATTTGCTAATCCTTCATGTTATGAATATTTAATGCGAGATATGAATAATCCTCAATCAACATTTAATGATCGAGAAGTGAGCCGATAAGACGGTCCAGAGCTAAATGATGTGGCACCGCCAACACGTTCTAGATTCAAATAAAGAGTAAAGAGTGTTCGGTCTTTGTGAGACTGTACTTTATGTTAATGTCAGCATGCTAACGTGCTCGCAATGCTAATGGTCACCATCTTAGTGTAGTGTCTTGGCGTGCTAAGGATTGATAATTAAAAATTAGCCGAGGCAGATTGTCAGAAGTTCTGCAGGTATTTAGTCACAAAACGAAGTACAATGTTTATTATCAATTAATCTGCCGTTCATTCCCGGTTGAATCGATTAGTTTAATTCTTAGCTTTTAGTCTGTAGAAAATTAGTTTTTGAAAAATAGACCCTTGTAATTTCCGTGGGGTTATTTAAAAAAAATGTACTATCATATAAGATAAACAAAAGCAGCAAATCTTCACATTTAAGAAGCTGAAACCAGCAAATGTTTGACATTTTTGCTGACAAATAACCCTCTTACACCAATCCTCCAATCCCCAACCGCCACTGCTCACATTATTATAATGCCGTTTTTGATGCATAAAAACATTGATGTAAAAAGACGCTTTATTTTAATTTTATTGTTGGTCATTTGTGCTTTTTATATACATTTATACAATATATTTTATTCTTATATACAGCTTTTGTTCCACATACTTGTACATAATATTCCCGTCTATTCTCTGCCTTTATTTGTCCAGCTTTGTTGTCCTTGTTCCTAACTGTACACAAAACATACTTGGATTAAATCTATCATTAATCCCACAAGTCAATAATCAGTTGTTTTTCACAGGCTGCCGATCTGTTCACATACCATCCTCATCATCATCCAATCATTCCAAACTAAAGAGCAGCTGATTTTTTCATTAAGTGATCAGCTGCTGTAGAGCTCAACAGGAATGAAATCCTGTGTAGTCTTGGGCCTCAGTGGCACATGGTTGGGAACCACTGCCCTAGATATCTCACACACACACAGGACTGTGACCTGGTTGTGCCGATTGATTGAGTTAGGCTCCGAGCAGAAGCCAGGGGAAAAACGGGGTCGAAAGGGCCGAAGCGTCCCAGAGGGGGGTAGCAACTACATGTATGGGATAATTTTTTTTTGGGGGGGGGGGGGGGGTAATAAAGAGGGGAGGGCGCTCTTTAGCTGTCATTTCACCACAGCGTCTTTTCCATCAGAGCAGGAGAGCAGGGCCAGAGGGAAGGTCGGTACTCGCCTGGAGTGGCTGGTGGACGGTGGGAGAGGTGAATTTAGTTTGGGGGGGGCTGATGGATCTGAAGAGCAAAGAAGGGAGGGGGGGGGGGGGGCAGTCGCTGTAGGGTGGTGTGTGTGGAGAGGGGGGGGGGGGGGTCCACTCTGCATTTCTTGATATTGCATTCAACATGGACGATGTTACAGTAGTCACTACCATGTGTTTAACATGGCTAAACTCAATGATTATTTTAGGCCTGAACAACAGCCACTCATTAAAGATTATATAGTCTTTAATTGTATTGATTTTAGTGGAGGTTATAGCCCAATCGAATTGTCTTAGTCCTATACGATAGTAAATGAGTATCTTTGTAGTTTTGGTCTGTTGGTGGGACAAAACAAGACATTTGAAGACATCACCTTGGACCGTGGGAAATCATAACTGGCATTTTAATCAGATTAAGACAAATTAAATAATTGTTAGCTGAAGCCATTCTTTTAATTTATGACCAAATACCGGCAAAAACTAATCCCATTCCCATCAGCCTCAGCTGCTGTGCTTTTAGTGCTAATTAGCATGCTAAGAAGCATAATAGCTTTGTCATTGTGAGCATGCTAGCTTTAAAGGCACTGCTGTCCCTGGCATGCTAACACACTATAGGATGGTTAACACGGTAAACATTACACCCGTTTAATATCAGCATCTTCTCACAGCGGGCGTTTGTATTTAATAAACATTAAAGATGGCTGCTCTCCGCTTGAGGAAGGTCGTGGTATAGTGGATGCTGGCTAACTGCGACACTGAAGCATCGTTAATGTTGTCAAGTTCACCTGTGCTGTTCCTACCGTCCTGAATAAAGAGGACGTAGGAAAAAGATGTCTATGTGACGGCTTTCTGAACAGTTTTTATATTCAGAACAGGTCCCAGCCTCCTGTGCCTCAGGCAACCGATTAACTATACATACAGCTGAGTCATAGCATTACCAGCAGGATATACACCCTAGCATGACACAGTTGACACCTAAATAAGGGTGTTAGGTGAACAAAATGAGTCAGTGAGCAGTGAGGCCTCCGTGGCTCTCCCTCTGACTAAGCTGCCCGGTCACACACACACACACCACCTTTAAAAAAGGGAGAAGGGGGAGACAGGGGGGAGGAAAACCAATCCCACCTCTGCCCGAAACCGACGACAGCCAGCACCAAACCCCCAGGAAGGGAAGAGGTTAATAAAGTAGACTGCAGAATCAGGCGACGAATCACTTTAATCCCCCTTCCCCTCCCTCACAACTGGCGATCCCTGAGCTAGGATGCACCTGTGCTGGGGAGATAAGGCCCTCTGAGGGCCCCTCATTGTTCCACCCTCGACTGCATTGTTTGTCATTCCAACAGATGAGAACGTAGGCTGGAGTGGATCACAACGGAAAAATGCACAAGACTCTCACACAGGCGGTAAAAAATATATACTTAAAACGCAATATTATTTAAAAATGGGTAATTCTGCTTCTGATGGAGGGAATTGATTTAAGCAAAACATGAGCGATGGGCCCTAGAATCCCCCCCTAGTTGTTTTTTATTTGGCTAAATATAAAAATAGAATGATATTCCCTTTGTTCTGGTGGGATTTGCTTGGATAAAAAATGACCTCACTGGCTTGTGTGAGGCTCCCTTTTGGTACTTGAGTGGGCACTTAGCCAACACGTATTGATCACCGATGAATTGACAAATTCTTGCAAGCAGGGCAACAACTGACGGTTATCTTCCGCCAGAGAGCAGGGTGCAAAAACACTAATCGATTACCTTCTCGATTAATGGATTAGTCTATGAAATGTACATCATTGTTTCCCAGAGTGCAGTGCGAGGTCTTTAAACGTTTTTACCGACAGAAGATATTTAGCTTACTATCAGAGAAGCTTAGAAGCTGGAACCCCCTGAAGTGAACATGCATGTGCTTAGTGTACGTGTAGGATACATGATTCTTACTCTGATGTCGTTGCGTCGCAGCTCCACGTCCGTGACCGCGTGGCCGTGGCTCGGGTGGCAGCGGGCGAAGCAGCAGTACTGGCACACCGCCGTCTGCTCGGCCTCGCAGTGGTACAGCCTGTACTCGTCGTGCTGCAGGCAGGTCCAGGCCTTCACCGCCTCCGCCTCCACCAACAGGTGCCCGAGGGCCGAGCACGGCTGCTGCAGGTGCGTCTGGACGTGGGACTGGCAGCACGGGGCGTTGCAGCGCAGGCAGACCTTCACGGCGGGCAGCGGCGGGCCTCGGCGGCACAGGATGCACTGCAGCGCCGGCGCGGCTGGCTTCTCCACGCTCAGGGCGTTGTACTTCTCCACTATGTTGGACAGCTTGTGGTTCTTCTCCAGGCTGGGCTTCTGCGCGTACGCGTGGTTGCACTCGGGGCAGCGGGCCAGCAAGGACTCTTTGGCCCAGGCCTCGCTGATGCAGCCCCGGCAGAAGTTGTGCTTGCAGGGCAGCTGGATGGGATCTGAGAACACGTGCAGGCAGATGGGGCAGATGAGCTCCTCCTCGAAACAGTTCCTCCACGTCTCAGCCATGTCAGAGGCCATCATGGTGCGGGCAGGCATACACTAACGGTTCCCCCGCTTCTACCAGACCTCGAGGCCTCTCTGTTCTCGAAGGAAAGCCGACTCTCAAAACGAGCCTTGAGGGGAAAAAGATTTTAAAAAAAGCAAAACCCCCCCTCGATGCCGCCCTGAACGATCAAGCCTGTATATTTCAACCCTTTGTGACCAAATCAAACGAGACTCCCTGACAGGTGACCAGTATTGCTTATTGCTGCAGCATGAAGGAAAATATCCAGAAAATTGACCAGAGAAGGCTTCAGGGAAAGGATGACAACACCTCGGAGATTTCAACACACACAGCAGGATCTGACGTTACAGATTACAGTAAACGGTGCTTTCCTTTCCTCTAAAATCACACACACACACACACACACACACACATACACGGCCTTCTGTGTGTTTATAGGCCTACAGGAAGCTAAAAGCCTGTCAACTACAGGTACAGCAAGCAAGGCACAGCTAACTTAAACATCTACATAATGACTTCTATGATCACGAGGCGAATCAATCTCTGTGTAGCACATGAAAAAACACCTGATCCTTTTTTTTTTGCTGCTGCCTGCTCAGGCCCTTTTACCTTGAGAGCTTCCTTCACTCCAACGTCGGATTATGATTGACTGAGGACCGGTTCAGACCAACAAACCACGAGAAACGGGACCGCTTCAGTCCAGTCCACACCCCTGATTACTATTCACACAAAGACAGTCTTTTAAAAACAACAACCCTGAATCTGTATTTATCTGGACCTCAAGGACGCTTGATTCCGTCAATAATCTCGGCGCAGCGCGATGCTTTTGTCCGCTGAATCATAAATAAGTATCCGAGGAGCCTCCACCTGCAGTTTAATTATACATACAAGCAGCGACGCTTTGGCAGTAGACAAGAAATGCTGTTTAACGACTGTTTAACCCTTTAATCTAACATAGAAGCGACATTTCTATCGGATGAATACCGCCTGCTATGTGGAGCTCCGCTCGCATATCTGTACACAAGGCCTCTCGGCTTTTTTTTTTTTTCTTTTCTTCCCCTACCAGGTTTCTGTCGACAACAAAAGGCTTTTTAATCTGATTAAACATAAAATAAAGCATCATACCGGAGCCATCGTTTGGAGCCTGTTTACTGCATAGTTAATCGTTTTAATAGTCGCGTCACAAAACAAAGGGTTTTTAGGATCCGCAGGAATGTTGGCTTCTGTTGCAGAGGCACATCTATCAAATATCTCCTCGCGCACAGATTATTGTTACAATGTATCCAGCTCGTGTCCTCTTTGGCCTACACCTTTACGAACCTCAGCCTTTAGACAACAACATATTTATTCTACTTCCTTATCTGGAATAAATGGTGTAAATTATCTTCAGACGTCACCTCACCATTTTCTACCACAGCACAGGTACAGATAAACACTAGATCAACCGGAGAGGACGGTCATTATTTATGTGAAGCAGCCATATTTTTTTTATATGTTTTTAACTAATTAGAAATACAACCAAAAAAATAAATAATACCCTCCTAATCTTAAAGGGGACGTCGCTTTTCTGTCCTTGTTAGGGGTAGCTGTCATCAGCCATCTTGCAAATCCTCATTTAAAAAGAAAAAGAAAAAAGGAGATATCCGCCGTGAAGAAGCTGCTTTTTGATAGCTGAGCTACACATGCACGTTAACGGCAAAGTCCCGTCGTTATTAAAGGAAAAAAACGCCTTTTTCAGGGTCGTTTTTGTAGGTCCAACCGGAGCAGGATTGACGAGGGTATTCGTTCGTGGCCTTGTCCGGTGTGAGTCGACTGGTTCTTTAAAATCCAACACGGTAGAGAATAATAATCGGCGTTTTCTCTCTCCCCCCTCTTTTCTTTCTCTGTCTCTATCGGTCAGGCTTTAGAGAGAGGAGGAATGCAGCCGAGCTGGACTGGTCTCGAACCAGCGTCAAGACTACCGGTGGAACGGACCACTTCTGGTGACGTTTTTCAAAATAAAACCTCGGGGTTGAGAGCAAAACCTGAGGTCAAACTGAGTTAAGCCAATTAATCATTCAGATTTCAGATACAATTATACGTTTTATCTATATTTTATACATGCATTTTATAGTTTGAATACATCGTTTTCAGGGGTGATGTAAGTACGGTAAGTACTGTAGGCTACTTACGTATAAATCAGAGGTACTACTACTACTACTACAAATAATGGTAATAGGGCTAGGAGTGTTTTCATTGTATGCAACTTTACACCTCTACTCTGCTACATTTGTCTACTTTTCAGATTACATTTTTTTATCCCCCTCCTGTCCAGTAAGAACCATGAATCTGCAAATTTGATGATTTTGAATGTTTGTGACTAACTGAAGAAGGAAGTTCCTTTGTGTGTTGGGAAAAATCTCCTACTTCTTAAGCTGAATAAACTATAAAAAGCCTCCTCATCAGCTGATAAACGAAGCTGAAAACAGGGCTTTTTTTCTGAGCTTTTTTTTAGAGATACATGATTCTCACAGGACAGCGACGCTGCAAATATATATATATCCACAGAGCTGTTTTCTCTGCAGTGAAAAATCATCGAACAATACCATGAAGGCAACGCTATTCATCAAAGGGGTACAATGAGTCCATCTGATATGTTAATGGGGTATGTCAGGGGGAAAAAAAGAGAGAAAGGACTTTATATTTAATAGAATAAAGCCGCATCATTCTACTTAAATTTTATATTTAAACTGATAGGAAAGCATCTGACTGGTTTATGTGAACAATCCCAGGTTGAGAAGTCTGTTTTTTTAATATATTCAAGGATTATGGTCAATTGGGAGGCTGGACTTCAATCAGGACATGGCAAGTGGTTCATTAATTTCTATTAGACAGATTATTAATGGGTAGGGTTTTATCTCTAGTCCACACCTCTAAGCAAAATGGGGTGTAATGTGCCCTAGTATGCACATTTTAAAACAGTAAGCTATGAATTTCACAGTACGTTCATTGCTTTATAACGTTTACCTTTCATGTAAATGCATGTACATGTATGTCTGTATATATGTATGTTAGTGTCTTTGTGAACATATATTAGTAGTTGTTGAATTTTAATGTACAAACAAGTAATTAAATAAATGCACCAGCCTTAGAAGTAGGCACAGGGGTAACAGCTAGTCATTTTAGGCTTTTGTAATTTCATATAATTACTTGTGGGCCTTTTATGGACCCTCTCCAGCTGTGAGGCTTTTCCCTCCACTGCATTTTCTTTACATGCTCCATTAGTAGCTTCACACATTATGTAGGAAGGAAAAGCTCCACGTCACCTGGAGATGAAGCCAATCCACCAGAACAGCAAAATAAATGTATATTTGAACATCTCAACCACACCAAACAATGCATTGTTTCATTCAGAATAAAACTTAACCAGGCTTCACAGTGGTCTAAGGACCCCATGTGTGACTGCAGTGTTTCCCAATAATGTTTGTTTTAGAGGGGCAATATTGAATGTTATGGTCATTTTAGAGGCTGTAGTTATAGTGAGTTGTAGGCCTACTGAGAGGGGATTCTAATATTAAATATAACTTGAAGCTAAAACAAGGAACTTTCATTTTGTGTTGATTTTACCACGGAAGTGGTAGTGTTTCCAAGCACCAGAATAATTTAGATAACCTGTAATTTTACTGCAGCAGGTTCTGGTTCTCCCGCAGCGTGGTGTTGGAGGAGCCGCTGCTGCAGGGCGCTGAGCTCTCCACCTCCCGCCAGGCACATCCCAGACAAAATATTGCCCCATGCTAACATGTTAGCCACACACCCAGTATTGTGATATCAACATGTTCCTGATGCATCTAAGTCACCAATAATCACTCTAATTTTAGCTTTTTGTTTTCGTTGCTTGATGTTCCACTTTCTCCACCAGCTAGTTGCTAACTTTGATTGTCTGTTTGAGGCTGAGCAGCCAGTTAACCAGAGCTTTTTTCTAAAAACAAGGTTGATGAGACCGATGACATTGGGAGTGAACCGTAAATGTCACATGGCATCAAAAGTATGGAGGTAAAAGAGGCTAAAAACAGCAGATTTGGATGATAATACTCTGTGGTCGTTTGATTTTGTGTTGTATTTATAGGAAAATAGTGTCTTACTAATGTCTCAATACAAAAAGGCTCACATGTAAAAGCAGGGATTGCATCAAAGCTACAATATTTGAGCTTTATTCTGAAGCTGAACCACCGAGCTTCCGGTATGAATCAGTCTGTCTCTGGCTGACCTGACGCAGTTTCTCGGCAACATCGGCCACCCCCACCTCCTCCCTCCCTCCACCTCCACCTCCTCCTCCTCCTCCTCCCTCCCTCCTTCCGGATCAATGCTACCGTCACGTGACCTGTCACACAACTGATGTGTGTCACGTTTTAACCGGGAGGAGCTGTGGGACGAACCGGGGAGGAAGGGCAGGAAATCATACTTAAAAGGCTTGCTGCATTTATTAACGGGCTGGACGCTCATAGTGGTGCTCTGGGGCAATACTATCCGTCTGTCTATCCGTCTGTCTGTCTATCCGTCCGTCTGTCTGCCTGACTGCATGTATGTATCTGCATATGTATTGCAGGAAATTTGATCTGTGTACTAATATTTCCTTTAGAGACTAAAGGTGGTATTACACTTTTATGGACACAAATTGTAATTCCGAATTATCATTTAAACAGTCAAAACAAACAATATGACATTTCATTCTAGTGGTCCTGGAAGAAGTATTTAAACACTTTACTAATGTAAAAGTTGGTCGCTTTTTAAATTCAGATTAAAAATATAAATAATAAATCAACAAATAAATTACAATCTATTATCAAAGGATGAGATAAAACTTTATTGATCCTCGTGGGTGAATTCATACCCTGCAGAATAATAACTTCTACTTCTCGTGCGTTAAGTATATTTTGATATTGACTTGTAACAGAGTATTTTTATACTCCAGTATTGCTACTTTTACTAGAGTAAAATATCTGAGTACTGCTTCCACAAGTATCGAAAGTAAAAGTATGTATTTTACAATTGGAGAAGAATATAGTCAGTCAACAGAAAAATATGGAAAATACGAATGAATAAAAATGGAAATACTTCAGTAAAGAACAAGAACCACAAAACATGTACTTCAGTACACTCATCACGACCTTTATCTAAATAAAGGTTTAAATACCACAATGTAGAAATACTCTAAACTACAAGTACACATCCTGAACTCAGAGTTTTACTGAAGTACAGAAGTACAAATATACTTAAATGATCAAAAGTACTCATGAAGAATATTTAATATATATTATGTTTTTTAATTACTACTATTGAAGCATTTACATGTCAGTATTAAGAAATGTAGCTAGTTTTAACTACATTATATGTTGTTGGGTTGTTTCATCTACAACAACAACAAACAACGTTTTTCAAAGTAAAATACAAATAAATCAATTACATTACATTCAATGAAATGTTTAATTAAGGTTTAGCATTCCCCCATATATAAATATATTCCTTGTAATGTGGAGACCATATGCTTTAGACCATAACTAAGGAAGATGTACAAAACCTTTAAACCATATCTTTATTTTTTGGTGACTATTTTGAAATATTCAATGGACTAGTATCACTATAAGCAGCGTTTGAATGTCATATTGAGGTGAGTTTAAACTACTTTATAGTACTTCATCAGCACAGACACACATCAGAGAGAAAGTTCAAATACACTGTACATGTACTAATGCTAAACGCTATACCATGTCATATGCAGGTGGTTCTCTAATGCTTCCACATCCTTTTTTTATTTGAACATGTAAAGGAAAGCCCCGCTTGCGCAGGGCATCAAAAAATTGAGTTATACTCTTATTGGTCCTCTCCACGGAAATCTTTAGTAAAAGGCGAAAGATTTATGCGATCTGAATAGAACCAAGAGTGATCTGCCTGCTGACGGTCACTGAGACCGAACACTATCGCGGCAAAACCTTCCTCAGTGATGGTTTGCTGTTAAAGTCACTTAAACAACAACTCAAGTCACATGACGTGCAAACAAAGACACGCTGATAAATCACAACACGACGGGATTATTATGTAATAGAAGAAAAAAACACGTTTATTTAACGTTGGTTAGCGATCCATTGCTGTGGCGCAATGCATGATGGGACTCCGGTAAATGAAGAAGTCAAATATTTTACTTCGGTTTGTTATTTTAGTTGATCTAAAACATTAATCCATACATTTACAATCAAATGCACAACTACACTGTTAAGTTGATTATTTTCAGCAGTTTTACATGTTCCTATTTTTATAAATAAATCTTATCGTAAGTTTCGGAAGGACCCGCCCCCTTCTCGCTCTCTCTCTCTCTCACACACACACACACACACACACACACACACACAGTCAGGATCTTTTGATGAGGAATGAGGGGGTAAATGGTCTATACTGCCTATTAAGTAAAGACATCCAACTAAATATACATTTAAGTTGGTTTTTATCTTTGATTATGTGTAATAGTTAATAACCAGGCACCTGAAAAAATACTGTTGAACTGCAGGAAATACAGTAACATGAATAATTAGGTAATAAATAGTAGCGTCTGACTATTACTAGCAAGAACTAACAGCAGGTTATTGTGTTTCCAATGACTCCCTTTTCATATTTATTTTTATACCAGTTAGGAAGCCCCGCAGAAGCAGGGCATCAAAAAATTGAGTTATACTCTTATTGGTCCTCTCCACGGAAATCTTTAGTAAAAGGCGAAAGATTTATGCGATCTGAATAGAACCAAGAGTGATCTGCCTTTCCGGAGTTAGAGAGGCGCACCACTTTAGTGGGGACACGTGTTTCACCACTGGTGCAGTTTTTAGAGCCAGGAGGCCGCAGTTGCTCTCCACCGTCTGCGTGACCCCAATGCATGATGGGAAACGCCTCGCTGTCTCCGGATCAAAGAGCTGATTGGCTCTTGGATTTGACAGCAAAAACACGTTTTGTGGAAAATCCTAATTGTCTGTGTAATTGTAATATTTAACACTGGGTTGTTGGCTATTAGTCTCATGTTGTGCGACGAAGGTTTGATCTAAAAACATGTCTTGTGTGGTTAATAATACAAATAAAGCTTATTTATACAACACATATCAAAACAAGCAGCAAAGTGTTTAACCGACATACAAATAACAAAGTATAGTTTACAATACAGATACATGCACATTTCCATATCAAAATATATTTACAAACAAACATGAATAAATCTCGAACGAAGTCTGCAAACTACAAGTTGTCTACAGGGCGGATCTAACAGGAAGTCACTGTTTCTGTGACTTCCTGTTTATTCTTTGTGGGCGGCTGAAAACTGTCCGACTTGACCTCAGTTTTTTGTCAACGCCTCCTGCTGCTGCCGCCTGCTCTCGTATATTTTCCAGGCGAGATGCAGCTCATCTGGAAGCATAAAACAAATCACCAGCAACTGAAATCTTATTTACAGTCACGTGACACACAAAGTTGCAGCCCAAAAAAGAGGACAATTGACGAAGGACTTTATGTGATGCAGCTTTCAAATAGGAAATTGTCATGACAACAACATCTCACTTTCTGTTTATTTTTATACCAGTTAGGAAGCCCCGCAGAAGCAGGGCATCAAAAAAATTGAGTTATACTCTTGTTGGTCCTCTCCACGGAAATCTTTAGTAAAAGGCGAAAGATTTATGCGATCTGAATAGAACCAAGAGTGATCTGCCTTTCCGGAGTTAGAGAGGCGCACCACTTTAGTGGGGACACGTGTTTCACCACTGGTGCAGTTTTTAGAGCCAGGAGGCCGCAGTTGCTCTCCACCGACTGTGTGACCCCAATGCATGATGGGAAACGCCTCGCTGTCTCCGGATCAAAGAGCTGATTGGCTCTTGGATTTGACAACAAAAACACGTTTTGTGGAAATTCCTAATTGTCTGTGTAATTGTAATATTTAACACTGGGTTGTTGACTATTAGTCTCATGTTGTGCGACGAAGGTTTAATCTAAAAGCATGTCTTGTGTGGTTAATAATACAAATAAAGCTTATTTATACAACACATATCAAAACAAGCAGCAAAGTGTTTAACCGACATACAAATAACAAAGTATAGTTTACAATACAGATACATGCACATTTCCATATCAAAATATATTTACAAACAAACATGAATAAATCTCGAACGAAGTCTGCAAACTACAAGTTGTCTACAGGGCGGATCTAACAGGAAGTCACTGTTTCTGTGACTTCCTGTTTATTCTTTGTGGGCGGCTGAAAACTGTCCGACTTGACCTCAGTTTTTTGTCAACGCCTCCTGCTGCTGCCGCCTGCTCTCGTATATTTTCCAGGCGAGATGCAGCTCATCTGGAAGCATAAAACAAATCACCAGCAACTGAAATCTTATTTACAGTCACGTGACACACAAAGTTGCAGCCCAAAAAAGAGGACAATTGACGAAGGACGCAGCTTTCAAATGGGAAATTGTCATGACAACAACATCTCCCTTTCTGTTTATTTTTATACCAGTTAGGAAGCCCCGCAGAAGCAGGGCATCAAAAAAATTGAGTTATACTCTTGTTGGTCCTCTCCACGGAAATCTTTAGTAAAAGGCGAAAGATTTATGCGATCTGAATAGAACCAAGAGTGATCTGCCTTTCCGGAGTTAGAGAGGCGCACCACTTTAGTGGGGACACGTGTTTCACCACTGGTGCAGTTTTTAGAGCCAGGAGGCCGCAGTTGCTCTCCACCGACTGTGTGACCCCAATGCATGATGGGAAACGCCTCGCTGTCTCCGGATCAAAGAGCTGATTGGCTCTTGGATTTGACAACAAAAACACGTTTTGTGGAAATTCCTAATTGTCTGTGTAATTGTAATATTTAACACTGGGTTGTTGACTATTAGTATCATGTTGTGCGACGAAGGTTTAATCTAAAAGCATGTATTGTGTGGTTAATAATAATAAAGCGTATTTATACAACACATATCAAAACGAGCAGCAACGTGTTTAACAGACATAAAAATAATAAAGTATAGTTTACAATACAGATACATGCACATTTCCACATTAATATATATTTACAAACAAACATGAATAAATCCGAACGAAGTCTGCAAACTACAAGTAGCCTACAAAGCGGATCTAACCGTAAGTAACTGTTTCTGTGACTTCCTGTTTATTCTTTGTGGGCGGCTGAAAACGGTCCTACTTGACCTCAGTTTTTTGTCAACGCCTCCTGCTGCTGCCGCCTGCTCTCGTCTACTTTCCAGGCAAGATGCAGCTCATCTGGAACCTAAAATAAATCACCAGCAACTAAGAGTCAAGTATCTACAGTCAAGTGCCACACACAGTTGCAGCCCAATTTTAAAGCAGTGAACGAAGGACTTTGCGTTACAGTTGTTATTTTAGATGTCATCGTGACATCAATGTCTCTCTTCAAGTTTATTTTTATACCAGTTAGGAAGCCCCGCAGAAGCAGGGCATCAAAAAATTGAGTTATACTCTTGTTGGTCCTCTCCACGGAAATCTTTAGTAAAAGGCGAAAGATTTATGCGATCTGAATAGAACCAAGAGTGATCTGCCTTTCCGGAGTTAGAGAGGCGAACCACTTTAGTGGGGACACGTGTTTCACCACTGGTGTACCTTAAACATCATGAAATAACAAAGTAATACACACATTCAGTGCAGTGTTTGTTGACTGTGCTGGTACTTTGTACCTGATTAACTGCGTCACTTTAAACGTAACATTTGTTTCTCTTTTTTTCTAATTGTGACGCAAGGCATGCTGGGAGTGCAGCATGCCATTTTCGTTTGATTTTCAGTTTTCTTTCTCGTTTTGTTTGAATTCTAAACATTAAAAATACATAAAATATGCAATGGTTTGCAATCTTCTTCGTAATGTTTGTATTAAAAATAATCACACCCATCAGATAATTTATAAAGCACCACAAAGGTACTGTGGAACGACTTCCCACAGCTCGCAGATTTCATGCAGAACAACGACTCCCTGTGGTAACAGAACACACAAAACCTGTTGAACTTCTCCTTTTTGCACAACCAAAAAAATCAGTACTAATAAGGTTCTTTATCACCTAGAAAAATCAAACGAGAAACAACAGTTTAAAAAAAAGTAAAATGTGTTGCAGGTAGGGGGGTGGGGGGAGTTGTTGGCTTTAAACTGTTTTCGCTAATTCAAAATGTTAAGATTAATTGCATAACCAAATACCAGGCGTTCATGAGAGCTGGTTAGGTGGACAGCTTTGGATGTCACGTCACTGTTTAAATGCTTTATTTTAGCAATTAAACATACGTTTAAAAAAAAAAATCATGTTATAAGGGATGCTACTCCATCCACTCACACGACATGCGACCCTCTAGCCCTCACTAAACTAGAGGTTCTTATGTCCCGGAAACACAGGAAAAGTTAAAATGAAATAGGCTTAACGTTGCATAAAACAGGGAGACTGAACGTTACCTGTTAGACGTTACCTACGTTAGCTAACGTTCCTCCACCGATCCCGAGCATCAGTCATTTTAGGTCAATAAAATCCACTTTCCAGCGAATGTCTCTCTCAAGCGAGGTAAGCGTTTAAGTTATTTAAACCGGTGTTCTACCAACATGGCAGCGGCTGAGTCAGCATATTCCTTTACTTTTTCATGTTTCTATCGCGCTCCGAGAAAACAAAGTTCCCATAATCCGCCATGATGGCAGCGGCTAGCTTGGCTAACCACTGACCTCGGTTTGACCGTTAGCATACCTTCAAATTAGCAAAACGTAACCAATCAACGATAAGTAATTACGTTAAATTACATTTAAACACAATTTTAAACTTAATTTTGTCACGAGCCGGCTCAAAAGGCCATAACATGAGGGAGACAAGACGAGTTAAAAGTAATAAATAGACATTTATTTAATGAACCAGTAACTAAACTAAATAAACAATCAAAACAAGGATGCAGCCAGGTCCTCCAAACAGGAGGCAGCGCGGATCTCTTGACAAGTCAAGAGATCACTAAAGTTATCGCAAATCATCCCGACGCTAAATAATTGTTGTTGAAACATTTCACTCAAAACTACAAATGCTAATCTGTTGATCCATGTCCTGAGGTTTCATCTTCTGGGAACCATAAACATCCGTACAATATTTTATGTCTAGTAATTGTTATATTTCAGTCTGGAACCATCACACCAACCACTTAATATAAACCAGATAGCAAATGATACAACTTTATTGTTTCTGTTTCTCTAAGGTGGTTCTCAATCAATTGATTACCGCCGAAAGCAGCACAGTGGCCATTTGTGTTTTATCTGTGAGCCTTGAACAATTCTAATGACATTCAGATTAATACTTTAACTTCATGCAAGTATGAAGATGTTGCTCATTTCATCAGACATCTCAGTTGCATACTGTAATTGTTGTGATTTACTAAGGATAAAGAGGATTTATCAATGAAGCTACACTGTTCTTTACAGTACCTTTATCAGGTGATCCAATGTTACACAATGCTACTTTAGTGACCACAGAAGTGCAGTGTCATGAATTTGGATAGATGACAACTCAAATAATGTGCTCGACGTGTCTGAACAGAATCATATTCACATACAGTCTGAGACGAAGCAACGACTGTAGCCCGTTGATGAACGTAATACTTTTTTATTAAACAGTTTGAACACTTAAAACTAAATAGAGAAATTATTCAAGCTTACGCTTTCTTTTTGGCCAGTCTCACAATAAAAACCAGGGCAAAGCCTGTAGTATAAAACAATAATTAAATATTCAAAAACCACTAAAAGAAAAGGAAAAAATACACCTATTTGACGTTGTAGAGAGACATTGTTGTATGGGCTTTTGTTTTTTACACTGAATACAATTACGAAAATGGACCTTATTATAAATGATGACTCAACAACTGAGAAGCTACTTCACTTAAAACAAGCTAATTGCTCAAATTAGCTGAAACTTAACTGTTATAAAGCCCTCCGATAGGTCCTGCCTTCATGAAGGTTATGATGCCCAGTTTTTTTTTCTGAAAACTGTTCTACCAGATATTGCTAAAACTTTCTGTTGACATTGGAGACAATAGTTTGTGGTGCTGTTAAACTGCACCTTGAGAGACGCTATTTGTATTTTGCCCAACCCATTCACATCGAGGAGTGCCGTTGAAAACCGTTCAAGTGTGAAGTCAATCGGTTGTTGTGAAAATAAAGGCCGGACAGGGACTCCTTCCATTTTAGTTGTATGAGGGCCGAATGAATATTAGGATATCTAGAAAACACCATCGAAAACAAAACTCTCACATATTGTCTCGCAGGGTTTGGGTAAACAATATCAATATTTGAAAAAGTCTATGAGAAAAAATGCTTCTGGGACCCATGGCAACAACGTGAAGGACCCGGAAATCATAATTCTACAGTTTGGCCATTATGCAAAATTCACTTCAAAGCCCAGCACTCTACCTGAGCGCTTTGTAAACACACACACAAAACCTCCATTGGCACTTCTGGCCTCCCCGAGTCAAACCAACTTTCAACCATGCTGAGTTGACTCTCATTTCTGCTGATAGCGCCCACTCAGTCGGCTGACATCATTTGAAGCCGGTGCATTCTCAGTGCTTCGGTGTAACACTTGGCGATCCTGTTTCTGGCAACGCTTTTTGATATAGCTTTATTATTTTGCTGTCGTGTAGTCTTTTCCACAGGTTCTTCTCCATGATATAGTCGTGGTTGGCGTATAAAACTACATTGCTTTTAAGCTTCTCAACATAGTAGTTGGAGTATTTACTGAAGTCCTCAGTCATGAATCCATATGCACTCACCTGCCAACGTCAAGAACAGAACAGAGACGGTTGAGAATCATTCACAGCAAAAAAAGGTTGGATGAAAGAAAAGTTTGACATTTTGAGAAATATGCTCATTCAATTTCTTGTGGAAAGTTAGATGAATGAGTCTGTCCGAAAAATTGGAGGTGACAGCCAGCCGATGATTAGCTTAATGAATTGATAAACTACACATATTCAGAGTTAATGTCTGTACATTTTTGGATGCATACTTCATGTTAGAGGTGTGGTTATCTACAGTATGGACGACATGTGGCTTAAGTAATATTAACTTACAGTGTCACAGGTTTGCAGAGCCAGGAAGATAGTGAATGCCCCATTGGTTGGTCTGACGATCGCCCAGTATGAAGAATTCAGATGAGGAGAATTTAAGAACCTGTGGACAATGAAAAGTGTTAAATAAACATACATAAAAAAACATCAAGACAAACTACAGCCTCTAAATAGACCATGAATGTGTAATGTAAAGTAAAAGGTTTGGGTAGGATTGTGAGAGGAGGGTGACCTGTTTCGAACGTATCTGAGGAAATCCTGGTGCAGAACATAGAAGCGGGTCTCATTGTACTGTCCGGAATAGTATTTCCTTGGCCTGCAGGATTGAAATACAAAGTCAAGAGTTTAACACAAATAATTTTAATTTTCACATGTATATTGCAGTGGCACTTTCCATACTCTATACCACATGCTACTCCCTAAGAGTGTAGAGAATGGGCAGGAAACAATTTTATGTATAATAAAAAGCCAGATGATTAACTTTTAGTGCTGCAAGAAGACAATGTGGGTTTAGTGTTTCTCGAACTACAGTGTATGAGTTTTGCTTCTCGAATGGCAGGATTGAATTACCAGATTTTTGAATTTCCGCTTGAGCCACAAAGGAGCATAGTGTATGTTTGACATGACCTGTAACCTCCAGAAAATGTACTAAATGTCCTTTAATAGCGCTCACGGGTTAAAGGAGGCCGTCAGAGGGTGGATCACAAAAACACAAAGAGGGGTCGTAGACGGAATTCCTAGCTCACAAGGCCCTCCTGCGCCTCGGGGCATTCAACACCATCCAGCCCAGCATCCGAGATGCAGCTGCCCCTACACTGCATCCTGGATCACAGACTACCTCACTGGCCGGCCACTCTGACCATCAATCTAAACGATAGATATCCTGATTTTGCTGATGTTTTTCAGTAATTCAATAAATACATGGTCTAAATGAAATAACCACATAAAGTTGATTTTTGATATGTGTGAATTAAGTACTTAAAAATTAAAAGTTACGATTTTTTCTTCTTCTTCTCAGTATCAAGTGAAATTAGTGAGAATTTTTTATTTATTTCCAGCCATACACTATGTCTACATGATTAAACTGATTAATAGTTTGATTTACCTACACTGGGGAATTCTCATAAGCAGAACTCGTATCAATTAAAATTTCCTGCGAAATTTGAATTAGTGTGCGCTTGACATGATCAATTAAGACAATGTAATTGTGTACCACGACATCTTGATAGATGATCCAGGTCCAATCAAAAACGTTCCAGCCCTGGATGTGTTTTTGTGTTTGTGCGTGCATGTTGCCCTCGACTAATAAAACAGAAAGAGTTGATATTCACCTGTTGTTTTTATATGGCCCAGCAGTGACCCTTTCTCCTTTGAAAAGACCCTCCATCCAAAAGAAATCCCTCATCCCTTCAGGAATCATTACATATTTTATACCCTGCCAAAAGGACGAGGATGACAGATGAGTGCGCATGTGTGGGATATGAAGCAATAAAATATCACATGTTAAATTTGAGCTTGAGGACCTCATCTTTAGGGGCAGATGTGTATCCGAACTTCCGCCACAAATACAGCGACGAAGTGATGGAATGGGCGGTGTGAACGTACACCGATGTCCTGTTTCCCACGTCTTCCTCATAACCTTTGATGGCTGCACCGTTCATCCTGTCGCACAAACACAAAAATGAATTTTCTTTCGCTTAGAAATGAATTTATATGAAAAAATGTAAGCATAATGAAGTTTATTGGTTGCTTTGTTATCCATAAGATTATTCTTTTTAATAATGGTTGGAGGCTGGCCAAATGACACTGTGAGTCACTGTGAGACACTGAGGTGAGCCGAGGATCAACCAAAGACAAATCAAGTAAATCAGATTTAACGTGTCTTTGTTTCCTGTGAACATTACCAAATGTTATTTTAGGCCAGAGGGAAAAACCCAGAGAGGATATTTCATGCAGTGGAAAATGCCTATGTCGTGTTCACACCAAACGCGGCGCGAATTGTTAAACGCGTCATTCGCGCCGCCGGTCTCGCCGGGGACCATTTGTGTTCATTTGCGTGAATTGCGCTGGACGCCAACAGCAACAACTCTGCGCACACAAAAATGACTTTGATTAAATTATATTACGAACTGTATTAGGCCTACATCAGACAATGCACAGATTAATCAAAAAACTTGATTCTTACTGTGTACATGGATAAATTAATATTAAATCGCATGTAGTCAACTACTGTTGCTAACACACTCCCATCGGCCCAAGATTATTTTACTTTCATTTTAAATGCCACAATGTCAACATACAGTCTATGTGCACAAGACATATCCTTGTGCACATAGACTTACAAGGCCTACAATGAGATCCACACCATAACTAAATATTGACTTGGTAAATATAGAAAAACATGTGTGCTCCTGGTATCACAGGGTTTTATGATATTCATTCTTATTTAGGCTTAACACAACAAATTAAAGGGTTTCTTACCGAAAAACGTAATCGTGGGCATCAATTTCTTTCCCCATTTTAGAGCCATTTAGGATTCCTCCAGTGCCCACCACAGCACAGCGCAGACACTTGTCACTGCCTGTCTTTGGAGGCAGTAGTGGCTCGTTTGGCTTTGGGATCAAATTCACTCCAGACATCACTTCTGCAAAAATACCCCCCCCAAAAAAACATATTAAATACATTTTAAGATGCAAAATAGTTCACAACATTTTCTGCAAGCAAAACTTAAAAGCATATTGCTAATGGGTTGATGTGGTTTCTTTAATATGTTAGCTTTTTACAGTCACAATGTATTTAATGACAATGTGAAAGATCTGGCCCATAGTGATGAACTGGAAGAACCAGTTTTAAACTGAATCTCCTCCTCTTTGCTAAGCTGTCCAGCAGCAACTTCACTGTTTTGTTTCAGTCAGTTGGTCACAGCTGTTTCCAAAGAACAAGCTCTAAAAACCCGCTTGGCACGAATTTCCAGTTGGCTGCATTCTACAACCTCACCACTATGCCTCCCAAATCCTACACATTGCACCTATAAAATATCTAATTTAAAAGTATTGGTCATGCAGAGGGAACTCTGTGCTAAATTCAAATTTAGCACATATTAAACACATTTTTCTGCGATATCTGCAATGACCTCAAATGGTTCAGGTTATGATAGGTCGTAGGGCAGTGAGTCCCGCGACAGTTTTTGCACATTTTAGCAAATCTCTGCTGACACATATTAACACCTACCATCATGTTTGAACTCCATAAAACCAAAAGGATTGTTAAAATGTGAAAGCCGGTTCCACTCGCTCATGTTGGTTCTGTGCATAAACATGCGAACGTTGGGGAGGAAAGCCTTCTTGAAGCCTTCATCCTCAGAGTTTCGCAGAGACTCGGCACATGTCTGAGAACGTAAGATAAAATATTAAACTATGAAATAAAGTAAAAATAAATAGAAAAAAAACGGAACATTTTATTTGCACCTTTTAAATGTGGCTAAAACCATTGATTTAATGAAGCTGTTACAGAGGAAACACCAGGAAAAAAGCCGAACAAATCCAACAGATCGACAAATTTAAAAATGAAATTGATTGCTGTGAAACTTCAAGTGAAAAACAAACAGAAAACCCATGCAGCTCACGCCAAAACACACAACTGAACACATAGCTGTGCGGATTACCCGCCTAGCAACAAAGATAATACATTTGCTATGTTTCTGTCCTTTCGTGTCCTAACGTGCTTACTGTCTGCCTGGGTGGAGCATCCTGGTTATAAATATCATCAAAATCCCACCGAGGAGCCTTCTTGAATGAGTTTCGGGAGAGGATGGGCATGGGAGTCTCAGGCGCAGCACCAGGTGTAGTGCGTCTCGTTTGATCACTTTTTAGCTCTGCCCCGTTTGTTTTTGTGGAATCAGCTATTTTTGTCAAGTTTTCTTCTACTTCTCCGGACTCAACCAATTCCTCATCTACTTGTCTGGTTAGTCCTGAGAAAGTGCTCCATCTGATGTGGAAATTTGACAAAAGAGCAATAGATAATGAATAATACAAGTATTAGCAAGACACAGGTTTAAGTGAATTAATGCCTGGAAATGTACTGATACACATTTCCGTGGTCAAAAAAATGAGCTATTAACCAGATAACAGTTAAGAAATAAGATCCCGACTTTTTACCTTAAGTCGTTCTAAATATAACTTACCCAATGCTTGATAAATGTCCAAATGTTAGAAAAAAAAGTAAAGTACAAACTGAAATCACAAGCAGCAACGAAAAACCCCTGAAGGTTTGGATTGCCATCCCTAAAGCTGAGAACTAATGTTTGGTTAAATACTGACGAGTGTTTGCCTTCTGTACTGATATTTCTAGACAGGTAACAGAGGTATCTTTGTGCATCATGTAAAGCATCATGTAAATAAGAATGGGGTGGGACTACAGCAGATCTGTTGTGCACGATAAAATCACAATCATGAACACACCTTGCCAACGGTATGTTGCACAATGGAAGGTATTGTGCAAAAGTAACTTTTCAGGATTTCAGGTAAATGTTAAACGTCACAGTATCAGGTGACACAATGTTACACAATGCTACTTTAGTGACCACAGAAGTGCAGTGTCATGAACATGGACAGATGACAACTCCAATAATGTGCTCGACGTGTCTGAACAGAATCATATTCACATACAGTCTGAGACGAAGCAACGACTGTAGCCCGGTGATGAGCGTAATACTTTTTTATTAAACAGTTTGAACACTTAAAACTAATTAGAGAAATTATTCAAGCTTACGTTTTATATTTGACCCTTTTCAGTGCCTGAATTACTTTATAAATATCAAAAATAACTTTAATATTTACAATCATTCAATGTTATCAATGTAATGAATTGCTGGAAATTTACGGTGGATTTTCAACGGTATCTTCTAGTATTTCATAATCACGGTAACATACAGTTAAATGTTCATCCCTCGCATGTAAATCAACAGCTAATGCTGTAAATTAACAGCTAATGCCGTCAAAGAAACTGCCCTCATCAAAGTCACCAACGACCTCCTCCTCTCCTCTGATGAACACTCCCTCAACATTCTGATACTGCTCGACCTCAGCGCAGCCTTCGACACCATCAACCACTCCATCCTCCTTTCCCGTCTCGAGTCCTCCCTCCACATCACTGGCACAGCCCTCTCCTGGTTTAAATCATACCTCTCTGACCGTGAACAGTTCATCAGCATCAACAAATTCAAGTCTGACACAGCCCCAGTCTCTCAAGGTGTCCCCCAAGGTTCAGTACTCGGTCCCCTCCTCTTCAGCCTCTACCTGCTCCCCCTTGGCAACATCATACGCCACCATGGTCTCCAGTTCCACTGCTACGCTGACGACACCCAGCTCTACATCTCCACCAAGTCCATCACCCCCACCATCCACTCCACCATCACCAACTGCCTAACAGATATAAAAACCTGGATGCAAGCAAACTTCCTCAAACTCAACACCGACAAATCTGAAGTCCTCATCATCGGCCCCAAATCATTAAACAAATCCCACCACAACTTCTCCCTCTGCATCGATGGCACCACTGTTCCTGCCTCCACACATGTCCGTAACCTTGGGATCATTTTCGATCAAACTCTCTCCTGATGAACGACACATCAATCACATCAGAAAAACCGCCTTCTTCCATCTCAAAAACATCGCCAGTCTCCGCCCCTCCCTCTCCTCCGCAGCTGCTGAAACACTCATCCACGCCTTCATCACCTCTCGACTGGACTACTGCAACAGCATCCTGTACGGCTCACCCACCAAAATCATCAATAAACTACAATACATCCAAAACTCAGCTGCCCGTCTGCTCTCCCACTCCCGCACCAGAGACCACATCACCCCAGTCCTTCAAAACCTCCACTGGCTCCCCATACAGCAAAGAATCCAGTTCAAGATTCTCCTCATCACTTACAAAGCCCTCCACAACCTCGCCCCTTCATACCTTTCAGACCTCCTGCACCGTCACACTCCCAACCGCAACCTCAGATCCGCCGACGCCAACCTCCTTACCCCCCCTACTCTGTCCAAGCATCGGACCTGGGGGGACAGGGCCTTCTCCGTTGCTGCCCCCTCCCTCTGGAGCTCTCTGCCCCAACACCTGACATTCTCCGTCACTCGCCACTTTCAAAACTGCACTTAAAACTCACCTATTCAAATCTGCTTTTAACCTCTAAAGTCAGTCATGTATGTTTTCTTTCTTTCTCTTCGTGTTTTATTTTTCTTTCTTACTGTTATGTTGTAGATTTTGTTTTTATTATAAATGCTTTTATTGTTTCTGTTTTTACCATGTAAAGTATCTTTGAGTGCCTTTTAAAGCGCTATATAAATAAAATGTATTATTATTATTTATTATTAATTAACCATAACAGCACACTACTGTAATTTATCAGCATGATACAGTATTTACTGTGAAGTGGTGGATATACACTTCTCTATACAAGTTCAGTGAATCACGATCCATCTACATCGTACTGTCTATTGTAGGTTAATGTATCTGTAATGACGATAGAATATTTTTATTATTCAAACTGTTCATTGCCTAAAAGTAATTTTTGAGTGACAAGACGTGACCTATCAATGTGCATAAAACTTGTTAACAAGCTAGACTGTGATACAGTTATATTACACTGTTCTTCATACTATTTTAATTCAGTGTCTGAGGGAGTGACGCCGATGGTATTCTGCTGTTGTTCAGTGGTATGTACCTATCCCTCGAGTGGTATGCCAGTACTTTTCCAACGACACACCGTTTCCTGAAGGCCGCTTGAAAGTTCACATTAGTGGTATATGCCGTTGAATCAGAGTGGTATGCCATTCATATCAGTGGTATGATATACAGCAGTGGCGGGCCGTGCATTTTATACCCAGGCCTTCACTGTTGTCCTGCAGCTGAAATACCACCTTATAACCACATGATGGCACCACAGCTATTATTCGTTTCTAAGGCTGTAACTATGTACGTATTAAACCGTTCGGTATGAGGCTTACAATTCGTTTGAATAGTACTAGAGCATTTGGAAAATGTAGAAGCTTATATTCAGGAAAATATAATGTTTACTGCGCTCATGGAGGACAGTGGTTCTCAGCTGGTCTGGCTGTGGGACCCACCATCACTCCTTAATGACAAGTCACAGCCCAAAGAGATCATCTTATGATTTTACTTTCACAACTTGAACATTTTATGTACTGCTCTGCAATGTATTTCCTCGTCTCAGCACCCTGTGTCATGGTGTGTGGTACATCTCACTCAAGTCAGAATGCCCATATTTGATTGGCTAACCTGCAGCATGTGATGTGATTCACTACCCGACTAAGGGTACTTCTCAAGTCTCTTAATTGTATCCCCGTTTCCCTCACTTGCGTCCTTTCCTTGCGTCTTAGTCCCTCCCACCAGGGATGCATGGAGGAAACCATGCAAGGAGAGAGGAACGAGGAAATATGTTTTCAGAGACATGAGATATCCTTTCCTCAGTTGCGTCACGTGAAGCAACGTCTGTTTCTGATGACGGAGGATCAGCTGATCACAGCTGGATCAGCTGTCAGTCGGCTTTAACAGTTGGAGAGACTTTTGAGAAGTTTGTGTCTGTTCACATGATCACTGTACTTAATAATAGTAACTAATAATACTAATAACTAATAAAGACACACAGTAATCACAACTGTAGAGGTGTTTCTCTCTGTAGTCTGTTAACAAACTGTGTTCTGTGTTCTGTTTATAAGCGCAGGATCGATTTCTACCGGCGGAATGCGATCGTCTTATCAATGAATTATCTGTGTCTGTACGTTTTGAAATTGTGACTGTGGCGTCATTATTAAATAACCCAGAATATGATTATTGTTTCTCTTAAATGATAAAACTCATCAAACACTCAGGAATGATGTAAAAAGTGTTTCGTCTCTCCAGCTCTCTCTGACTTTAATTGTATCCATAATAAAAGTTATTGAGGGAAATATCAGATCATGAAAACACAAATCTTTCTAATTTCTAATAAATGAAGAAAGTTGTTTGTGGTCCTTTTGTTGTTCAGACTACAATGAACATTTATTTGAACCAGATGTTGAATCAGAAACCTAATCAAATATAAAGCTTGAGTTTATTCTGTGATCTGTCTTCACTCTGGTATGAAACTCCAGTCAGTCAGTCCGATCAGCTGCAGCGTCCAATCACATGACTGATGAACAATGAGGGGGCTTGTCGGCCGTTAAAAGACTTCCTGGAAGTCTGTTCTCGTGGTTCCTCGCTCATGGCTCCTCCGAGGTCCCTCCTCCATCCTCGCTGCTCCGAGCTACATTAGAGCTTTGGGACGGCCGTCAATATGGCGGCGCAGAAACAACTTCTGGTTCAAGCGAGGATCGAGGAGCGAGGAAACGACAATTAAAAGACTTGAGAAGTACCCTAAGCCTCTGCTGTTAAGTTTCGTTTCACGATAGTCACGTGCTCGCCCACTGACCAATCACAGTGCACTCTGCGCCTCGCGGCAGAGCTGCACATAGACACTGAGCTGCACGTAATGCTGACGTCATTATAGGCCGGCTAGCAGGCTCTGACACGTCAAAGAATACGCCCAACATGTCAAACTAAAGATCTGATTGGTTGAAGAATATGACAATCAACAATATCGTCCCCGTTCACTTAAACTGCAAATGGATGCAGGCCTCCGTCTGCAGGCTTGGGTCGCTGTTCTTACCTAGAGACACAGAGGTGAAATCTGATTGGATAAAAGCTCTACTTAAAACAAGCTGCACTGGAAGCAGAGCAACTGAGGAAGACAGTAGCTGTGCAATGAGAAAATAAGATAATGGGAAAAATATTTATATAAATTATAATACATGTAGTGTATTTAAGAAAAATTATAAAATTATAAAATAGATATAACTTTGTGATTCTGTTTAGGCCAGCAGAGAAGGCCTTGCAGGCCCTGACGGCCCACCACTGATATACAGTATATATACATACATACATTGGCCATAATATCAGTTTCAGGGCACATCAGCAAATACTAAATCACCTTATTGTCATTTAAAAAGCCTTTCAGAGATCCAAACAAGAAAATGGATGAGATAAAATAGATACATTCCTTTATTTAAGAAGCTGTGTTGCGCTACTTTGTCAATAAAGTCAAAAAAATACATTTACGGCGTCACTGTTCGTGAATCAAACCAATTTACATTAAATGTGCATATGCATCAAGAGACGGCACTCGTGTGCCTGTCTGACAGCGGACTATCACTTTCAAGCAGAACCTGTCTTCAGCAAACAGTGTGCAGTTGGAAGTACTGGCATACCACTCCAGGGATAGGTACTTACTGCTGAACAACAGTAGCATACCACTCTAGGGATAGGTACTTACTGCTGAACAACAGTAGCATACCCCTCTTGGGATAGGTACCTACCGCTGAACAACAGTAGCACACCACTCTAGAGATAGGTACCTACCACTGAACAAGTAGCATACCCCTCTTGGGATAGGTACCTACCACTGAACAATGGTAGCATACAGTGACGTGCGGTGAGGTTCGTGGCTGGTGAGGCACTGACTCTTTCAGAGTCAGATTTACAAATATATGAACCCAATATAGAGTATCTTAAATCACCATTCAATTGGCAGCCTGCACATTGACTACTGGTTGTTTTTCATATTTCGTATCAGCATTCTTTACACACACATAGGTAAGGTACATATTTGAATGCACCAGGAGCGTGTGCGCTGCGATCTGCGACCTGCTCCACCAACCTGTTTCAGAAGCGGAGCGCTCGCGGGCACCGCCCGCGAAAATCGCGAGATCCCGCGATAATCTGTGTAACAACCACGGATTTATAAAGAGTATAACAAACACATAAAAGTTTACTTTACCTGTCCGCCGTTGAATTGCTGTTGATTTGGTCATATTTCCCTGTTTTTTGAGAATTGTTAAAGCTTAGATATTTAATCTTCAATGTTTGCGGTCAAAGCAAAATATAAGAAGAAGAAGAGAAGTGTAGAAGAAGAGTAACGGAACTACAAGCATAACCCCGACCCGTGGGCTCTCGCACGCCCCCTTCATTGAGGCAGAGGTACTGTGTGCCTCCCCTCTGTGCTTTTTCACTGCGGTTTCTGGCAGATCAGCAAGACTAAATATGTTCTACACATATGTGAAATACATGACTTATTCTGTGAAAAGAAAGGACATATAATAAAAGTGTCAACAAATATTACAGTGGTGACAAAGCAAAAGGCACGCGCTCAACCCAGTTTGTTAGGGTGTGCGCAATCTGAGGTGAGGCACAGCTCGTCGCTGCCTCACCTCATGTGTCTCCTCTCTGTTTGAACAGGACATGCGCAAATTCAGCGATTTTGACTATAAAAATGCTTAAAATGATTGAAATCATACAGAAATTACATTTATAGCATAGATCAGTGGATAAATATTATTTATTTTATTTTATCATTATTTGTTTTTTACTTTTCATGATGACAGGTGAGGCTCTGCCTCCCCTGCCTCCCCTGACCGCACGTCCCAGGTAGCATACCACTCTTAGGATATGCCGACCATCGGCAACTGTTCGATCTCGGCGCTACTGGTCTGAAGTTATCCTCATGAGTTCAGTGAAGCCGGTCATTAAAGATTTTATGATTTTATTCGTTTTCTTCTCAACATGCAGTAGGCCTACATTGTGAGTTTTGTGATGTAATACAAATGTCCCTTTACTATTTGTCTTGAGAACATGTATTAAACTGCAACAATTATGTATTGAATGTCTATTGTTATTCTTTTATTTGTTGGGAATTCAATTCAAAAGTATTGGGTTATATTACCCTTTGTAAATAAACGGTAACATTCTGGCATATACCGTAAAATCACCGCAAAATCCCAGTTATCCTGCTATCACATAACGCAATCCAGTATACGGTAGCGTCACCGTAAAAAACAGTACATTTCTGGCGTCCCTGCTGCCAATAAGTTACCGTTATTTTCCGGTGAAATTTTTTAGAGTGATAGTTTTCCCATTCATTGTAAGCCAGTTACTGGATGATACAACTATGTAAACAACAAAAAAACTCACAAACAAACTTTGATCAAATGCTGATCAAATCAGCGTCACACTTTTAATTTTTTCCACATTTTTCCACATGAACCTCTAGAGAAGGAAGTCAAACATCTTGGCCAGTCTCACTATAAAAACCAGGGCAAAGCCTGTAGTATAAAACAATAATTAAATATTCAAAAACCACTAAAAGAAAAGGAAAAAATACACCTATTTGACATTGTAGAGAGACATTGTTTTTTACACTGAATACAATTACGAAAATGGACCTTATTATAAATGATGACTCAACAACTGAGAAGCTACTTCACTTAAAACAAGCTAATTGCTCAAATTAGCTGAAACTTAACTGTTATAAAGCCCTCCGATAGGTCCTGCCTTCATGAAGGTTATGATGCCCAGTTTTTTTTTCTGAAAACTGTTCTACCAGATATTGCTAAAACTTTCTGTTGACATTGGAGACAATAGTTTGTGGTGCTGTTAAACTGCACCTTGAGAGACGCTATTTGTATTTTGCCCAACCCATTCACATCGAGGAGTGCCGTTGAAAACCGTTCAAGTGTGAAGTCAATCGGTTGTTGTGAAAATAAAGGCCGGACAGGGACTCCTTCCATTTTAGTTGTATGAGGGCCGAATGAATATTAGGATATCTAGAAAACACCATCGAAAACAAAACTCTCACATATTGTCTCGCAGGGTTTGGGTAAACAATATCAATATTTGAAAAAGTCTATGAGAAAAAATGCTTCTGGGACCCATGGCAACAACGTGAAGGACCCGGAAATCATAATTCTACAGTTTGGCCATTATGCAAAATTCACTTCAAAGCCCAGCACTCTACCTGAGCGCTTTGTAAACACACACACAAAACCTCCATTGGCACTTCTGGCCTCCCCGAGTCAAACCAACTTTCAACCATGCTGAGTTGACTCTCATTTCTGCTGATAGCGCCCACTCAGTCGGCTGACATCATTTGAAGCCGGTGCATTCTCAGTGCTTCGGTGTAACACTTGGCGATCCTGTTTCTGGCAACGCTTTTTGATATAGCTTTATTATTTTGCTGTCGTGTAGTCTTTTCCACAGGTTCTTCTCCATGATATAGTCGTGGTTGGCGTATAAAACTACATTGCTTTTAAGCTTCTCAACATAGTAGTTGGAGTATTTACTGAAGTCCTCAGTCATGAATCCATATGCACTCACCTGCCAACGTCAAGAACAGAACAGAGACGGTTGAGAATCATTCACAGCAAAAAAAGGTTGGATGAAAGAAAAGTTTGACATTTTGAGAAATATGCTCATTCAATTTCTTGTGGAAAGTTAGATGAATGAGTCTGTCCGAAAAATTGGAGGTGACAGCCAGCCGATGATTAGCTTAATGAATTGATAAACTACACATATTCAGAGTTAATGTCTGTACATTTTTGGATGCATACTTCATGTTAGAGGTGTGGTTATCTACAGTATGGACGACATGTGGCTTAAGTAATATTAACTTACAGTGTCACAGGTTTGCAGAGCCAGGAAGATAGTGAATGCCCCATTGGTTGGTCTGACGATCGCCCAGTATGAAGAATTCAGATGAGGAGAATTTAAGAACCTGTGGACAATGAAAAGTGTTAAATAAACATACATAAAAAAACATCAAGACAAACTACAGCCTCTAAATAGACCATGAATGTGTAATGTAAAGTAAAAGGTTTGGGTAGGATTGTGAGAGGAGGGTGACCTGTTTCGAACGTATCTGAGGAAATCCTGGTGCAGAACATAGAAGCGGGTCTCATTGTACTGTCCGGAATAGTATTTCCTTGGCCTGCAGGATTGAAATACAAAGTCAAGAGTTTAACACAAATAATTTTAATTTTCACATGTATATTGCAGTGGCACTTTCCATACTCTATACCACATGCTACTCCCTAAGAGTGTAGAGAATGGGCAGGAAACAATTTTATGTATAATAAAAAGCCAGATGATTAACTTTTAGTGCTGCAAGAAGACAATGTGGGTTTAGTGTTTCTCGAACTACAGTGTATGAGTTTTGCTTCTCGAATGGCAGGATTGAATTACCAGATTTTTGAATTTCCGCTTGAGCCACAAAGGAGCATAGTGTATGTTTGACATGACCTGTAACCTCCAGAAAATGTACTAAATGTCCTTTAATAGCGCTCACGGGTTAAAGGAGGCCGTCAGAGGGTGGATCACAAAAACACAAAGAGGGGTCGTAGACGGAATTCCTAGCTCACAAGGCCCTCCTGCGCCTCGGGGCATTCAACACCATCCAGCCCAGCATCCGAGATGCAGCTGCCCCTACACTGCATCCTGGATCACAGACTACCTCACTGGCCGGCCACTCTGACCATCAATCTAAACGATAGATATCCTGATTTTGCTGATGTTTTTCAGTAATTCAATAAATACATGGTCTAAATGAAATAACCACATAAAGTTGATTTTTGATATGTGTGAATTAAGTACTTAAAAATTAAAAGTTACGATTTTTTCTTCTTCTTCTCAGTATCAAGTGAAATTAGTGAGAATTTTTTATTTATTTCCAGCCATACACTATGTCTACATGATTAAACTGATTAATAGTTTGATTTACCTACACTGGGGAATTCTCATAAGCAGAACTCGTATCAATTAAAATTTCCTGCGAAATTTGAATTAGTGTGCGCTTGACATGATCAATTAAGACAATGTAATTGTGTACCACGACATCTTGATAGATGATCCAGGTCCAATCAAAAACGTTCCAGCCCTGGATGTGTTTTTGTGTTTGTGCGTGCATGTTGCCCTCGACTAATAAAACAGAAAGAGTTGATATTCACCTGTTGTTTTTATATGGCCCAGCAGTGACCCTTTCTCCTTTGAAAAGACCCTCCATCCAAAAGAAATCCCTCATCCCTTCAGGAATCATTACATATTTTATACCCTGCCAAAAGGACGAGGATGACAGATGAGTGCGCATGTGTGGGATATGAAGCAATAAAATATCACATGTTAAATTTGAGCTTGAGGACCTCATCTTTAGGGGCAGATGTGTATCCGAACTTCCGCCACAAATACAGCGACGAAGTGATGGAATGGGCGGTGTGAACGTACACCGATGTCCTGTTTCCCACGTCTTCCTCATAACCTTTGATGGCTGCACCGTTCATCCTGTCGCACAAACACAAAAATGAATTTTCTTTCGCTTAGAAATGAATTTATATGAAAAAATGTAAGCATAATGAAGTTTATTGGTTGCTTTGTTATCCATAAGATTATTCTTTTTAATAATGGTTGGAGGCTGGCCAAATGACACTGTGAGTCACTGTGAGACACTGAGGTGAGCCGAGGATCAACCAAAGACAAATCAAGTAAATCAGATTTAACGTGTCTTTGTTTCCTGTGAACATTACCAAATGTTATTTTAGGCCAGAGGGAAAAACCCAGAGAGGATATTTCATGCAGTGGAAAATGCCTATGTCGTGTTCACACCAAACGCGGCGCGAATTGTTAAACGCGTCATTCGCGCCGCCGGTCTCGCCGGGGACCATTTGTGTTCATTTGCGTGAATTGCGCTGGACGCCAACAGCAACAACTCTGCGCACACAAAAATGACTTTGATTAAATTATATTACGAACTGTATTAGGCCTACATCAGACAATGCACAGATTAATCAAAAAACTTGATTCTTACTGTGTACATGGATAAATTAATATTAAATCGCATGTAGTCAACTACTGTTGCTAACACACTCCCATCGGCCCAAGATTATTTTACTTTCATTTTAAATGCCACAATGTCAACATACAGTCTATGTGCACAAGACATATCCTTGTGCACATAGACTTACAAGGCCTACAATGAGATCCACACCATAACTAAATATTGACTTGGTAAATATAGAAAAACATGTGTGCTCCTGGTATCACAGGGTTTTATGATATTCATTCTTATTTAGGCTTAACACAACAAATTAAAGGGTTTCTTACCGAAAAACGTAATCGTGGGCATCAATTTCTTTCCCCATTTTAGAGCCATTTAGGATTCCTCCAGTGCCCACCACAGCACAGCGCAGACACTTGTCACTGCCTGTCTTTGGAGGCAGTAGTGGCTCGTTTGGCTTTGGGATCAAATTCACTCCAGACATCACTTCTGCAAAAATACCCCCCCCAAAAAAACATATTAAATACATTTTAAGATGCAAAATAGTTCACAACATTTTCTGCAAGCAAAACTTAAAAGCATATTGCTAATGGGTTGATGTGGTTTCTTTAATATGTTAGCTTTTTACAGTCACAATGTATTTAATGACAATGTGAAAGATCTGGCCCATAGTGATGAACTGGAAGAACCAGTTTTAAACTGAATCTCCTCCTCTTTGCTAAGCTGTCCAGCAGCAACTTCACTGTTTTGTTTCAGTCAGTTGGTCACAGCTGTTTCCAAAGAACAAGCTCTAAAAACCCGCTTGGCACGAATTTCCAGTTGGCTGCATTCTACAACCTCACCACTATGCCTCCCAAATCCTACACATTGCACCTATAAAATATCTAATTTAAAAGTATTGGTCATGCAGAGGGAACTCTGTGCTAAATTCAAATTTAGCACATATTAAACACATTTTTCTGCGATATCTGCAATGACCTCAAATGGTTCAGGTTATGATAGGTCGTAGGGCAGTGAGTCCCGCGACAGTTTTTGCACATTTTAGCAAATCTCTGCTGACACATATTAACACCTACCATCATGTTTGAACTCCATAAAACCAAAAGGATTGTTAAAATGTGAAAGCCGGTTCCACTCGCTCATGTTGGTTCTGTGCATAAACATGCGAACGTTGGGGAGGAAAGCCTTCTTGAAGCCTTCATCCTCAGAGTTTCGCAGAGACTCGGCACATGTCTGAGAACGTAAGATAAAATATTAAACTATGAAATAAAGTAAAAATAAATAGAAAAAAAACGGAACATTTTATTTGCACCTTTTAAATGTGGCTAAAACCATTGATTTAATGAAGCTGTTACAGAGGAAACACCAGGAAAAAAGCCGAACAAATCCAACAGATCGACAAATTTAAAAATGAAATTGATTGCTGTGAAACTTCAAGTGAAAAACAAACAGAAAACCCATGCAGCTCACGCCAAAACACACAACTGAACACATAGCTGTGCGGATTACCCGCCTAGCAACAAAGATAATACATTTGCTATGTTTCTGTCCTTTCGTGTCCTAACGTGCTTACTGTCTGCCTGGGTGGAGCATCCTGGTTATAAATATCATCAAAATCCCACCGAGGAGCCTTCTTGAATGAGTTTCGGGAGAGGATGGGCATGGGAGTCTCAGGCGCAGCACCAGGTGTAGTGCGTCTCGTTTGATCACTTTTTAGCTCTGCCCCGTTTGTTTTTGTGGAATCAGCTATTTTTGTCAAGTTTTCTTCTACTTCTCCGGACTCAACCAATTCCTCATCTACTTGTCTGGTTAGTCCTGAGAAAGTGCTCCATCTGATGTGGAAATTTGACAAAAGAGCAATAGATAATGAATAATACAAGTATTAGCAAGACACAGGTTTAAGTGAATTAATGTATAGTACTGTGCCTGGAAATGTACTGATACACATTTCCGTGGTCAAAAAAATGAGCTATTAACCAGATAACAGTTAAGAAATAAGATCCCGACTTTTTACCTTAAGTCGTTCTAAATATAACTTACCCAATGCTTGATAAATGTCCAAATGTTAGAAAAAAAAGTAAAGTACAAACTGAAATCACAAGCAGCAACGAAAAACCCCTGAAGGTTTGGATTGCCATCCCTAAAGCTGAGAACTAATGTTTGGTTAAATACTGACGAGTGTTTGCCTTCTGTACTGATATTTCTAGACAGGTAACAGAGGTATCTTTGTGCATCATGTAAAGACAAATGGGGTGGGACTACAGCACGTCTGTTATGCACGAAACAATCATATCATTCACACACCTTGCAAACGGTACATTGCACAATAGAAGGGAGGTATTGTGCAAAATGAACTTTTCAGGATTTCCAGTAAGTGTTATTTAATGACGTCATTAAAAAAAGAAGTTATGTAATAAATTAAGATATTTAATTTATTGTATTACAATACAAAACTATTGGAAACAATAGTCCTTTATCTCCTTTATTTGCATATGGGTAGCTAGAAAATCCTGCTTTATGCTGCAAGAGATCCAGCTGCTTTGGGTTTTGTCTTCATGTGGTATGTGAGACAGGTGGATTGAAACAGCAAAGATACAACACAATTCAAACAAAGTACATCATATTGAAACATGTGAGCGGTAGTTGGGTGGACTGTGCATCTTGTTTTGAATACTGTGAATAAGTTTATTCAAGCATTTTTGTGCGCTTGAGTAGTCTTTCAGTAGGTTACAGGAGCGCTGTCAGAGGGTGAATCCCAAAACACAAAGATGAGTCTCAGATGGAGTAGAGTCTGAGCTGCTCCTCCATTTCTCCATCAGACACCTCCCCAAATGTTTCCTGGTTGTCTTTCAGCAGCTGGAAGATGGCGGCCAGCTGCTCACGTTGCACCCTGAAGACAAATAAAGAATATTTGAGTAGTGAAAGAATTTTGTACATTTTTTGTAAATAAGAATTTTGAACATTGTGTAAAAACACCAGGGCTCCTCCCAGTGCCGATACTAATAATAAATGAGAATATCTCAACATTTTGGGAAAATGTCTGCTAAATCAGTGATTCTTAACCATGGGGCCGCGGCCCACGATTGGGCCGCAAGCGCCACCTAGAGGGCCGCCAAAAACTTTCAGTTTTGCACCTGTGGGCCGCGAGGGCCGCATAGGTTATCAATTGAAGACACCAGAGATATTACTGGTATCCATGTGACGCTCAGTTACAATATAGCTTCCCAATGAGCTACCCGTGCGCTCGGTCGCAGCCATTACGCACAGCAAGTCCGCTACTCACACATCACGTCCAAATATCCTTTCAGAGCTCCGCCTGGATCTCTGATCTCTTTATGGAAGAAACACTGTAGAATGGCCATACTTTATCCAATCTTCTTCAAATTTGAGGCAGTTGTTCACTGATAGTGTAGTTACATCCCTATACTGTCCTTTACCTGTACAGATACAGCCACAGGCAGTTATTTATACTGAAAGATACTTTTTTATTTTATGCGGACAAAAATCTTCAATTTTTACTGACTCCAAAGGCCCACTGCTCTGTTTCTGTATGACCTACAGGTTTTCTGAAACTTTTGACGCATATAGTCAGAGTGGTTCAGAAGCTACAGCCATTTTAATTGGGGTATGTCATTTTAGGCGGTTTTGCTCCAAAATAGGGGTGGAGTTGAACAGGTAACAATATAGTTATTGAATACAAATGAAACCAAGAGTGAGATCAATTAGTTAAACTAATAGTGTTAATATTTGAATGGGCCCCGGGACACTTTGTACTTGAAAAGTTGGGCCCCGAGGTCAAAAAGGTTAAGAACCCCTGTGCTAAATGACTGTAATATAATGTAACCCCGCCCTGACGACCCTGCTGTTGGGATCTGACCCTGCTCTCCTGGCTGGCTGAGACCTTCACACGTGCTTTTCAAACAAAGGAGCAGCCATGTTCCTTCCTTTCACCAAAATGCCTGACCTGGGGTCTGCAAGAAACCTCATGCCGGATGACCACACCCCCAGCTCCAGCAGAAACCTGATGCTGGTCCCTCACTGGCCGAGAAAGGGCCCCCCACTGGTTGTGCTACCTGGTTTATAAGCCCGAGCACAGCTAGAATTCTTCCTCTTCACTCCGGACTTGTCTTGGGGACAAGAAGATCCACAAGGAAGCGTTTGCCTCATCAAATCCTATCAGGTCACATGTAACATTCGCTGGTCGAACAGACTGTGTTTTATTTTGAGTTTTGGGATCCCGTAGTGCGAGAACGGATAACTTCTATGCCCCGTTCCCCCACCCTTTTTGTGTACACACCGCCGGCAGAAGGACGATTAACAATCTTTCCTCGCCGAAGATTTCCGGGAAGGACGACCCAAACCTCGTCCCTCAGCCGAAGTTAAAAAGCCCCTCTCTGCAGCGAGGAGGCCGAGTCTGCGCCAGCCAGCCCCAAGGCCGCGCCACCGAGAGCTATCGACTCTTCGAGGACCGAGTGATTCCCCCCCGAGTTTGCGCCAGCCAGCCAAGGCCGCGCCACCGAGAGCTATTGACTCTTCGAGGACCGAGTGATTTCCCCCCAGCATCTGCGCCAGCCAGCCCCGAGGCCGCGCCACCGAGAGTCAGCGACTCATCGAGGACAGAGTGATTCCTACCACTGGAACCAGACCCTACCGAACGAAGCTTCTACAAGTAAGAGTTACTGGTATCTGGGCCTAGCTTAGCTTAGCATTAGCTTAATTTAGCCTATTCGTTATGTCGTTGTTATTCCTGTATCTTGTTACGTTAAGTTACTGTCGTGTTATAACGTGTTATTGCGCAAGCATCGCGGACCACGGAGTCCTGTTATATTGTGTATTTCCTGCTGTAACTGTTTGCATCAGATCCGTCGCTGCTAGTGGATGTGGAGCTTGTGATTTTATCACTTCAAAGACCAAAACCACGGTGGCGGAGCCTCGTCTCGCCGACCGAGTTTCGGGGTGATAAGAGAGCAATACTCGCATCTCACCGCAGTGATAAAGATCTGTTTTGTTTTGGAGATTATTTTATTTTGTTTGGTTTTATTCTCTCTTCTTTAAATCGGCTCTGTGAGTGAGATTTAGAATCGCAACTATCACCATATAAGCGTGGCCAGTCGGTTCAGAATCCGACCGCAGAGTTTTGCGGATAGATCAGCTGTTTTCTCACTGCAGCACCGAGCACTGCGCTCAGAGCTCTCGCTCGCTCGCTCGCTCTCTTCCTACTAACCCGCACACACATAGTTAGATTCACTGATTTTTGTTGAACCTCTCAGACTCGTGGTTGCGTAATCTATTGTCCCAACCCACATGGTGCGCCGCCCCACGTGGTTACATGTGGCCCCCTCTCAGCCATTTTGTCGGAGGTCTCTAGACTCCGCCATCTTTGCTTGTAGGCTCACACGCCCCCTTTTTAGATTACCCACCATCACTGTTTGAGTAAGCCCCCCCCTCCTCCTTTCCACACACACACACACACACACACACACACACACACACACACACACACACACATATATACATGTACATATATCTATATACATATCCTTACCCCACTTTATTCATTTGACTTTAGGTATTAGACATATAATTATATGATAGTGTTTGTTGGTTTTGATATTACTTGATTTGATCATTTATTATTTTGATTTAATGAACTCTGTTATATTTTAAAGAGCAGTCGTCTGTGATTACTTGTGCATATGTGTGTAATAATAACTGGATGTAGTGGCCTGTGCTCGAACTCAAACCTTCACTCTCACTCCAAACGTGTAATAGTATTCAGACTGTTAATATCGTGAGTGAACACTAATTATGAGACTTAGTTTATAGTTTGGTTATTGGTCCCTGTCCGCAGGGTGGTGCCCCGTTCTTATTAGTATTTACTAATTAACTTATTGATGTTAATAACTCCATTGATGTTGATAGTTTAGTTTCATATTTGCTGATAACCAAACACGCTCCTCTACGTTCCCAACACTGCTATCTGCTTTCCTGCATCGGTGGCATTCCTCTTGAAGTTTGACGGTTCAACTTGTTTTCTGTTACCTTAAGAATTTCCTCAGATGTTTCCTCCATTGTTGGATGAAAGACTAAAGAGCTGTTGGTGGATTACCAGTGGAACTGGAGGCCATAACTATGTCATAACTATGATAGAAAGTCATTATGATAGAAAATCAAAATTATGATAGAAAGTCGAAGTTATGAGATAGAAAGTCAGAATGATGAGATACTTAAACACACAGTCATAGAAGCAGCTCCTTGGCTGGTTACCCTACTCTCGAAATGGAAATGTATTGTGAGTACATTGAAGACTACTTTAAACGTGGCTTTTCAACACATGAACTACTTCACGTGGGATTGTGCAAATGCACCCTTGAAAGGATTTTAAGCATTGAACAAAGTTATTGTAATAACTTGTGTTTGATATTTGTCTTTGATATTTGTCTTTAAAAGTTTGATCCTGACATCACATATTACGATAAGATTTATTGTCAAAGCATAAACAGTCATCAACTCTCTCCATTCCATAGTGCCTGAATAGTTTTTGTGAGCAACTGGCTCACAAAAACCAGCCCTGGTCAGCCCAAGTGTCCCAGTGTTGCGTTACACTGAGTCCTCCTAGTGGCAGAACAGAGGAGAGTCCTGAGAGGATTAACTAACACTCTTCTGTCAGAGGTGACGACTGGAGACACAATCAACACCTGCTGTGACACCTGAGAATCACACGTCTAATGTGGAATAATGGGGCAGCAGGAGGCGGGTGTGTGGGATGTGTATCAGTCGCTTCATGGCCACTTAAAGAAAAAAGAGCTGATGAGGCCCAAAAAAAAAAAATCACTGCCGAGCTCAAAACTGAGAATGCAAAATGGCTTTAGAGTAGTTTTCATACAATGGCCAGAAAGTGACTCCCCTGAGATAAACGGGTGAGAATAACTCATACTTTACCACAATAATTGCTCCTGTTTCAGGCTCACAGACAGTTAAAGTCTGTGCTGGAGTGTATCCTGCAATGATAAGAGCAGGGCATGCAGATACATTATAGAAAATAAAACTTGGTGCTCCTCTGTTTTCTATTTTTTTTTTCCCTCCCCAGCAGCCAGCGAACGCTTCGAGTGGTTTCTGTGAGTCTCGTGTCATTCATCCCTCAGCTAATGCCTGGCAGAGACTCAATCTGGCCTTACTCAGTCTAGCCTGAAGAGGACGTGGAGGGAAACGGCAACAACACACAAACACACGTGAAGACAGCGTTGGGGAGATTAGAGGGAGGAGGAGGAAGAGGACAGGACGCTGGAGAGAGAGAGCAGCTACGAGGAAACAAGGGAACTTCATTTGACATTTGATTTTTAGCAAAAACTTTGGCAAAGAATCTTCAAGGTATTTTTGTTCAGTTTGAGTATTTTAGGAGGACAGTGGGGGATATCAAGCAGATAGGTCAAGGTGAATTTACTCTATGTGACATATTTGGGCACATTTTCACAAGGCACCCTTTCAATGGCTTTATTAACGGTTAATACATTGTTGATTAATGCTTTACTTATGATCGGTCATAATTCATTAATAAGAACAACTTTTGGGTTGCCAGGTTGTAGAAAACCATCCTCAAACATGACACTTGTCCACAGCGCTTTAATTAATCATGGACCGTCCGGTGTGCCGCTATATGAGGGGTCTCTCCATTTCATTGTTCTTATTAATGTCTTATGAACTCTTTACGAAGGGGGCATTAATCAGAAAGTGGCGCCCATATTTGTAGTTTCCACTGACCTCCGCTCCTCCTCCAGCTCGTCCGAGGACATCATCATTTGCAGGTGGTGGGATCTCGCCTTTCCAGGGACGTACTTCAAGGACTCGTTTGCATTCGATTCCCCTTCATCTGATGAAAAAGAAGACACTTTGATGAGAAATCCCAAACCTTTATTTTGAAGGGGAAAGAAAAGAAAATAGTGGTATACATTTGAATATTTAACGCACAACTTTTTCAAAGTGGGTCGCAGTGCTCACCGTTGATCTCCGGGCTCTCTGCGGCTCCTTCAGTCTGGGGGTATGAGAAAGCAAACTTTAGGAGCTCCTTATCAGAGAGCCCAATGAACGGCCTACGGCTCATCCGCGACGAGGCCTCGGACCACGAGTCTGCCTCTAAGCTCCTGTGCCTAGATCCAGGCCTGGGGACGGACAGGCTGGATGTGGAGGAGGATTGCTCAACTGGTGCTGCCAGTCCTTCAGTGTGAGGGTGGAGATGTGCCTCCTCCTGTCAGAGGATTAAGGGGTCAGATCAGGAGCATCAAACTATCACTCTTTCACAGGGTTTCCCTCCAGAAATTAGCAATAAATGTATTTTTTTAAAGTTTGAAATATGTGCACGTCCTTGCAGGAAGGTCCAGATTAAAAACTGCTGTGGAGATATTGAGATCCAAACAAATAGCTCGTTGTGTTACCTGTATTCCTCACCTCACCTGGATGCTGATCTGGCCTACACTCCAGGTGCAGGTGACAGGTTATCGTTTCATGCTTTGCTCCCTTAGGTGCTGATGTGACTTCTCTCTCCCTGTCCTGTTTTGTCCTCTCTACGAGCAGACATCCAGATGTCCTCAACAGGGACCCAAGAGGCTAAAAACAGACCAGGGAGGGTCCTGACAGCTACCTGAGAGGTGTGTGGAGGAGGATCATCCTGCAGTTCTCTATTAATCAAACTAAGAGTTCAAAACGAGGGTAAAGCTTAAAGGCAGTTATTGTATGTGAAATCCTCCTATACTTGTTGCGCTCTCCGCCTGTTATTTTAGTGCAAACCAATGACTGTATATAAGGTGCCAACACAGGTGACGGGGATGTCGTCTACTCAAAATGTCCGCAGAGGTGGAAATCAACCACATTTAAGCTACTTAAGTACTGGGCTTCGGTACAGTTTTGAAGTACTTGTCCTTTACTTCATACTTCAACCTCTACAATTCACAGGTATATGTTGTACTTTTTATTTGACATATAATGGACTGCAGCTACTTAGTTCATTATTTTCATAATTGAATAATCTGCTGATTATTTCCTGGGCTGATCAAATAATCTTTTGTCTACAAAGGATAGCATAGCTCATGTTTCCCAGACCAATGTGACGTCTTCAGACGTCTTCTTTTGTCGGATCAAGAGCGCAAAACCCAAAAAGCTTTACTGTTAAAGAAGAGCAAAGAAAAACCTTAAATCAAAATTACTTAACTATTATCAAAGTTGATTAATGATTAATGTCCTGTCAATCCATTTATCAAATAATTGTTGCAGCTCCACATAGACAATTTATGATCAGCTAATAAAATATAATGCAATGTTACAGATTAAACTATCATACAGCTTCATCTGGACCTACAACGTTAAAACGCTGCTTACATGTTAATGCTCACTAATAGTACTCCAGTTTGATAATACTTGTTTTTGCAGGACTTTTACTTCTAAATTAGTATTTTATTGTGGTATTACTTTCTCTCAAGGATCTGAATATTTCTTCTGCACTGCTTAAGGACACCTTCGAGGTACTTCTAAGTATTTATCTCTTCAAATAATGTACTTTTTACTAAATGTATCACAGGTTTGCGTATTCAGGTTTTCCATTCAATTGAATATCTTTCAATGTTTTGTAACTTCCCCTTTTATTTTAATTGTGATACTTAATTACTTTACACTACTGATTTATAATGCAGCTGTACTTGTTAAGGACTATTTTCCTTTATAGCAATGCTTCTTTTAGTTAAATAAACGATTGGAGTGTTTCTTCCACCTCTGAATGGACATGCAAACTGTACCTGTGGTGGCAGGGGGGGAAGGGGGAGTCAGTAAATGAGATTAGGAGATAATTACATGATAAAATGCAAAAACAAAACAAACAACCGAGGCTCTCTCGTGACCGGCCGATTGCAGCCCACTTACTGAAAGCACAGATTTCACCACATCCCAGTGATCGTGGGCGCTCCCGCTGATCTCACACCAGTCGTCCTCCGCCTTCTTCTTCTGCTGCTGCGTCGTCTTCTTCTTATTGTCCGGCAAATGTCCGTTCTGCGTCGGCCCCGGTGGTTGATCTAATCCTCCAGCTGCACCATCGTCTCCTGCGCGTCCGAAATAACTTGCAAATAACTCGCCCGCGGACGAAGAACCGTTAAGCAGCGACGTCGCGACCACGAGCGCGAGCAGCGTGAAGATAGCGGCGGACAGCACAAAAGTTAGATCCATGACCGCGGAGCTCGGTGCGCGGTGGTGTTGTTCAGGCCCCGTGTTGTGACTTCTATCCCGCTTTACGGTTCACCTGAGCCGGCTGCATTCACTCACAGTTGGTCCACCCCACCCCACCCCACCCCCGTGATAATCCTCGGCAAACATCACCGTTAACGAGCAGCGTTACCGACAATCTCCTCTCCGAGCGTGACGTCACATCCTCCGGTTCAAGGATCAGGTTGGAGCTGGCACGGCGCGTTGCAACGTGCTCGGCTCTACTGTACTTTGTATGTGCCGGTAATCCGATTTTACTGCACAGACCGGGAGATCGAAATGGTTCGTGACAGGACCCGTGGACCAGGTCTGCAGGGAGTCAAGCCGGGTTTACGGTCGGTGAGGGAGTGAAAGGTGTTTTCCTCTCACCTGAGATTTAAAGTCCCAATTAGTCTACAGTGACATGTCATTCCTTGGTCAATGTTTTGCACACTCTATCCTATTAGTTTCAAATAGCCTACCGTACAGCTCTTTCCTTAAACCCGATACTTATATAAATGCTATATTCCAGATGACCCAAATTAAACTAACACTGATACTTCATGTTAGATAATGTTGCGTCTTTAACTTTTGGATATCTATCATAAAGTAAAAACAAACAAACGGATTAAATACATTTTATTTTTATCTGTAAAACATGTTGACACTTTTTTTCAGCCCAGATTAGTGTCTTCAGGTTTTCCCTCTCAGCTCCAACAAGCTCCACGGATAACTTTTAAGCCAACATGCAGACAAGAACCCTGAGAGAGCTTGGAGAAAACATCAAGAAGGAATCAAAGTTGCGTTTAATTAAATTGTAACACTGTTCAGACAAATCTCGTTTATTAAAATAACCCCCCCCCATTTCCTGAATAAAGCTTGTTGGCTAATGTGACAACAGTAGAGCTGAAATCAATCCCAATAATACAAATATTTAATGAATATACATTTAAACAAGGGTGTGTTTTCTTCTTGTGCGTAAGAAAGACAGTTTTTAGTTTTGATTGGAATACATATGGTCTTATTTCTTCTTCTTTTAAAAGCTACACAGTGGTACTTTAACTGCTGGTTAAGTCCATCTTCATAACATCTGTCCTGGAAGTTTGACGTTCCCACAGGGACCCGTGCTCAATGCTAATTTTTGTCCCAAGTGTGTTAATCCGACCGTAGATGTTGTGCTTTAACACCCAACTGGTGTTATCCATCGCTTTAAACATGTGGATGTGTTACACCCTTAAAATATAAATGTAGATTTACAAACATTATCCTTTTGACTCACTCCCTAATCACTGAGACGAGGCCCAGTTTCTTCTTGTGTGGCAAATATCGTATTACGATTCATATCATCGCCAAGACAAATTGTCTAGACGATTCATATCATCGTCAAGACAAATTGTCTAGAGACGACATAACAAAACTCCCATCCACAATGCATTAACAACAAAGATGTTTATTAGCATTCACCTGAAGCAATTACAAGACATTTGAGAGGTTCACAGGGGAATGAAAGACACAAATCATTCATTAAGCAGAATGGACTGCCCTTTAAACCCTTCACTAGGAGTCACACTGGACCCAATTAAAAAAAGAAACAAAAAGGCGAGCAGAGCCAGTTATAACAGTGGATAAACCACAGGGGGGGGGGGGGGGGGGGGAGAGAGAGGAGTGAGAATAAAGATATAAAAGGAAAGAGGAGAGAATCTGTACAGCACATGGAGGGAAGGAGAGGTCACAAGACAGGAGAGGATGGATGATCTGCAACACCTGTGAGCTTACAAACCGGCAGCGGAGGGTCGAGCCCCGGAACAGCGCCGGGCACTCAGCACCGCAACACGCCACACCATGTCACCACCGCACTGCACCGCATCTTAACAGCTAACCAGCATTACTCAACTGCTACACAACTGCGCCTAGTGCACAAAAGATACACAAGAAAGAGGGTTAGAGTCATAGGAAAGCAACTGTAGCCAGACAGAAAATAAGAGATTTTACAGAAAAGAAAATGTACGCTGCTCGATTAGCAAGTCACAAATTAAGTGGCACAGCGATACTTTAATGTTTTTGCCTTTACAGTAAGCCAGAGTGGTATGACATAGCTGTAAAGGCTTTGAACGTCCAACATGACACCCTGCAAATAAAACTCTGTCATGAGCATCTAGAAAGAGTTAAACAAGGGATTTCATTAAAAGAAATCTATATCAATTGAAAAAAGTAGAAGTGTAATCAAAACAAACAATTTAAATGAGAAAAACTCCCTTTCAAACTGCTCAACTTTACAAACAACGATCACATCAAAGTTACAGAATTTGATTATGTAAATTAGGTCAAATTTAAAACATTTTAGACCAAGCGCCAATAACCTTTCAGTCTGCATTCAGTGGTAATAGTGGAGTCCACTTGCTCAATGTGAGACTCTTCCTGATGTCCTCAGCAAAGGCTCAATCATCTGAGACCTGGAAGGAAAGACGCAACGGAGTTAAGGAGTGCAAAACAAAATGCCGTTCTCAACTCCTGCAGCTGACCTGGATATTTAAATACAGTACTGGTCTGATATTCTCCCCCCCTGACACTTAACATTTATCAAACTGCATATTTGTTTCCCTGGGCATCCATCTTCATGTATTATACCCAACATTTCTAGTCATTTTCACATTTGTTTACACACCCCCCCCCCCCCCCCAACAAGACTTACACTCGGGCGAATTTGAAAAACAAACCTCGGGCTCCGTTCCCTTTGTGAGAGGTGGGGACAGTGCTCAGTGCCTGTGATCCCCACGAACGTACCTCACCACACCACCTCATACACCAACTGACAGCCCGAACCACCGCCATTGACGACCTGCTCCTTTAGCAACTGCCATCGCTCTCTCAGCAACAGGCAGGTCACATGGGGCGGGTCACACACTAACTGCTCTCACACTGCCACACCCCCATCTCCTCCTCCTCCTCCCTTTGCAAACAGGACGCCGCAGCTTGGAGGAAAGAATTCCACATTTAGGTGAACGTTTTTTTTTAGTGCAGCACCCCACGTCCCTCCTCCCATACACCCCATTTTGAAATGTATTATTCAGCAGATCACATCAAATCTCCTGCGGTCCGTGTGTGCTTTAGATTGGTTGAACACTCAAGCAAACCAAAGCACAAGGACATCAGTTGCAATCTTATTTTTGTGTGTTGAATTTCTAAATGTATTCAGGATTCTGCAGACTTCGTTGCTTGTGTTGGAAATGACTAACGTAGCACCGAGACTGCAGAATACTAACCCAAGTGATGACAGAAAGCCAAATAATAAAATCCACCCTTTCCCCTGAATACCGTCATGTTGTGTCCGAGGCTGGATTAAGTCTCTGCTCCGTTGTCTTCTGGAGATTTAGGCCTACTCTTGGATTTGGAGCGGGACCTGGATTTGGACCCTCTGTTGGAAGGCGGGGTTCGACTTCTTGACTTGGAGGACCGAGACCTGGAGGGAGACTTTGTCTTACTCCGCCTGGGGGTCCTGGACTTGGACTTGGATTTGGATTTAGACCTCGACTTGGATTTAGACTTGGATCTTGATCTGGAATCGGAGTGGGACCTGGAGCGGCTGTAGTGGTGGCGGCTCCTGGATCGGGAACGGCTTCTGCTCCTGGAGCGGCTGCGGCTCCGTCTGCGGCGACGAGGGCTGCCTGAGCGGCTGTGGTTAGAGAGAGATACACACTTTAACTCAACAAGAGAAAAACCTAAATAAAAGATGGAAACTGACAAGTGTAATCAAAAAGTACATATTAATGAAGAGTCACGTAATGAAGCTTCTCAGACAGAGGTAGCTGCAATGTCAAGCTAAAAAGATCAACTTTTTAATTTATTAATCAAACAAAAATAATCAGATCACTTCTTAAGGACAATAATAGCTAGTTGCAAACATTGTGCATTATTACATCAACACAGTAGTCTATGCAAAACAAGGTGCAATATATATTTTAACTACTTTATGATGCCTCACAAGTTTTAACAACTAGAGACATATTGAAACAATGCTTCAGAAAATCAAGCAGGGAAGCATCGTTTTGCACCATAACTCGTCTTTTTTTTGTTTTGTTTTAACACCAATATAAAATAGTTCCACAGCTAAACCTAATCACACCGGCCATTTACCTCCTGCTTCTGCGTCCGCCGTACCCTCCTCCGTATCTCCGTGGCGGAGCACCTCTGCGGCTGTACATGGAGTCCGGTGGTCGTCCGTAGCGGGCCATTTGCACCCGGAGCTCCCGCCCGTCAAGCAGCGCGCCGTCCATAGCGTCCATTGCGTCCTCGGCGTCGCGCTTGTCTAGGAACCGCACGAAGGCGAACCCGCGGCTCTCCTTAGTGTACCTGTCCCGGGGGATATACACATCTCCCACACGGCCGTACTTCTCAAAGACTCGGCGCAGAGTCTCCGGAGAAGTACGGTAAGTCAGGTTGTCCACTTTAAGGGAGGTCATCCCTTCGACGTCTGGCGGCGCCCTTCCGTAGCTCATATTATTCGTGCCCTTGCAAGTCGAAACCCGTTAGTCCCCCGCCGTTAGGTAAACGGTTACTGCTAGTTTGTAAATCTCCAATTGGTTTATGTGGTTCAAACTGGCGTATCCTTTCAATTGTTTTAATCGTCGTCTCTAACGCGCAGCATTCACGTGAAATGGCGGCAATAAAGCTTTCTTCCCCTCTTTCTTTGCGCCCGTGTTGGCCCGCTCTGATTGGCTACTCAACTGTCTCTTCCGTCACTTTGACCGTTACACTGCCCCCTGTTGGCGCGGAGTCGCTTATAATGGCTACATTGAAACGGACAGTGTGTCCGTCTTTGTTCCATTTAGTTTATTAAAAACATCCCACTAGCTATTTGCAACTTTTAGTTTTTCTAGTTTATCAACGCCTGATATTGTTACTGTGAATCCTGGGTAGTTGTACAACTGTTTGAGTTTTGTGACTCTACTTTTGGCCACAGTCTTTACTGTTGTTGGGCTAAAAAGCGCTTTTTTTACCCTATTTCCACCCATGTCCATATAATGAAAAGATAAAGGGATGTGACTGTTAGTGGTTGCTAGCTAACTTTAGCTCCGTGTTAGCTAACAGGAGAGTGCAGTGTATAGATTCATAACAGTCCATTGGGTAATGTACTTTATGCTCCGTGTATCCCACAGAGCCGTCCTCTCTGCACTGCAGTCAGAGGGAGAGAGAGAGAGAGAGATAAAGAGAGAGAGAGAAAAAGAGAGAGAGAGAGAAAAAGAGAGAGACTGCGCAAAAAAAAAAGGCCCGGATTTGTGACGTCATGGGGCGCCTTTGACAGGATCCAACAACCACCGGAGATGTGTGACCGACATCCAGCGGACCGGGAGGTGTCGACGGGTACACGGCTGTTTTGAGCGACACACACTCGGAGGATCTTTCGCTCAGATTGTGCTGACTGCGACCACCATGAGAGCGCCTCTCCGCTGTTAAAGGGACTCCAACGAACGAGCTGTTGACCACGGAGGAGGAGGGGGGATAAGCAGCCGGAGAACAAACCACTAATCCACCAGGACGGTCACATTCACGGTGGAAGTGGACCGTCCAGGGCAGCGAGGACTGGATTAAATGATAGGGAATAAAAAGAGCGAACCTGAAAGTGTTATGCCCGTTAATCCGCGTGGTCTTTATGTGACTGGAAATGGGAGCTTTAACAAGCAGACAAAACATAGGCGTGGAAGAACTGGACATTCCGTCCAGTTCGGTGTACCGTTATCCACCCAAATCTGGTAAGAACAGACTAACTGTGAAATGCTTTTAAACCTTAATGATGATTTATTTTGTGCTATTAAAGGCATGTAAAGTAGACCTCACCATGAAAACCATCACCTTCTTACAGCTGCAGGCCTTCGCCTCTAACCTGGAGGAGCTACCTGTGGAGAGACCAATGCATGGTTTCTCTGTGCAGCCTTTCTTAAACAGCTTTATATTGTACATTTACGTTTATTCACTCCATCTTTATGTAGCCTACTATTTGATCATGTATTCTAATGTATTTATGGCAGTGCAGCATTGTTGAATTGTCCATGGAGAGAAATTGATAACAACAGAGGGACATATCTATACTTATTTATTTATCTTTTAAAAGTTAATCTTTTAATTTTCATCTATTTGCAGAGTGTCCGATACATAACTGGGATTGGCTCCGTGAGCATCTAGCAGGGAGCTTGTGTTGATGCATCTGTAAAATAAATAAGTAATGATGGAGCCGAAGGGGATGGACATTAAAAGACCAACATAAGCATTAGCGGTGGAGAAATATTCAGTGTGTTGAGTAGAAATTAGTTTAGTTGTTGTTGATAACAGGACTGCAACTAATATTCTTTTCATTTTCCTTTAGTTTGTAGATTTTGTTTATTATATAAAATGTGAGATTAGTGAAAAGTGTCATTCACAGTTTCCCAGAGCAGATGTTGACGTCTTCAAAGAGCTCCAGAAGAGGCACAAAGCCCAACATGTTGAATTTATTATGATAATAAACAGAGAAAAAAGCAAAAAATCTTCACACTTTAGAAGATGGAATTAGAGAATATTTGGCATTAATACTTTGATTAATTAAAATATTTAAAAAAAAATTTCTGTGCCAATTGAATACTTGGCAGCTAATTCAGTACAAATTTATATTCAAATATACACAATTGTGATAGATGCCTTTCCCACGTATCAAATAAGTTCATTATCAATTCACGTTTCAGCTATTTTCTCCATTAATAGAATAAAAGTGGAAATTGCTGTTTACTTATAACTTTAATTTTGCCAAATCTATATAGTGTATTATTAAGGTAGTTCTTGTACCACTGTTTACTTAAATACCTCATAAACTGCATATGAGAGGTTTTCCTTATTTTTAGAAATGCTTTAAAGGTTCATATTGATAATACATTTCAGGTATTGGCACATGTCTCAAAACAAGCTGCCGAACCTCACGCTCTTAACCAGTTGACCCAAATCAAAAACCTCCATGCTGACTTCTTCTTATTGTTCCCCTGTGTGACATTTTATAAATTGCATCAGTGTGTTTATCTCCCCACCAGGCTTTGTAATCCAATATCACCGTCACAAAATCGTATTGTGAAAAAAATAATGTCATTGCTTTTTCAATTCTATCGTAAGCCAAGACATAAAGGAGATGAAAATCTCTCACAAAATGAGACCTGGAACCAAATCGGGGGAATCCAAGTAGAGTTTTATTGTAGCCAGATGTGACGTGTTGGGCTATATTCTGATATCAGAACAAAATATCTTAGATCTATGGTGATGTTATGTGCTGAAGAAAGGATGGAGGGCATAAAAAACCTGTTGAGTTGTGGCGGCCATTAGCGCCCCTCTAAACATAATTTAGATGAATTTGTGACATAGTGGTCCTGGTGGTGGTGGGAAGGGAAGAAAGGAGGTGACGATGGCTGCTGGTGAAACCGATCTGTCAGCCACAGTTCCTGTTTCTGGGATCTGGTGACAAAGCCTCAGCCTCTCCCACCTGCTGTAAATAATAGGGAGGGGGAGAGCGTCATCATTCTGGCTTTTTATAGTTCATGATCTATTTTTCTCCGGTGTGAATGTCTTTAATTTCAGAGCATCCAAACCCTTCCGTTACTAAGAGGGAGAGGTGCCAGACTAGTTGTCCTTTTCCAGCAGATACACAACCTGTCCAGCATGTATTTAAAGACTCCAAACCACCACTGCTGTCTTATGATATCAGCTCACCCTGTGATTAAAAGGCACAACGTCTATTTAAGTTGTGTTGTCACTGACCCACAGTCTTGGTAAACAGGTGGACAAACTGCTGTAGAACCTAAAAACAACCCAACGTCAGTCAGAAGGCCGTCACAGATGCTCTTCAGGGCTTCGGTTGTCTTCTTCAAATCAGTCATTTGTAGTTTCACCGGCCACTTGCACTCGATGATTTGAGGATTTGTCTGCCTGTGGATAACGGTGCCAGCCAAATAATTCAAATATTTAAGGGAAATATTAATGTTTCATGCCAGTGAAGTGTCACATCGGTAGATTTTGCAACTGAAAGTAGGATAACGGCTAAAAAGCTCAGTTTTTAACAGTATTATTGTCTGTTATTGGACCCTAAAATCGTATTTTCTTCTAACAACAGCATCTATTTATTAAACTTTCCCATGAAAATGGAGCCTGATAAGACTGTGCCGTTGGTTTTTGCTTCACTCTTTGAATAGCTGGAAACTTGTTTGTAACCTGTAAATATTTACTAGATCGAAATGCTGTGATGTCATGAATATGTCTTTCAGATGACGTGATGTTTTTTTGAGTCACGTGTGTTTTAACAGATGAATCGTTCTCTGCGTGCAGGCAGTTACTTCGCCAGCCATTTCATCATGGGAGGAGAGAAGTTTGACTCCACCCATCCGGAGGGTTACCTATTTGGGGAGAACACAGACCTTAACTTCCTGGGGACCAGACCTGTGGCGGTAGGTGTTCTCACGCAAATAAGTATTTTTTTTTAATCATTTATCAATCTGCCACCATTTTTTTGGGCTAATTGCTTTTGTCAGAAAAACATTCTCACGTTTGAGAAGAACAAAACAGCACATTTTATTGTGTTTTGGTTTGACAGATGACTTGAATTTAAAAGTAATTTTGCATCAATCGAGTCATTAGGTGTTGCTGTCTCTTCGTCAATTTCAGCAGCTGTGACTCCTGCAGTGGCATTTAACAGGCTTTCAGACCGTCACTGATTGACATTTATTTCAGCGTCTCATCCTGTCAAACTAATTTAAAAAACGACAGTCTGCTGGCTCCCTCGTACAGAGAGGCTGATGAGCGGCGGCTCCTCCGGGGGGTTGTCGTTCAACCTAATGAGCCTGAAGATGACTAATGAAAGCTGTGGGTCAAAGAAAGTCAGGAGAGGAAAGGGAGGATTTGAGTTAACGTTTTTGACAAAGAGAAGCTGATATGAGGAGACTCTGCTCCCTCACTGTGTGTGCTAATCTCAGTAGCACTGTTGTTTCAGTCTAGACCGGGGCTAAAATTAGGAGTGCAGTTTTTCTCCCGATTATGTGGGTGTTTATAATCCTCCTGTGGGCACAGGATGCAGCTGGTGATTTTTTTTTTTGTGTGTGTCTGTCTGGAGCTTTACCAGCGTTATATAATGTTTGGTGTTTTCTAAGCAGATGGTGCCGTGGAATCATAAAACCAACCGCAGTTGTTGTGTTCTCGGTCTCCTGCAGTATGATAATGGCCGGGGCTATATTTAGAGGTTTTCAGAAACTCCTGCATGAAGCACCTGGATTCACAAAATAGATTTTTAGCCATGCGAGCGGTCGTCCACCACTTCGGTCCAGACTGAAATATCTAAACAGCTACTGGTTGGAATGCTGTGGAAGATTGCACAGACGTTCATGGTCCCCAGAGGATGAAACCTCCTAACTTTGGTGATCCTCTTTGCATATAGCACCATGATGAGGTGGACGTTTTGATTGAATACCATGGAATTTGGTACTGACATTCATCTTCCTCTCAGGATGAATTGCAATAACCAACTCACATCTGGGGCTCCAGGTGTGTGAGCCAATGGGAAGACAGAAATATCCCCAGGCATGAGATGCATCACGTCCTTTACTGCCACAAAAGGCTACTACTTTTACAGTTAATTCAACTCCAAGGGAGCCACACAAAGAGTGAAAGGTTCAAGTATTACTGGGCAAATATAAGTTAACCTTCGCTCTTTTATAAAGACGTTTGTATTTAACATTAACATTCAAATCAAGCAATCAAAATTAATTCAGAAAAAAGTAATTAAAAATTAAAGAAACTGGAAAATATGTTTTTTAATTTCTATATGTTGTATGTTTCTCAGAAAACTACTCGCCTGTATTTGAAAAGGAGAGCAGTGTTAGCTTTTTAAAATTTCGCCTGAGCATGTGTGAAGAACCGTTGCTCTGATGTTTCATGATTCTTAATACGTTATGAGACCCACAGTGTTTCCTGTGACTTTCCTAATGAATGGTCCTTTTCAGCATCTGTTACTCCGTGTGTGTCTGTTTGTGTAGTTTACAGGCGTGACTCCCGCTGAGCCCAGATGTGTAACAGCACTGAATATGGTGCCATTCACAGCCACACAAGCGCACACACACACACACGGACACACAGGGACAGATGAGGGCGTGTAGTGTGGAGGTATCTGACCACATCCTGCATGTTTCTGCCCCAGTGATCCTCAAACCACCTCGGCTCTCCTCTTACGCTCAGTCGGCAACTTCAGGCTTCAAACGCTGTGCTGAGAAGTGAACCACATATTGGGTCAAATTTGAAGGTGATGTGGCGACGTAACGCCAGGGTTGTTAATATTGTTTTCTTTAATCGCTAAAGATTAGGTTGGTCACAAGAGAAAATAGTGAAAAGAGGGTATTTTCACTTCCTTACCTGTCACCTGATGGTAATCTTCACTTCATCTGGTCTTTGAAATAAAGACTGCTTGACCCTGGACTGTTTTACACCCCCGTGGTGCCTGCGTGTGCAGAAATGTGCCGAAACACTTTCTGAGGTGTCAGCCTCGTCTCTGGAAAGACACAATCTGAGCAGATTTTTTTGCTCTGGCTCAGCACTTGTCAGCACGGATCCCACTGGTGCTGACCAACCGAAACACTTGTGTTAAGGTTAAACCAGGAGCAGCCGTGGTCATTGTGTAACCCTGAATTCCCTGTGGTTAAGGGAAGAATGTCGGGGCGGTTTTAAGGGAAGATGAACGCTACTACTCTTCAGTCTCATAACATGTATTTTACATCTAGAGTTTGTTTTCTTTTTGTTTTCAGTTCCCGTACGCAGCCCCTCCACCTCAGGAACCAGTGAAGACATTACGAAGCCTTATAAACATCCGTAAGGACATGCTGCGGCTCGTACGGTACGCACCTCTGTCCACCGTAACATACACCTAACCCCTCATCACACCATTGCTGCACTTTATGTGCACTGAGCTATTTTTAGACAACAAACCACAACGGCTAATTTAAGGGATAGTGTCATATAATTCATGTTTGCTTGTAATTTATATTTTTACTTTCTTTAGTACTTTCTTTAACCCATGAAAGAAACACAATTAAGCATCACAACATAACATCCAATTACAAAATTCAAGGCAAAAATAAAAGCACAAAATGTCCCTTATGCATCAAAACAGCACAAACACACATACACAAAAAATATGCTTTAACAAACGTAACAAATATGACAAGTGATCAAAAAAACATGAAGCCATGTAATGAACATTATTGATATGTTCATTACATGGCTTCAAACAATAAATAAATCCCCCAGTTGCAGATAATTTCTGTGTGATTATTGAGGCATAAATCACTCTATAATTAGATTTCCCGCCTGTTTTATAAATGCACACTCACCATGACTCACACTCATTTACTCAAAAGGAAATAGCTTTTGATGCCGCTCAGATTTCTGTTCTCGACTCGTAGGTGCAGCGAGGACCTGAAGCTGCCGGGTGACGAGGCGGAGGGGAAGAACCGGGCCTGCTACAACGTGGAGTTCACCTTCGACGCTGACACACAGGTGGCCATAACCATCTACTACCAGGCCATAGAGGAGTTTCACAATGGAGTGCCAGTGTAAGTGGAAACATGGTGAACAGATAACACTGGATGTATTTAAGATATTCGCTAAAATCCATTAACCAATCTTTTTGGTCAACATCAATATTTTTCATTTGACTGATCACTATGTATCGAGTTTTAATCAGTAGAATTTGCCTGTTTTTCTGTGTCTGTGTTGACTCAGTTTTCTTAAAATTGCCACTTTATTGCTAAACACTATACTGTCTGCAATCACTCTAGAAAAGCACAAATTTCTTCCGCTCCAAAGTTGAAAATGTGTCATTTATTTTGCCATAATCTCTTCAAATGTTTTTGTACAAACTACTTGTTGACAGCAGGTGCATCCTTAAGCACTTCCTTGTAAGGTACTAACTTCCACACGGTGTCCTCAAAAGTGTGATCAATTGTTCCAGTGTCGATTGGGGTTGAAGACTACAAGTTAGAGAGCAAAATAAATAAATCTGGGGGTGTGGAGTTAGACAGAAGTGAGCTTTCCAGACCTTTGTAGCCCGACTCGGTATCAGCAGATGAGTTGAGGAATCAGAATCAGTATCGTATGGAGTCATTGCATCTCTAGTAAACATCAAAAGAGGGACATCTGCTGCCTTTAGTCATCGTTTAAAAAATAGAAATACAGGCTAGTATAGAAGAGAAAAGCACTGCTATAAATATCCATGCAGACACTCATAAGGTATGCCAACATGGTCGTACATATCTTATACATCAGCGTTTGCATATGTTGCATAAAGATCTGTCTGTGATTCTATTTCTGTTCAGACATGCAAGCAGGCGATGACTATCCTCCGCTTCACATAACATCTTTAAATACGCAAAGAAAATGCATTCAACACTTGACAGCCTGTTATGTGTTGCGTTTGTAACCAACAAATGGATCATCCACATGTCAATCTGCAGCAGCGACTTCCTGATACCGATGAGCTGACTGATTTGATGTATTTTGTGCATTGATTGACTGTATCTGTGTATCGTTTCCTGCAGTTACCTGCCCCAGGACAGCTCTCTGCAGTCGGAGACGGTGCACTTCAAGAGGGGAGTGGGCCAGCAGTTCTGTCTGCCCTCACACACCGTAAACCTCAGCGAGTGGGCTGACGAGGAGGTAAGCAGCTTGTGCCGGTCGGCTGAACACTGAAACACTCTGCGGCTGTGCTGGGAAACCAATTTTCTTTTACACATGAGCAGATAGAAATCTACTTTCTCTCCTCAGCTGCTGTTCGACGTGGACAAAGAGGTTTTCCCCATGGTGGTGCAGGCTGTGGTAGATGAGGGGGATGGTGAGTTACTGGTTATCACACCGATGGTCTCATGTGAAAGTAGAGCCGCTGAATTTTAAGCAACGACGTGCCCGCTGTGTTTTATCTTTACAGAACATTTGGGCCACTCTCACATACTGCTGGCTACATTTGAAAAGGTAAGAAGGACTCTCTTTGCGGCAGGCACAATATGTTTGCAGGAATTTGTCGTTCTACAGACATTGCTGAAACGATTTATCGACGGGAAATCTTTCAGTAGCTATTTTGATAATTGGTTCATATTTTTAGTCACTTTTCTTGCCCAAAAAAATGAGGCAAAACTGTAAGAACATGAGAAGTCCTCTCCACAGCATTACAGTTCAGTTGAGTGTCAGTCAAATATAAACAATGCCAAAGAAAAACAAATGAAGGGCTTTCCAAACAAATATTTTAATTATTCAGACAAAGTAATAAACAACAGTTGCTTTCTTCTGCAGCACATGGACGGGAGCTACTGTGTGAAGCCTCTGAAGCAGAAACAAGTGGTGAATACACCTGTTTTTTCTCTCTTCCTTCCTCCTTTCGTGAAACATTTTTTAAATGTTTTTGAAAGACAAAGATACACATAGTTTTATTTCCCTCTTGAACATTACCCCTGAACCCACGAGACCTGCAGCCGTCATTCTTTACTACCTTCCTTTTCCCAGGTGGATGGAGTGAGTTATCTACTGCAGGAGATCTACGGGATAGAGAACAAATACAACAGCCAGGAATCAAAGGTAAATATCTGAGTTTATTTTTCCGTCTGATCCTCTTTGAGTGAGTCAGAAGTGTCACGGCAGTGTAGTAAAATAAATCAGCGTAACTGTCTGTCTGTAGCTCGACTGGATGGCTTATAAATTCCTTCTCCTCCTAACATTCAAATGTTTTTTCATCTCCAGGTTGCAGATGACGAGATCAGTGACAACAGTGCCGAGTGTGTGGTGTGTTTGTCGGATGTGCGAGACACACTCATCCTGCCGTGCCGACACCTGTGTCTCTGCAACGCCTGCGCAGACACTCTGCGCTACCAGGCCAACTGCTGCCCCATCTGCAGACTGCGTAAGTTACCACCTACGATGAAGAAATTATTTCCAAAATGAGAGTTCTGGAAACCACTTTTCCACTGCTGGAAATAGATTGTTAAAATGGATGAAAGGTGTTTTCTAAAACCGTTAATGCTCCCTTTAAAATTTCAATTTTACTATAATAAAAAAGTGAAATATTTGGAGCCAAAATTGGTGCAGAGGATCAAATGAGAGACTCAGATGTGTATCATTAAAAAAGGATTGTTTAAATCTGCAGACTGTTTAAGATTGTTGCTACACAGGAATCATGGTTACAGCTTGTTTGACTCCTGGACAAGAAAGATGTGTTTTATACCCAGAGGACAATTTTTGAATGCAAAAGATTACGTTTGTTTTTGTTTCATTTATTTAATGGGCCTGTTGATGTTTGGTTTGTTCTCATGCAATATCTATTTGTAGCCGTTCCTGTACAGAAGGAAAAAAACAAAAAAGGGAAATTTAAACAATAGCAACTGATTCATCGCCGCTGACTGACCACTGCAGCAGAGAAAAACTACTAAACTAAAATGCAACATCTGGGAAAAGCAAGTTAACACACACACACAGAGTGAGACTAAAGCAGACAGAAACAGTGAGTGAGAGAGACGGAGTAGAAAAGGAGAATTACGCAAATTAAGGGTTACCTCAGCAGAGCTCTCTGTTCAGCAACACAACACAGGCAAAACAGTTATTTTCCCCCTTCTGTGTCCTGCAGTCTTCTCCTGATTATTGTTCTTGAGTTTTTGTGGCTCGTAGCAGCTGCTCCAGTTCAAGACTCTTTACATTTTTTTTATTTTTGTTGAGCTGATAAGATCAGGCTTTTAAAAAATATTTTCTCACATATGGCCTTCCAGGATGAATACACGCTTGTACTTCCAAAAGTGGCCTCTCTTGGCCATTGTTCAGCAGAAACACTTTCTTTTGCACTCCATTTATTTCAAAACAGTGCGGCTTAGATCTTATTTTACAGCACTTTAGGCTCATTGGCCTTTTTTATATTAATCGTGGCCTCAAAATACATCCGTGTAAATGTCATTGAAATTATTATTAGATATACAAATTATATAAATACAGTTCTATTGTCATCTTGTTTTTTCTTTAAGCATTCAGAGCTCTGCTGCAGATCCGAGCTATGAGGAAGAAGCTCAGTCCTCTGTCACCTACCAGCTTTAACCCCGTCATCACTTCCCAGACCTCTGACTCGGAGGAGCACTCGGTGAGACAGAGCTGACCCAGAAAAACAGAGTAAATATGACATAATGATCATTCCCAGTAAACTCACCAGTGTTTTATCTCCTCGTTTGCAGGCGTCGGAGCACATCCCTCCAGGATACGAGGTGGTGTCTCTCCTGGAGGCCTTGAACGGCCCCCTCAACACCTCCTCGGTGGATCCTCCTCTCAACTCCGGTCCCAGCCACGTCTCCGGAGTGCTGCCCCCGTACAGCAGTGAGCCTCAGCCGGCACCGGCCCGCTCCCTTTCCCCTCTAGACCACTCCAACTCCAGTCAGGGACTCAAACTCCAGAAGAGCGGTTCGAAGTGAGTGTTAGTGACAGTTGATGTTTTTTTTTTTTTTGCTTGGGATAGCAGATGTCTTTGGGACATGATCGTGAAATCTTAGGAATATATTCAAAAATCAATTCACTGTCGTCTCTCCTTCTGTCTCCTGCATCCAGAGTCACTTGTGTTAATGAAGTCTTTAGCGCTACTTTTGTGTTTATTTGTTTTTAGCAAAAAATACCCAGAATATTTAAATGCTAAAGACTTTTTTTGAATTGTTCTTGTCTGTGTTTTCACAGTGAAGATACATCAAACCCACTTACTGTTATTTTTGTCTGAAGCTCATCCATTGTGTTTATCTTAGGTCTCTCTCCCAGAATTCCTCTGTGCTCCCTGAGGAGGAGGATGAGAAGTCTTGCAGTGAATCGGAGGCCTGCCGCCACAAACTCGCCGTGGACCAGCAGGAGGTGTGTGTGTGTGTGTGTGTTAAACAAAGAGAAAATACATTATTGTGACTTCTAAGGCTGTGGAAGTGTACACATTTGTTAGTGTGTTTGGGGTAACATGTGGTGTTGTGAGCTCTTCTCTTACCTCTTTGTTGTTTCACAGAGTGGAGTGACTCCAGACAGCGAGAACCTGACTCTGTCCTCGTCTGGAGCAATCGACCAGTCGTCCTGCACGGGAACCCCTCTCTCCTCCACCATCACCTCCCCTGAAGGTACACGCACGTTTGTCTTTCTATACCTACCTTAAAACTAAATCTAAGCAAGTCATCACCTTCAAACAGCCCTTTGAAGCAGTGGGAACCGGCCAAAATGTCCTCACTAAAATGGTTTTGAAACTGAAATTGGTCCTCACAGAGACAGCAATGCAAGCCCCCCACACACAGAACCAAACCTAAACTGACAAACACAAAAATTCAAAGTAGCAGTGAAAATCGCAACAACTTAAATCCCTTTCGTTTCCTAAAGACAAAATATGTTTTCATTAGACAGTGTCAGGTTAGCTTTATGCTAAGCGACGCTAATCAACCTCCAGGCTCTAGCTCCGTACACACTGCAATGTGCACAGACACGGAACTGTTATCGATCTGTTCATCTAATTCCCTGAAAGGAAGTGAATAAGCGTATTTCCTGAAATGTCGAACTATTCCTTCAATGTGACGAGACAATGGAAAAAAAAACAGAAAACATTTCTTCTTTGCCCACTATTCAGAAAGGGCAATAATCTACTGTTCTGCTGTTGGTAATTCTGTGAGAGTAGGGACTACTTTCTTTTACAAATGGTGTAAATCTCACCCGCGACAAACAGACAATAAAAATATCCTCTGACCTGGAGCCCAACCGTGATGTGTGTCTCCGTCTGTCTGTCAGACCCAGTGAACAGCAGCCTGGTCCACTCAGTGATGTCCATGGCCTCGTCCCACTCGCAGCACTCCCACATCAGCACTGACACCATGTCCTCCATGTCAGGGTCCTACCTGGCCGGGGCCGAAGGCGAACCCGGGGGGGACGAGGGGGGAGATGCTGAGGGCGAGGAGAACCAGGACGCCCCCATGGAGAGCCGAGGACCGTCGCAGCAGGACGGGGTGAGGAATCTGGAGGATGGAGGAGAAAATTGGCTGTGAGATCCAGAAATGTTTTATAAACACGTTGGACTGTCTTGTATCGTTTCTTTCATTCAGGAGTTTTCCCAGGAGCCAAAGGAACAAAACTACTCAGTGGCAGTAGAGGAGCAGGACTCAGAGGTGAGTAATACATTAATTTTATGTATTTATCTAACTTTTATTAAGTCTTAAAAAGCTTCTTTCCTGTTTTCTCCAGGGAAACGATGTCACTGAAGAGGACTGCTCCTCCCCGTCTAATGGGAAAGGTAACTATGTGGACCATCCCTCACCTTTCACCCCTGATCTCTCACCTCCCTTTGCATTTTGTTGCTCTCAGCCCATGTGAAAAAGAAATACACCTTTTCATACAAACATTATACATTATGGACCGAGTGGTCGATATTGTTGCTGTCCGTAAACTTTTTCGAATCATGGCTGAGTAATGACAACCCTTTCAAATAAAGGGATTCTATGTCAGATATTGTCCTCTAGATGGGGCAGTCCCTTTCAAAATGCACGTGATGTTGGCTGAAACCACCACAACATACACAATCTGAACTGGAGTGAATGGCTTCTCATACAGTATGTGTGCACTAGAACTTCAGTCTACTTCACAGTGAAGGCTGAGCTCCTAAGACTCTACTTCACAGTGAAGGCTGAGCTCCTAAGACTGACCTAATTAAAATACCAGTTGTCACTGATTGTCCCACTTTAATCTTCCTCTGTGGTCACAGAACTGGACTGGATGAGGCAAGAACTGGCTCCTCCATCAAATCAAAGATCAAAGATGACTGTTTCATCAAAAAATTATCCTGCTTTAGTTGAGAAAAGGACTTTCCTGTATTACCTGTCCTTTAAGACACCAGCAGCCCAAAGATTCTGCCAGAGCAAGTCCCACTACAGAAAACAGTCCTTGTCTTTATTTTGTTAAAGGATAAACAGGAACATTTACTGTCTCAGTTCATGTACCAATTCAGGGTCTGGATTCTCTGTATTTCTGGACCAAATATGTTACAACAACAAGACCCGTTTCAGTTCAAGAGTTCCTTCAAATCTGGCAGATAAGCAAGTTTATTTTGTCCTCTGTGGCTCCACCAGGTGATTCCACCAGGTGATTCCTGAATGTAGGCTAACGTTAGCAAGCCAGCTAATAACGCGCAAAATGTAAACAAACGTAGTGAAAGAGATCAAACTGATATCAACCCTACATCCTTCAGAGCATCCATCCCTGACTTGTTACACAGTTGACAGATCAGACAGAGAAAAGTCTATTTGAGGGACATTTATTTATATTCTTCCCATATTTTACAATCACTATTTCCTTATCGCTGGTAGTCAAGCAATTAGCCACAAATATCAACATATTCCAATCGATCGGAGCATCCTTTCATTCACAACAGGAAATGAGCACGTACAGGCATCCTGTGTTGTTTAGATGAGGTTCTGCTGCACACCAGGCTACGGGCTGCATTTGCATGATTTGCACCGCTATATGAATATTTGTGTGTACACATGTGTGTGTGCTTGTAGATTTAATGTAAGTGTATGAGGTGTATCATTTAGATGTTTATGTTCTAAAAAGCTCAGCACTATTTATATATTTTTTGCTGCTGCATCGTGAAGGGAAAGCTTCTTCATGCTCCATCTGTGTGTGTGTGTGTGTGTGTGTGTTTGTGTAAGTGTGTGTCTGTGTGTGTAAGAAAGAAAGAGTGATGGAGTGAAAGTGTTGTGGTGTACAGAGAGTGTGAGTCAATGACCAGAAAGGCTTGAAGCAAAAACAACACGGTCACCTTCATTAAACTACAGTTTGAAACTTGTATATGTAAATTAGTTTCTCTGTGGATTGTGTGTATGTGTGCGTGTGCGTGTGTAACACCTGGGGCCAGACTGAAACGATCTACCTGGGTACCTGTGAGTTACCGAATGACCTTTCAGTTCTTTAGGAGACGAGCGGACCTGTGCTGCCTGACAGACTGTGAATGTGCACACGTGCTGTAGGATGTTATGTTTGCATCTGCACCAGCGCTGACAGACAGCTTCTGTATGTGCCCTGTCTGTGTCTCTGTGCTGAGCTGCCAATCATCCAGTCATCCTCTTCCTCATTAGCACGCACACACACACACACACACACATATACACACACACACACACACACACACACACACATAGGCTTGCTGCAGGCATGAGGCACTTAATCAAACATGTCAGTATCTGTTATCTGGCCATGCTGGAGAAGGCAGAAACATGCTAACGTAGACAGTTCATGTTAATATTTCTGTCTCATGTGTCGGCTTACCTTATTAATGAGAAAATAGAACCGAAAATCAGAAGATCATATGATGTATGATATTATATTGTACTACATTATCTTGTACTATATTATAAGTAGTATGTACAACTGGAAAAAAATCCCTGAACTGCCAGTTCTTAGTAAGAAAAGACCAAAATATCTCCTCCTATATTGATGGTAAACTAAAGGGCAAGATGAGCTTTGTTTGTTTTTCTTCTCTGTAAACAATCTTACCATTTTGTATATTCTTTCTAATTCAATTGCGCAAAATGAGCCTTGCAAGAATTAGATCACACTTGTTGGATTATTGTTGATTGCTTCTTAATAAGAGTCTGATTCTTTCAATTTGACATTCTGCTCAGTGTGGTCACGCACGCCCCCTCAACTGGATTATGGAATATTATATATTTGTTAGAATTCATGAAGCTTCAGACCAAATGGAAAACATCAGCAGTCTTTGTGTCTAAGAATCCGTGGACACACACACACTTTGTCGTAAAAAAATGTTCTTCAAAAAAACTGCACCAGGCATATCAGCAGGCTGTTTTCTATTGATTGCAATGCTCGTGCCTCTGGGGACCAGGGGTCGGTCCCCACCTAGAAAATTGGTCCCCATGGCGTGAGTGATATGTCAGGTGATGGACCCCACCAGGATAGAAAAACGCACAGACGCACACACACGTATCACACAAGTCTTCCAAAGACACTGTGGATCAGAGCGAATCAGTTGATTTTGGTGTCCTTTAAATCTCACGTCTAAGTCAGATACATGGTGGTAAAATCATTTATTATTTTATTAATGCCATTCCAGCATGGCCAACCTCACCCCTCCACCTCTGACACCATGCCCCCCCCCTCCCTCACCCTGCCTGTCCCACTCCCCCCCCCCCCCCTGCTGTGCCTGGCTGCTCTTATTTGACTTTTGCCCTCGCTTGCAGGTGGGCGGAGCAGGTGTCCAGAGTTGGCCAATAACAATCAGGGCGTCGCCCTCTGTGACACGCCCTCTTTGGGGTTGGATAATGAGCAGGCTCCCGACGGCCGAATCGCCGGTGAGTGGCAACCCCTCGAACATGGACCGATGAGAGCTGAGGACTGGGCAGGAGAGTGAGGGGTGTAAAGGGGGGGGGGGTGATGAGAGATGCAGGAGGGGAGGAAATGTGAGGAAGATGATAAAAAGGGTGCGTGAGTCAGAAGACTTAAGAATTTCTGACACATCAGCTTGCTATGCTAACATGCTAATGCACATTAAAGCTAGAAAGAAACAAGAAAAAACAAATTAGATCTAACAAATTAGAATTATCATTTAGTCGCAGTTAGTGACCACGGAGGAGGTTTTGTAGCATCTTTGCCCAGCATGAAGATCTGGAGCCCTCCTTCTTCTCTTCATCCCTACACTTTGGTGTTGTTCTGGTGCTTCATTGCTTTTTTCAGTACTGGTTAGCTGTGCACTCTCTCCCTCCTCTCCCTCCTTTAGCTGAAGCCCTGGTGTGTCTTTCTGTGTGTGTGTATGTGTGTGTGTGTGTGTGTGTGTGTGTGTGTGTGTGTGTGTGTGTGTGTGTGTGTGAGATGAGTGCATCTTACCGTGTGTCTGACGAGCGCTTTCTGCATGCTGTCTTTTTTGTTTGTGTGAGTTCGAGTGTGTGAGAGAGAGAGAGAGAGTCTGGTCCATCCCAGAGTTTGAAGTTCATGTTCAGTGTCTGCCAGCTCCGAGCCGCTTTGCCAAACATCTGCAACTCATTCTCACACCCCTCCATCTTCCCTCCCGTCCTCTCCTAATCATCCTCCCTGCTTTGAAACACTCAGCTGGTTACTGTGATGAGAGCTAAAGGTGTCAATTTTGTTCTTGAAGTATTGGTTGTTTAATTAACAATTGAGTGATTTTGGGTTCAAAGTAGCCTGCTTTGCTCTGCATCCTTCTTGTAGCTCTCAGCCACTAAAACCCTGATTTATCATCATCACCTTGAGCCTAACGTCACCTCTTTGGTCTTTTATGGTGGATGGTGTGACATGTTTTCTCTTTCTGTGTCGTAAAAGTTTTCTGTTATCTCTCTGTTTCTCTCCTTTTCCCCTCGTCATTCTTCACATCTTCTACTGTCTTTTCCTGGACATTTTCCTCCCGACCTCTCTCCTCTTTCTTTCTCCTCTCTTCCTTCTTTCGCCTTCTTTCGGATGGACAGATGAGGAGTCGTGCCCAGTGCACATTGAGGACTAGGTATGGAGTTATGGTAGATGGTAGATCAGACATCAGGGCCGTATATTGTAGTTTGCATGAACCATAACAATCACCCTCTTTTGTTGTTTAATTGTTTGTCATGATTCAGTTTTATTTAAGATTGTATTCCCAGACAAATACAGTAAGTACAGTCATCAAATATCTTTAAAAATGTGATGGGGAGTCTTGCTCTTTATGTACAGCATTTATCTTTTCTCAATCACAGCTCAGAATATAACTTGCTGATTAACAGCTGATATCACTTAGTATTTAAATTCTCCGTGGTCGAGACCTGAAACTATCAATAATAATTTCAGTCCTCGGCAGATATTGAGTGTTATTCACTGTGAGTTAGGACCATATTGTTGGTTGGCGAGGCTTTGAGTTAATTCTAACTGAAGTGAACCGTATTACAGGCCATAAGGACTGCAGTGTAATGCTTGGTGTGAGCATGTCCAAAGTCTTATTAACTTGGGTCAAAATTACAATGATATGAAATATTACGTCAGCCAAGTATTGTGCAGTTTAAGGAAAATTATCATGTCCTTTGCAAAGGAACAAGTCAAGAATGTCCCAGCTGCAAACTTGTTTTTAACTTTTTTTCCCTTCAAATTTCCCGCATTTCCACTCAGGTTTTTTAATGCATAAATTGAAAATGCGCATGGAAACACACTTTTCAAAACCAGGCGCGAGAAGTTGCCCTATGAGTAGAGAAATAAGTAGAAAATGAGTAAGACAGTACTCTGCTGTCTTTAAGCTGTGTCTTGCTGTTGAGACATTAATTTACACCAGAGAAATACAACTGTGTCCTCAAGAGGTTTGAGGTTTTGCAACATAAACCTCTTCTCTTTCTCTCTGCTTCTTCTCTTCTTCAGGTCTGATGTATCTTGGGGGCTACAGGCCTGTTCTGGAGCCCCTCTGCCATCACACCTCCACCAGCAACATCAACCTGGAGGAGCAGGGGCCTGAGAACAGGGACGGCCAGAGTCCTAAACATCCCCGCCGCGGACCACTCATTGTGTAATGCACCTGAAACACACAGACTTCTCCGTCCAGAGTCAGCTCCTCTTCTTCTTCTTCTTCTTACCCTGCCATAGTGCTGCATCGCTGGATACTATCCTCACTGAGCAGGGAAGCCCCCCCCCTCACACACACACTCCATCTGTCGCCGATGCCGTCGCTGAAACTCATAGAAAGAGGAGGGAAGAGGAACAGAACATGTCTGTCGTCTGTGCACTTTTATCTCACAGGAGTTTCTTTGTTTGTTTTTTTTGTCTGTGAGCTTACACAGAATTTATTAGCCTACTGCTACGTTATTATTTATTACATGTACTCCTAACTAATGAGAGCTGTGTATCGTGACACTATCTCCAGAAAAATACCTGCTGCTCCTTTCCTCTCCTCTCCTCTATTACCAGCCAAACAGTCAGGGGCTACTGTGATGGGCAATCTGATGTATTACTAATGTACTTCTTCTTCTCTCTTATAAACTGTATGTTGAACAAGTGTTCGTACACTATTTAAAAGTCAGCTCACACCGGACTACCTTACCTTAGCGAACTAAAACCTGCTGAATTCTCTCTTCGGATCAGGGAGCTCCCTCCTCAACTTCGCATGCAGCTTTTGACCTCTGCTGATGTTTTCCTCTCATTCCCGCCATGATTTTCAAACAACCTCTGCCGAATGTGAACACAGAAGCGGTCGGACTTGTAAGGCGGCGGACGAGGCAAGAAATACTGGCCAAAATGAACAGAAATGGACTGACGACAACATAAAAAGACTTCTTCACCTAGAATGTAGGACGATGAACGTATATCTCTCAGAAGGGGAACGTACGAGACAATTAAATTATCTAAACTGGAATGAAACATGAACTTTGAACCCTAAACTGGTTCTCCAAACACACACACACCACGCCATCCTCTCCTTCTGCAGCTCCATCTTAGCATGTCAGTATTAGCGTATTGCAACTGGAAACCAACAAGTACAACCAAGCAATAAAGTTGCCGAAGCAGGGTCTCCTGCAGGAGGAGGCTCACATGCAGTTCAAACAAAAACTGTTTGCACTGGCCTGTTGCATTCAAATCATTTCAATGTTTAAATGTTTTTTTTATTTTTATTTAAATTTTGCCATTTCCTTTGTGAGAAAAACATCCTACGTATAATTTGAAAACCTAAACGTGAGATTTAGGCCACACTGTGGTTAGCTTGTTCATCCTCTTATTAATATCACCTCGACGAGCCCTTTTCTCCTCGTTTGTGAAGCTTTTAGTTGTTTTGGTTTTGTATAACTTTAATGTGTATCTCACCAGTTGTTGATGTTCTCTGTTACTGTGTGTTAAGTTGTTGCAAAACACTGTGTTGTTTACTAGGATGTGAATGAAAAGGATGAAAAGGTTTACACACTTGCGCACACATAACGAAAACTGAAAAGGGACGATATCGACATTTAATGCACTATTCTCTGTTTCCTAGACAACACACTTTGCGGTGCATGAGGCGGTTGTAGAGTAAGCATGTTAGTCTAGGTCAGCCTGCACCCTTCTGTAGAATACTTGATGATGGATCATTGCATACACACAAAGCCGGATCATATCCATCTGTAGTGTTATATATCGGTTGCTGGCTCCCTATTCCCTTGACCCGAACTGTTACGGTCAAGAGGACTGCACACCTATATCCAAGCTGCAAACAGTCATGTGACCACAGTCCGAATGTGTAGATGAAGCCGTTCTCTGGCACCAGTCGCAGTATGATATCAAAGGAATGGGTCCTGAATCTGCAAGACCCCCACTTTTCTGGAACTATGGGTGAAAAAGTGACAAAGATAACATCAGATGGACAATAAAGTTTTTGCAACTAAATCGACAGAGCGATGTGATGTTTATTTAAAATGGGAAAGACTCATTAATCAGCGCAGGGTTATGTTTGGTTCATGTGGCTGAAGATGAAACGCAGCTCTGAGATGTTTCCTAACATGGTCACCTTCACTGAAATTCTCCTCGCTGCTTCATACAATCATTTTTCAAACTCTGCTCTGCAGCTTTTTCCCACCATAGAGCTTAATTTGTATTTCTGCCACCAGTATAAATAACCTCTAAGGACTGTAAATAACCATCTTTCCCACAGAATAAATTCAAATATTTGTCTGCTTTGCATTATTTGCATTTGCCAGACTTTTTTTTGGTAATTATTTTTTCCTTTATAAACATTATAGTCACTGTTTTCCAGCACAAAGGTATCTTTTTTGCAAGCATTAAAATGTGGCCAGCCCCGTCTCCATACGGATTATTTAATAAATCAACAATTTACAATAAAGAAACAAAACCAAGAAATAAAACAAAACAAGAATGTTTCGTTTTAATTTAAAGGTGCACAAATAAATATGTTTATGTTAACAAAAGATCAATTTACTGTGTTTAAAAGTCAACCCGCAGAGAATTAGCACTGACTCTGTATTTCCCTTCAGCTTTATGAAGTATTTTAACATCTTTTAGGTCATTGTTTTTGTTTACAGCGCTCTTATCAGCATGGTTGTGGGCTGCAGCAGGACGTTTTCAGCTAAAAAAAGCTCCCGAAACAACTGTGCTGCTCAGCACCAACTGGCAGACAAACAAGTTTAGCAACTAGCAGCCGGTGAACATAGTGGAGCACTTAGCAGCCCTAAAGAGATATTTCCCTCAGAAGTTGGTGCAGACCAAAACCAGAGCTCAAAGAGAGTGAATATTGGACTTAAGTTCATCAGGTGGGCAGAGAAACAACTTCAAATGAATGCTAATGTTGCTTTGTGTCTGTCCGATATGTACATACACAATTATTTGCTTAAACATAACTTTAGAAGGTGATAATATATTAGTGTTGTGTTTACATTGTGTACCGCTGCCTCCAAGTAGCCAACAATCCATTAGTACAGCTTTGAACTTCAAAATTCCCATCAAACAATATCTTAGAAACTTTTTTAGTTTTACCACTTAGTTTTTACCACGGCGTTTATAAGAGAATGAAAATAATCATTAGTTGTTCATAAACTCCGGTGTGACAACAGAAGTCCATTAAAATACAAAACCATTATAAAAATAATTTTCTCAGAATTAAAACTGCACCAGCAAAGTCACTTACCGTCCAAAGAGAGACTTTATGCATAAATGATTCATCTGATTGCATGCTCTGCTGCCCTGTTCATAATGTCATTACCACGTTGTTTTGGTGATCAAGTTCCGCTTTAATTGAATTCTACTTTCTCATACGATGGGCTGTGTAAACGTCTGTTTTGTGACTGTGCAGATTTACACCCACTCTCCTTCAGTGCCCAGTGTCAAATAAGCTGTGAGCAAACTGTAAATTCACATTATGTCTCCTTTCAGAAGGATGAATCCTCTCCTCCTGCCTTTTCCCTTAGTTTCTTTCTTTTGTTACCTTCAATCTCGCCTGCCTAGAGAGAGAGAGAGAGAAACCAAGGCCTGTTAACCAATTACAATGTCAGTTCCTGCTGTCCACTGTAGGAGGGGTTTCTCATTTCAGGCAGAGGTCATTCATTCAGCCGAGCCCTCGTCAGCTCAAATCAAAGCTTCACAGATTCGGTCTGGTCTTACAGCAGCGACACACACACGACACAAAGCTGCTCTAACACACACATACACACACACCTAAACACACACGGCTGCAGATATGATGCGCCTGGCTTTTCTCCTCCTGATCATCTTCACAGGTAAGACTTTGTGCTGTATGAGCATGTTTGAGGTATGTTTGAACCTTGGAAATCATTTTTGGTGTAGTTTACTTGAGGTGTAATAGTATTTTCCATCATTCCAGCACTGTTTGTATCTGTTTTATAAACGGTTTGAGAATGTGGAGCGTGTGCATGTTGTTGCACATTATTTGAACCAAAAATGGTCAGATTTTCATCACAGTCAAAGCCATGACTTCATTGACAGGAGGAAAAAAAAATGAAATCCAGAAGCCTTCCTCTTATCAAAGCATCTACAATCTGAACAATGTACAGAGAAGATTAGTCTAATGCTCTGTGTTAACAAGCTTAGAATAAACAGAAAGGATGTTTTTTATTATGCAAAAGAAAGAAATCAAGCAAATGAATGTCAGGGCTTTAGAATCGAGTGGGTTTTTCCTCATACGCTCAACATTTGAGTAAAAAATAAATCAACAAGTTAAAAATCAACAACACAAACTACATAACACCTCCAGTCGTTTACACAAAAGACCATTTAACATCAGTTACAGTTATGTAGCATGTGTTATATAATCAAAAGATGAGCATACAGTCATTGCAAACATTAAATAATACAAATCTAATAGTAGTAATGAAATTAAATGACATATATACTTAAAAAATAAGCAAAACTAAACTGAAGCAAAGGAAGAAACATATTTTTCTATTGACGTTTTAAGATAAAACTTATTTCTAATAACTGTTTAAATGTAGATGGATCGTCCTCTGACAAAGTGTGTAGTTACCAGGATGTAGTGGACTACCTGAACCTGACCGCAGACAACAGTGTGTTTAAAATGACCCGACCTGTTCTGGACTACAAACACCCCACCGTGGTGCAGCTGGACATCATCCTCTATGCCATCCTGGCTGTGGTAGGTGCTGCATTACTGTGTTGATGTATCATTCACCTGCTAAATGTTGCCATACAGTTGATCTGTTCTGACGTGTGTATGTGTGCTTATTCCCAGATTGAGAAAACCCAAACTTTTATTCCTTTTGTCTGGGTAATAATGGTGAGTTTTGTAAAATGACTCTTCTTTTTTACCCGTGACTCTCAGCTAACACTCTCTTTGGTCACCTGTTGCTCTGTATTTTATTTCTAATTTGTTTGCAACTCACTGTCTCTTATTTTTCTGGTAATTTACCTTTCATTTACTGCAGGAGTGGAGCAATGAACGCATCTCATGGGACCCTGATCAGTTTTGCGGAATCACTCAGGTTTCAGTTCCTAAGGAAATGCTCTGGAAACCAGACCTCTTTATCTATGAGATGTGAGCCTGCAGCACATACACAGATACACAGTAGTTTATTCAAAGATACGCGCAAAAGAAAGCCCACAAAAACTTATTTTAAAGTTAGTTAGATGAGAAGATACCACTCTCATACTGTATTTGAGAGCTGGTTAGCTTAGCTTAGCTTAGCCTAGCACAAAGACAAGAAACAGAGGGAAACAGCAAACAAAATCCACCAACCAGCTCCTCTAAAGCTCACTAATTAACATTTTATATATTGTGTAATTCAAATTAAAACTGTTACCCCCCACTGTGGTCTTTATGCTAAGCTAAGCTCAAACGCTGCTGGCTAGCTTCATCATACAGAACATGGAATCAATCTTCTCATCTAACTCTCGGCAAGAAATCAAATTAGCACATTTCTCAAAATGTTTGTCGAAGTAATCCTTTAAAGGTGAGATAGAAACTGCCAGGGGTCATCAAAAATAAAAGAAATGAAAGAGAACTTAAAGGGAATTGGATTTGATGGACAGCTAAACAGATGTGTAACAGGTAATGGGAGCACAGAGGACAAAAGGAAAGCAAAGGTTTGGTGGAGAATGAGAGGTATTTAGTTGAATCTAATGAACACACAGCAGCTTTTATACTTTTGTGAAGAGCAACAGTTAGCAAACACATTATCATCAGGTGGTGACAGGAGGAGCTCCCTCTTCTATTCCTTCAGTTAATCATTAACGTGAAATACCTTGTGGTTTGAATTTTTTACAAACATAGCATGACAAAATGTTGTGTGTGTGTGTGTGTTTGTGTCTCAGGATACAGAAGGATGACTCCCCTCAGAATCCGTACATGTACGTGACCTATGACGGGACGGTCACTTCTGAAGAGCAAATGAAGGTGGTCAGCACTTGTAAAATGGACGTCCACAAGTTCCCCTTCGACACACAGAGATGCAGCATCTCCGTTGGATCTGCAATACACTGTAGTGAGTGTACGTCTGTGTGGTACATCTGGGCTGAATCATTGTTGTTACCACCACCTCCTTTCACGCAAACTTTCTCCCTCTCTCCTCAGTTGAAGAGATTCGTCTCCTTCCTTCCTCCAACTCGTCTCGAGCCACCAAGTTTTCGCGAGACGTGATGAAGACTCAGGGAGAGTGGGACTTCCTCCATCTGACCGTTACTCGCTACAATTTCACCTTAGACGATAGAGTGTGGGAAACTCTTGCATACAATGTACGTATATGTATATATATATATATACTGTATATATATACATACATACAGTGCAAGAAATATAACTGCTACTGTGTAAAGGAAATACTGCTGTTAAAAAGCACCTTATTTGTTTAAAGTGTTTGCAAACCAAATGGTATTGCACTTTTGTTCATATAGCAGTACTTTTAAAATAAGTGCGCAATACATTACTTTTGAATTCATTATTGAATTTTGCGCATAACAATGCGATTAATCGCAGAAAATCATGCGATTAATCGCGATTAAAAATTGTAATCGTTGCCCAGCACTAATATATATATATACATGTATGTATAAGGAAACAGGTGAACTCAATGATAAGACAAGGAGGTTAAACCTGCCCACTGCTGCAGGAGGATCAGCGCCTTGGAGAGCTCCACAAAGCGTTTTATGAATTACTAATTTGTGCATACATATGAAGTAATTCAAGAGAGAATTAATTATTCATACACACAAGTAAAGAATCATTTTTTGTAAATGTACTCCTGACGCCTCGAACCCCAGAATGTCATAATTGCTGTCGTCATTTGGTCGATCTTGTCTGACCTTTGAACCTATTTTCCTTAGTTCACCATGAAGAGGAGGCCCCTCCTCCACGTCACCAACTTCATGCTGCCCATCCTGTTCTTCCTGATTCTGGACCTCGCCTCCTTCTTCATCGCTGACCATCGAGGAGAGAAGCTGGGCTTCAAAGTCACCGTGCTGCTGGCCATCTCCGTCCTGCTGCTCATCTTGAATGACATCCTGCCGTCCATGTCCAACAAGACTCCCCTCATAGGTACCGACTCACGCTTTAAGGGCACACTGCTCACTAAATTATGATTCATACAGTCAAGAGCTCACCAAAACAAAAAGTAGTCATTGTCTGTTTCCTCCTCTCAGCGACCTACTGCATCGTGATCTTTGCTCTGATGCTGCTCAGCCTGCTGGAGACCATCTTGGTGACATATCTTATGGAGAAAGACTCCGCATCCCAGGAGAAGCTCAGACTGAGGGACGACAGGGACGACAAACAGGAGACAGTCAAAATCGAGAACACAGGTGAGAAACAGATCTTATGGGAAGCTCCTTGAACGGAAATGTCTGGAGGAATTTTCTGGCTACTGGTTTCTAGTCTAAATTTATAATCTTGAGGTAATCTAGACCTTGAAAACTAATTTTGTCATTCAGCTATTTCCTGTGTATCAATCCAAATCTGATGACATTTGTTGGTTTGTTTGCTACTCTTATTAACTTGTAACTGGGGATGTTTTCTCTTTTATATTTGGTCACAGGAATGTAATAAAATAGAAAAACACAAACTATGTTTTCCAGTGCTTTTTATATGCAGCATAATTGTGAATCATATTTCCTGTGCAGCCATTCTCTTGACAAACCTGCTGTGTGTTTTCAGAGGAGAAAAGACAAACCTGCTGTTCGTGCATCTGCAAAGCGTCGGATGATGAGAAACAGGATGAATTGCTGCCGGTGGCTCAAGAGGTACAGACATTATAGGTTCAAATAAGACATCATTATTACAAGACAGGTGGACGAAACTGTGTAGTTTGTCGTTCATGTAATCATGCTGGATCTTTATGTCGTTACACATAACAAATGTATTGTTTTATCGGGTGTGTTTCAATTCGATTTTAAACTTCCTAATGTGTTCAAAGCTAGGAGCAGCCACTTTTCCCACGATTTCTTTTGCTTCGACTGAAATTTTATGCTGTGTTGCTTTAAAAATGCCCTTCTTGCTTCGATTTAGTTTTACTAAAATAGAAAATTGATGGTAGAATATATACGTATATATATATATATATATATATATATATATATATATAATTAAACTATGATCACACACCTGCTTTCATGCACATTTTCAATTTACAAAAACTTTTTTACCCTTTTTTTTACCCTGAGGTGGAAAAAAGAAAATGCACTTGTGTTGCAATGGAAACAGACTAAATAGATCCCGATGTACATGAAGAATGTGACTTAAGTCCACTGAAGAGACGAAAACCAGACTGTGTGGCGTGATGAGGAGACTGTAATGTTCTTCAAATTGCTTCATAAAACAAATATAAATGTTTTACATAATGGTTTTCCCTCGTTGGCGGCTTGACTGGCGCCCTGTTAATTATGTAATCTTGTTGTGTCCTCCTCTTATGCAATGGTTTAATGGCACCCAACTGCTCCATCAACTGCTTAACTCAATGAAACAACTCCTAATATTCCTTATGTTCGCATAACAGTAGTTGATCGAGAAGTGCATTCATTCCCATTTTCTGGAAATCCTGTAAAAAGAATTGAGCTACTGGGGTATATATATATATACTGTATATATATACACTGTATATATATATAGGGTTTGTAGATCAGTAGGAAATTACACTTTATCTTCATCACTTAAGGGCAAAATATTACGCTTCAGTCAACATTGTTGTGATAACATGGCAAATATCAATATATTTACATCCTCTTAACAACCTAAGAGGCCTGATTCAACACATTAAAGTATTAATGACTTGGCCTGTAAAGATAACATACACAAGGTGATTTGGTCCACCTGGCTTGTAATACATGAATGCATGAATAATCCCAGTCTAACATGACTCTGTGACTCCTGGTGTGTGCAGGTTAACAACAGCATTCAGTCACTAGAATCTAATGCATTACTGCTGATCCTGGAGGAGCTGAAGGAGCTGCAGAATACTTTGAATCTGCTCCTCGGCTGCAGACAGGAAGGAGGGAAGTCCGGCCACTGGGCCGCAAGAATCAACAGAGCTTTCTTCATTTTCTACGTCACCACCGTGTCACTCTTTCTGTCCCTCATCTTCACCGCATGGAACACTTAGAAACGTAAAATAATACCCTTGTAATATTTCGTTTTTTGTATCACACCTTTATGTTAACATGTGATGTAAAAAATTCACTGTAGAATCTAGAAGTTGTGCCAAGTTCTGTATTTACAGTATCTCGTTGTGAATCTATTTAGTTTAGTTTAAATTAGATAACTTTTCTTTAGTTGAAAGTGTTTTTACTACTTTATCCTGTAGACGTGTGGTGCCGACATTTATACCATTGATGAAGAAAACGTCACTGCAGAGGCCAGTTTAGTGCATTGCCTTTGAATATGAACGTATAAAATGTGTAGTGAATAATCCACGTTCACACTCTGAGAGACTATGAACAACTAAAAATGTTTGAATTTTGAAAAAAGAGGAAAAGAAAAACAATGACCACTTTAAACATATTGGAATCTTTTTGTTGGCTAAAATAAATAACAATAACCTTGATGTGTTTTTTAATTATTAAAGACACTTCCACTGTAGGTTTAAAATCAGCATTTAAAAAGGTTGATATAATTGTATGAGTGAAGGTTGCAGCTGTGTCCGGTGATGTGATTCTCGAAATCTTGTGTGCACTACGAACAGAGACAGATGTAATCTCACTTCATCCAATCAGGACAATCGATTGAAGGAGATGAAACTTTTCTGCCTCCAGTTCAATCCTTCACTTTGTCGACAGTCTTAGTCACAGACTCACTGACCTCACTGATGGCATATCTTTTACACTGTAACATTATCTCACTCTCCTCTCAGACAAACAGATCTGTCCATCTTGTGCTGTTTCTGTCTACTTTCACCTCACAGCTCATCTGTCACTCAGACTTTAAACCAATCACGTTCGTCCTCTCCAGCCTGATATCCTCTATGTCATGATCACATCATCAGAAAGGGCACTCTGGCGTTATTGCAGTGGATGCAATAACAAGAGGAGACATAAACACGTGCACACTCATCACTCAGGTTTACATGTTTCAATGTTTCACCACATTGAATTACAGTTGATGCAATTTAGTTTTAGCCATGTTTGCAGGAAATGTTGGTGATTTTGGTTGTTCGTCTTCAGAAGCTTTGGAATCTTACAAATGCCCCGAGGAGCACTTAATGTAGCAGAGGGACCTGATTACTTCACAGATTACCTGTCTCATCTACAATCAGGATATTCTGACAGTTTGAGCAAATATGACGAAAATATATTTGTACAGTTTTTCCATCTGTAGTTTGAGTTTCAAGTTGTTCAATATTTTGGTTTATGACCAAATACCTGCTCAACATCAGCATGTGAGAGCATGTTGGACATTAGCTCCTCCTCCCTCTCCTCTCCTGTCACCTCCTCTCACATCCAGCCACTCCCTCCTGCAGTAACCACCTTTCCCTCCAGTCCCAGTCACCTGAACTTCCCCGCCCCCAAGCTCACCTGAATCCACTTTCCTAATCAGCCCTGCAGATATTTAATTGGCCCTTTTCCACATAGCTGCTTTGTCTTTTAATTTCTTTGCTTTGATCCTCTGATCCCGCTATCCTGTAATCCTGTAATCCTGGAACCTGGAACCAGTAACTAGCTCTCCACACCTCTTTCGTTTGGACTTCATACTCATGCCAGTAAGCTTATGTCTCTACACTTTTTCTATAAATCCCTGAACTCTGTCTGCATGCGTTTGGGTCGTCCTCACTTTGTAGCCAGAATCCTCCGGCCGTGACAGTTTTGTTTACATTGAAGTGACGAAACCCTCCAGCAGTTGTAGAAATTATGACGGGAACCAGGTGAGGTGACGTTGCTTTAGACAATGTCTATGTAGGGAGGAGGTGGATCGGTCCACAAAACAGTGGACTCTTACACAGCTGAAGCAGCTGTTTTGTGTGACGATGATGTTTCCCAAACCTTAACCTTGATGTTTATTATTGAAACCATGTGGACGAAGGTTCCCTGACCTACAAACCCAAACCAGTCTTTCCCCTAAATCTAACCAAAACGTAACCAGGGTGTTCATAAAACTACATTCTACAGATCATGGACCACCAATTTAACAGACTTGTTTTTGAAAAAAATCTCATAACTTTAGTGTCTGTAGACTAACAATCGGTTACTAGACGAAACAAAGCTGGACAACAACTGTGAGAGGAGTTGGGAGAAAAACTAAATTATAGTATCATTTATATAAAGTCTTCACTCGGCTGATTCAAGTGTCATTGTTTGTGAAAAAATACCTCAGGTTCTTATGTTGACATGAGCAAAAGAAAAGTACTTCAAGTAAAGATGAAAAAGATCCACAATCTGTAACACAGAAGAAAACAGGGTGATTGAGCTCTTATTAATCATGCCATCATCGTTATCGACACATCACTTCCTGGTAAAAGCAACTCATTTGTATGCCATCATCATATGAAACGTGCTTCTTGGACGTTTTTGAATCCTTAACAAAACCAGGAGTAAAAGATATTAGTTTCAATGTGTCCCTGACTTCCTTCACCAGATTTGATCCCATCAGCATCCGCTGGCTGTTTCTTTGTACCGCCACACGGTGGTGAGCTCTACTTTTTGCAGACGGCCAGCTTTGTGTTTTCACATTCCTCTCAATGGTACTGGTCTTTTCCCAGTAGGAGTGAGATCAAAGTTGATGATTACAGAAACTGAATAAGCAATTATTTCACTTAAATGAAAGCTACAAAATGTTAAACAAAACTTTGCCTCCAAATGCAACTATATTATATTATTATATTACTTGCAACCTTACAACCTAATATGACACTTGTGTCGCTAAAGAATGTGATAAAAGACATTTTATATAATTAATCATCAATTAAACATATCAGTAAAAGAACAATCCACTTCAATAACTTGTTATGCATTCTAAAAACAGGGTTGAGTTAAAAGTGGGTTGATGTTCATGAAATTTAATATAAAGTTATAACTCTGAACAGATTTCAGTATTTAAAGAGTTTGCCAAACAAAAAGTCAGCCATTTGTGATCGATGCTCAAAAACTCATGACACTTATGACCCATAGTCAAACTGGTTTATATTTGATTTGATGAGCTTAATTGTGGTACGTTGACTCTATACCCCCCCCCCCCCCCCCCCCCAATTACGATTAGCCTTCTGTTGCATTTTTGGTGCATGAAACTTGGCCTACACATCAAAACCTGTGGCCATTGCAAGAATATATGATTGGGTTCATGTGTGTTTTGGCTCCGTAGCCCCTCTTATGTTTGCATGGCCTTATGATGGGCAAAGTTCCTCTGATATTTACCACATTTGGTATTCTCATTGCTCTAATCATTCTGACATATTTGACATTGGTTTGAATTAACTCCGCCCAACCGGTAGTAATCCATTAAGAATTTAGATTGTTTTCCTGTTTTATGCTAACTTCTTTTGAACTCCTCCGAGACAGTTTATTGGATCCATTTGACATTTGGTTGGTATTACTCTTCGACTAATGTGACGCTAAATTGCAAATTAATAGTTAATAGCTCAAATGATGATGTCATAGGTCATGGAACAATACACCATTTTAGGTATTTTATATGTATCAAGCTTTTATTTTTCTGCTAATTTAGCTTTTAACTCATTGCAGATGTGGAACAATGAACACAGCTCATGGGACCTCGCTTAGTTTTGTGAAACCACTCAGTTTTCAGTTTCTAGAGAAATGCTCTGGTAACCAGACCTCTTCATTTATGAGATGTGAGCCTGCAGTTTGTGAAAAGATATGCGAAAACAAACACAAATCTTATTTTAAAGTTAAGGGACTGTATTTAAAGAGCTAGTTAGCTTAACAAAATGGCTGAAAACTACAGTTGTCTGGCTCTGCCTGAAGCAAAACAAAACCCACCTACCAGCAGCTCATTTACAAGTTATATATCGTTTGTTTAGTTTGTGAGTATAAAGAAAACGAGCTGTGGCTTTACGGCTGGTGTCGTGCCGGACTACTGCTGGCTGGGAGCGGTAGAGTTTCCCGAGCTAGCTATCAACATTAATTAAATACCTTGATATGTACTGATGCTACATGCCTTGTATTTGCTTAGAAGATTAAAAACTTCAATGTGTGCTCACTTTTTTTTAAAGTACACACAACAGTCTTTATACTATTGTTAAGAGATATAATAAGCAAACAATATCCTGAGGTGGTGACAGGAGGAGCTCCATCATCTATTCATTCAGTTCATGATTAATGTGAAATAGCGTGTTTGATTGTTCTGCAAACATAACATGAAAAGATTTTGTGTTTGTTCATGTCTCAGGATACAAAAGGATTAATCCCGTCAGAATCTGTACGTGTCCTACCAAGGTACCATCACTTCTGGACTCGTCATTATTTAATGTGTATCGTAGAATACTTTTTAGTTTTAAAAAGACTAAGTCTCAGAACTGGTAGGTTGTGCATATAATTTAACAGAAATTCGTGCCTTGGACTATAAATTGGCAAATGTATCGTTAAACAGTATTGTTGTTTTTACAAAAAACTTAATTCAAGCTCTTGAATTCTGCGTTCTCAAGTTATTCATTTTTGAGCTCTGGAATTTGAAATTCATGCTCACGCATTGTGTTGACTTTGTCTCTCGAGTACTAAATCCAGTGCACAAATGAAGAGTGTAATGTCAACAATATTGACCGTTTTACGATGGACACCAGATGGACACTGTGGGTTTTAAGCCTGTCGTTGGCCGCGTATCTGACACAGTTGTCCTTCTCGAGATGCAAAGGACACAGATTCCTTGATTTGTAGTTGGATGATACTGCTACAGCGCTACCTATTGGCCAAGTGGCACAGCATTTGTCATTCTTGCTAAGACATCATATCTACACATTTCCACCAAATGCTGTTGCAATAGCACCGAGCGCCTACGTCCCCCGCAAACTGATGGAAGAGTACCATCAGGTGAGCTGAGAGAGATGGAGAAAACACTGTCACTGCTCCTCAACAACAGGAAGGAAGAGGAGAAGCCCGGCTACTGGACCAGAGTGGCTAAAAAGGTCAACAAATATTTGTTTATTTTCTATATAACAGTGGTCAGTCTGTTTTTGATTATTAGCTTTTTTTAAATGGAACAATGCATAAAGGTGGTTATTGCCACATAAAGAAAAAATTATTGAGATGAACTTTTTTCTTTATTATGTGTAGCTGTACCCAAAGCTAAATTTAATTTCCTTCTTTTCTCCTGTCATTTTTGTTTGTGTGCACATCAATATATTTTTTTAGCTGCTGTTTTGGTCATGAATACATTCCCTTTGCACGAATATTACACGGCAAACAAGCAATGGATGTTTGTTTTTGTTTTGAATGAGGTTGGTTTTTCGCTCCGCAAACAAAGAAATCAACCAAAGACTTTGTGTGCAACAGACATATAATACACTATAATGAACAACAACACAGAGGCTCCTTAATCTGAACCCAGAGGGCAAAATTAATTAATCCTTTCAACTTTGTCAAAGGTAGCGCATACCAGATCCACTCCTTTCATTCTTACTTTTCACAATAAAAGCTAGACATGCACACCACATAACGTTTACCAGAGGGAACTCAAATTCACTCAGCATTTTGCTAAATGAAAACGTAAATAAAATATCTTACAATAGTGTTTCTGGAAGTTGTTCCTTGGATTTAAATCAAATTAAATTAGATGTGATTGGATTGCACAAAACTGGGCTCAACTCAGTGAATACGGCGACTTATTAGAGAGGGAGCTCTAATAAGAGAGAGAGAGAGGGAGCGAGAAGTAACCAGTCACACCTGAGATTAGTTGTAGATTTGTTGTAGATAGATATAAACTGTAGTTTGTTAGTTTATACATGACATAATATTTCTTTCAGACAAAGCACCTGCATTAAACTTTGTTCGTTCAACAGGTGGCCTAATGTGGAGGATGTTTGCAGTTCCTGGGAGCTTTTATTGCATAAGGTGTGTTGCTATTATTAGACTGAGATTAAAAAATACAAAAACAAAAGGTTGGCCTTAAAATGTTCCTGTCCCTCTTCCAATAAAAGGAGGGGTTATTATTACAGCATTAAACATTTCCAGAGGACAGGGAGGCTCATCAACTGAGCAGATCTCTCACAGTCATGATGCTTGCAGGTTTCTTCTTTCTGCTCCTCGTCACAGGTAAGATGTAACATTTCTGTATGATGTATGCAGGAGGGAAATATCTTTTGCTACCCCAATACACTTTAGTTTATGATACAGAATTTAAAAAAAGACTAAAAATAATAACACTATAAGCAACATCTATTTCCTAAAGCTTTTCAGTGTGGTAAGTGGATAATTCAGCAGAACAGGGACACTGTTATTGAACGTTGCTGTTAAAATGTTCAGTTGTCATTTTACAGGGCTGTGAGCTCCACTAACAAAATCCCACTCCACTCCATTTGTTTAGAGTAGAAGCAAACATCTCAGAGACTGATATCTGAAAACCCACCAGAGCTCAGTGGGAAAATATTTATTCATCAGTTTTGGTTTACTGATCATATTATTTATTCAAAGGAAAAATAAGTCAAAACCTTTTAGCAAAGGCAATCTAACAACACAAACGTTTCTTGTGTTCTGAGAGAGTTTTTGTTAAATGTTGACAATTCAAACTTCTGCACTTGAATCAGGGTAAAACCTGTACACCTTTTATTTATTTTTGTCAGATGGAAGTACCAACAATTCCTCAGAACATCCAAAACTTCAGATGAACCATCAGGACGATGTAAATAGTACAGACATGGCTGACACAAATCAACGATCTGAAGGTATAATTTAAAGAAAGAATTAAGAACTTTACATTTCCTGATTTCTTTACTATTAAGACTCAACTTGTCCTGATGTTTTCACTGTAGATGGGAAATCCTCCAATAAGTGCTCCCATCGGGATGTTTATGAGCACTTGAACCTGACCAAAAACATTGACAAGTCCATGATCTGGCCTGGAAGTAAATTCCCCATTTGGATATACATGGAGGTACTGCTCTATTACATTCTAGATGTGGTAAGTTGTTGCTTATGATTAAAATTTCTTGTTGAAGTTATATTGGTTCATATTCTGTCTGTGACGTATCAGGATATTACAAAACCTAATTGTATCTCCTGGAAAGTTAGTCATAGGCCAACGATCAAGTAATTATTGTTCTGTGTTTAAGCATCAACATGTGGCAATTTATGAAGAACTTTATAATTTTGCCTCACATTAGTACGCATCATAACCCTGGACATGCTGCTCTATAACATTCTGAAGGTTGTAAGAGGTTAGAGCTTTTAAGTTATCTTATTTATTTATTATTTAATTCACTCTCCCGGGGATGATTTGTCTGTCCGTTAGGTCCTAACGAACAGACAAATCCTTTGGAGATAAGGTGATTTTTTTTTTTTGTTTATTTTTGCCCATAAATATTAGTATGTCTTACAGTTTTCCTAGAATTGGTGGCTAACTTGGTGAATGAACTGCACTTATAAAGAGCTTTTTTCAAAAGAGCTTTACAATTTCTGCTTCTCATTCACACATTCACACTCACACAAAGATGGCAGTGAGATGTAAACGCTGGGCTAACCATCTCCCCTTTACTGGTGTTGACCAGTGCTTGACTTGTGACCCTGTACATTTTTTCAATTTCTCTGTAAAATCTTTGAACAGATCCCGTTGCTGCGTTTGGGTCCAAGATATTCTTCAAAAACCATAGTTGCTGTCAGCCATTCAGCAGCCTGATTGTCTGTTATCATGCTGATTTGTTGCAGATCCAAATGCAGTTGAAGAATGTCCAAACTAAGTCAGTCAATGAAATTCATATTGATTAGTAGGACTGGGTGTTGCAATCCCTGACGTTTCTGAACTACAATTGAATTGAGTGGGGTTGTTGTTGGAGATGACCACTATGTGATGTTGCTACTATTCAGACAGATCTATAGTTGTGTACCTCGACGTCCCTGGGTGTTTCAGCCTTTTATCACAAGAAACTCAACCGAGGCAGACCCACCGCAGCATGATTAGACCTGGGTGTGTGTGTCTTATGTTCACTTGGCAGCCCAGACAGTGTTGCTTTGTCTTTAGGTCAGCATTAGTGATTGTGTTAGTGGAGGGGCGCGTAACAGCAGCATGAACGTACTGAAGGTAGAGAGACAATCAGATTTAAAGGAGACAGCAGCAAGATGATAAGCTAACGATGTAATTGTGTCGCTGTGCTATTGGATAGAAGAGACCAGCTGATCTAAACAGCTGATATCATGATTCACAGCCCCAAACAATGACAGCAAGGAAAGTATGAGTGAGCATGACTGAGAAGTGAATGGCAGATGTACGAAAGAAATACGGGCTTAAGCATGCAAGAGTATAGTCTTCCTGACTGAGCTTATGCTAGAGCTTCATAAAGCCCTATGCTGCTGCCTCTTCCCCACTTATAAGTTTACTAGTCTCTTCAGCCTATTGGCGTGAGAAACAGTGACCTCATAGATTTGAAAATTAAAACACCAAAGCCTCGTCTTATGGTGGTGATGTATGGTGATTTATATTCATGTAAAGCTTGCCGTTGTTACATTTAACTGTGATTGGCACAGCTGTTTTATAGCCATTAGACCAGTGCTGTGACTGTGTGAGTGAGTATTTAATAATCACCACACCCGCTGATCAATATTCACCTCAACCCAGTCCTTTTGCACGTTGCAGCGCTGCACATAAATTAAGCAAAATAGAAGGTGCGCATGGAGGTGCTCACACAGTCCTTACACCTGATTTCAACTGAGGGTGCAAAATATAAAACTGAGTATCTGACTGATCTGGAGGGCCTTTTAAAAACTGTCTTCTGAAATCTGATGTTTGCAAACTTTTAGAAACTTGTATTACCACTGAATCTGTGCTGAGTTTATGACCGTTGTCAGGATGTCTGGCTGACAAATCTTTTAACACATATTTGTTTTCTCACAGAACGAGAAGGACGAGCAATTTGTTTCCTACATTTCGGTTAATTTGGTGAGTTCTCTCAGACAAAGAAAGCACATTTTGATTGAACTACGCAAATGACTTTTGTTTCAATGCACTTTCCTTTGTTTTCCTCTGCAGAGGTGGGAAGATCCTGGCATTTCTTGGGATCGTCATGATTTCTGTGGTATTAGGAGGATTTATCCTCCTCCGACTGTATTGTGGACACCAGATATAACTATTGAAGAGATGTAAGTTTGAATATGCATCCTCACAAATCCACGTATAAAAATCATTGTTTAGAAATCACACATATTAATATCCAAAAGCATGTTTCATTTATTTACAATAATATTTATTGCATAAATGTATTGTATTTTAATTGGTGAATAGTCTTATATATACACTGTATATAAGTACAATAGTGGATTAACAATATAACATTAGTAAAATGAGTTATTACACAGGTAAAGTTATTATGTTGAATATCATTGTGTTCAAGGACCTTGATTTAGTTTGATTTTGGTTGTTCAGTACATCCGTGCATTTTACTTCCAGTAAGAAGTCCTTCTCGATTCATGGACGCCAGTGAAGACAGTCGAGCCTCCCCAGTTGTATCTCTTGAATACGTTTTAATGCGTTTTAGGGCTCAAACGCATTAAAGGAGTGTTATATAATCATAAATTATACAAATTGTCAATATTTGTGTTTTTGAACTGTGGAATGTACCCAGTAATATGTGTAAAATGTGATATCTGCGCAAAATATATGCTTTTCCTGCTCATCCTCTCCGCCTGTGTGCTCGTCTGCTCGTGGTCTCCGCCTGTGTGCACGACACGTCTCAGAACGCGCAGCTAGGGGGGCAAAATCGTTTTTGCCCAAAAGAGGCGGGTCTATGAAGCAGTTTATATTAGCAAGCTACATATTAGGCAAAGTGAACATCTTTTCTTCTACATAGTTGTCCTCAGTCTCATCTGCTTAACTTGGTCATGGAGGCATCAACATTTAATAGAGATGGTAAATTAACAGTGAAAACTCATCATAGCTTAATTTAACATCAGTATTCATAATTACACTTCATGTTTACTTCTCCTGATCTTTACCTCCTATAACAAGGTCCATAGGGGCATCTCAATAAATAAACATGTTATGTTATATTATATAAGTGTTATTTACTGCTTTTTTTCATGTTGGAATAAATGTTAAATATTTAACTGCAAAGTTGTAATGCGTGTTTGATACTTTAATTTGTTTGCATTAAATCATACTGGGATGTTTGCTGAAATTGATAGGATGGCCCTACCTAGAAAATTTTCCACCAGCCGCCACTGGTTATAGATGATACATTATGTGACATTCAGCTAAAACAATTTGTGTTTGTTCTCATTCAGGATAGAGAGTAATAAGGTTGAGAGTCCTCGTGTCACCCTTGACTTTGACGGAGGGGTCTCTCTTTGGACCGACATGGTGGTGGTCAGCACCTGCGCGATGGAAGTTTACAAATTTCCCTTTGAAGTTCAGAGCTGCAAACTAACTTTCAAGTCCACCATACTCACTGGTGAGCCCTTAACCTGCTGTCTTCAAAGTTTTATTAATTCCTCTGCATTGTTTGTGTACTTATGTGTGTTTGAATGTGTGTGCTTTAATGACTTTTAGAGTTTCTTGTCACCTGAACACACGTACGATACAATCCTTTGTTAACATGCAAGGAAACCTGACAGTTTTTATTTTATCTCCCAACTCAGAGGCTGAAATGAGGCTTATTTATTTTGATGACACCAAATGGAGAATTGAGTGGTCTCTCAAGAAGATGACCCAGTCAGAGTGGCTGCTCACCAACCTGACCATGAGTAAAGAAATTGTCGACAATTTTTACTCTGATCTACCTGTGGTGGTTTACACTGTAAGTATCTCTGGACACAGACACACACAGAGGTGGAAAGTAAATGTTCTACGGCCGCCTCACTATCATATAAGCATAAAGGAAATTGGAAATGATATGTGGAAAATGTAGAGAACAGATAAATTATTAAATCTTTGTCAAGTGACTCAAAGAAGCCTGGATAATCCAAACAGCTGTTTGGTGCATAAGCCCATACAACAGTCAGGCCCTAATGTAGATCTTCAGTACACCTGACATCCAGCCTTGCAGGTAGTGCTCCAAAAAGGCAGCAGCACAATGTCACATCTTCAGGCTGAGCCCAACTCTCCTCCTAGAGAGCCCTGGTGTCCACATCCAGGTGAGGTAGCTCTTTCTCAAAGTCGCTGATTCTTACGTTTTTTTATAAATGCATTTCAGACCTCTCACCTGCTACTGATTTCACTTGGGTGACCGTACCAGAAGCTACTGTCCCTGACAACAGAACTCCCAGAGTCAAGAAGCATATTTCAAATTGTCAAAGAAAATAGATCAAGAGATTTCTAAAAGCTCAAGAATTAAATGTCTTCTTTCTTTCTTTCCTTCCTCTCTGCCTCACTTTCTTCTTTGTTTGTTTACCTTCATCAGTCCCATTTCTTTAATTTGTTCCTACTTTTCATCCTGTCTTTTACCTGTATTTGTCTTATTTATTCCTTCTACTTTTAGTTCTTTATTTCCTCCCTTTCTTGATTGAATTGATTGATAATTCATAGATTTAAATATTCATAGTTTACAGAAACTACTAAAGTACTTAAGTATTTCCCTGTTTGTTTTCTTGAGCAGAAATCTGAATGAATAATTCCACTCTTCTTATTTCATTACTACTTTTATCTAATAAACAACTTGAGTGCTTTTTACTCCACTGTTGAAGACATGGGCAGGTTGGGTCAGATTACCTTGTTGTACCTGTATTTGATTGGGTTCAGCCTTTGATGAATGTAAACATTGACTGACCTCTGAACATCATTTCACAGATCACCATGAAGAGGCGGTCTGCCCTCTACGTCGCCAACTTCTTGGTACCGATCCTCTTATTCTTGTGTCTGGACTTGACCTCCTTCCTGATCTCAGACACTGGGGGGGAGAAGCTCAGCTTCAAGGTCACTGTGCTGCTTGCCGTCACTGTGATGCAGCTTATTCTCAATGATATTCTGCCTGCCTCTTCAGACAGGATTCCTCTTATAGGTAAGGAAGGTCAGAGTCTTTCCTTTAATTGGCCTACCCTTCACAAGAGCAGGAACAGCACATGTACTGATGCATGTGTGGTTATTCGTCCACATTAATGATGCTGCCTCCCCTCGTTAGTCATCTTCTGCATTGGGATTTTTGGTTTGATGATGCTGAGCCTCCTGGGGACCATTGTGGTGATGTGTCTGTTGGAGAAAGACTCTGCATCCCAAGCCAATAAGGCAGATGAAGACCAAAGCCTGAGTGAGGACTGTGGAGACAAAGTTGGAAAAGCTAACTGTGGTACAGGTGAGATTTAACATAAATTCTATAAACTTCTGATTCAAATCTACATTCTCTACTGTCATTGAATCAAACGTATTCTTTCAGAGTTGGAGAACAGGACTCCTTCTGTCTGCAATGTGTCTGTTGATGAAACTCCGTCTGAACAACTGTCCAAAGAGGTGAGGATTGTGTTGCATTTTAAAAGGTCTGTTCACCTGAATTAAAAAGCAAAACAAACAAAAATAAGAAAGTATAAAAACTGTTGAAGGACTAATTTGGATGAACCAACCCTTTTAATCTCATCACAGTGGACAGAAAACAGAATATCAAATGTAGCAGCTTGCAATCTTTTATGCTCCATAATCTCATTAATTACCAATCTACTAAACCACTTCTGCAGGACAACAGCAGCCAACCGACTGAGGAGTTCAATGCTTTGGAAAAGATCTCAGATGAGCTGAAGGAGATGGAGAAAACACTGACTCAGGTTCTTCACAGCACGAAGGAAGAAGGGAAGCCCGGCTACTGGACCAGAGTGGCTAAAATAGTCAACATAGTTTTCTTCTTTTTCTATGTCACAGCTGTCAGTGTGTTGTTGAGTGTTCTCTTTATACTATGGAACAAACCAGAAGACCAGTAGTGCTCGCCGAGTTGTTAAGTGATTGCTCCAATTACCATGGACATTCATTGCTCTCATTACAGAGCTGCCACAATCAACAGATTATTATTATTATTATTATTATTATTATTATTATTATTATTATTATCGACACCTTAAGCCGGGCAGACACTCTGATTTGGTCTTCTTGATTCGAGCGGTCACACTGAACTCAAAAACATTTGAATTATGTTGCGTTAATTATATATTATCAGAAATAAAATTTGAAAAACCTTTGACGAACAGTTCTAATCATTTTACAGAAAGGAAGTGAACATGGTATCGATAAATTACAGAACCCTCGTCCTCACCCCCCCTCTACCTTGTCCTGCCGTGTGTCGGATCACAATTTGCATGTCATAATTTCTCCTCTGATATTCTACTGTATGATGTAACGTATACGTGTTTTGGTCAATCACAGATTTGCATGAGAAATATTACATTAAATTGTTGGAAGAGGTCCCGCCCTAAGGGAGACAGCAGGAGCCCGTCCTCCTCTGTCCTTAACCACTTTCTTCACTATCCTGCAGGTGTCATGGTTTAAGCATTTTAATCAGAATTTCAATCATGGATTTTTTGTGTGGATTATACTGGGATTTGGTAATGGTTTATTTCAACAAACTACTTTTTAAAATGTATTTTGATCTTTGGCTTGCCTCTCAAAAAAGGGGAGGAGTAACCTCTTCTGCATCTGATGTAGTCAATGCCCTGTTTATTTAAGGATTTGTGTTTGTTCACTCATTATAATCAGCATGCATGCTATATAACAAATGTACAATTATTTGAAAACATGTAAATGTGTTTTTTCTTTTATGGTTTGAGAAATGTAATGTCTTATTTATGGAGTTTTCTATATCTACATTTTCAATAAAGTCTATGTATCCGGCAAGAATCAACAGAGCTTTCTTCATTTTCTACGTCAAATTTAGGAGCGATGGATGTTTGTTTTGTTTTGAACGAGGTTTGTTTTTTCGCTCCGCAAATAAAGACATCAACCAAACACTGTGTGGAACAGACATATAATACACTATAATGAACAACAACACAGAGGCTCCTTAATCTGAACCCAGAGGACAAAATTAATTAATCCTTTCATCTTTGTCAAAGGTAGCGCATACCAGATCCACTCCTTTCATTCTTACTTTTCACAATAAAAGCTAGACATGCACACCACATAACGTTTACCAGAGGGAACTCAAATTCACTCAGCATTTTGCTGAATGAAAACGTAAATAAAATATCTTACAATAGTGTTTCTGGAAGTTGTTCCTTGGATTTAAATCAAATTAAATTAGATGTGATTGGATTGCACAAAACTGGGCTCAGCGAATACGGCGACTTATTAGAGAGGGAGCTGCAGAGGACTGTACACTGCTCTGTGCTTTTATGTGCGTCTGTGTATGTGTTTCCCTGGTCAGTCCATCTGACTGTCAGTGACAGAGCGAAGTCACAGACAAAGAGAGAGCAGACAGGCCGCAGTAGGATGAAGCGTGCCTTTGGCTGCATTCATTCAAAATCCAGCACCTTCCTGCAGGTTCGTGAGGAGATGTGGATGTGTTTAGCTGTGGTTTTGAAAGAAACGGCAGTAAAACAATCGGAAAACGTTTCATTCTTTGACAGAAGATTGAAACTTCAACGCATCACTTCCCCAACATACTGTATTTCAACATGGGAAACTCTTCTGTTTATTTGATATGGACTGACCCTACCTGTTGTCTGTTTCTACAACTGAAGCTACTCCTAAACCCGACCAACATGTCCTCTGCAGAGGAGGCAGCGCCTGAGGACCTAGGGGGAGGCTCACCCATATCCCTGGCAGAGGTCGCTGAGGTAGTTAAAAAGCTCCTTGGTGGCAAGGCGCCGGGGGTGGATGAGATCCGCCCTGAGATGCTGAAGGCGCTGGACATAGTTGGGCTGTCCTGGCTGACACGCTTCTTCAATGTCGCATGGGGGTCGGGATCAGTGCCCATGGGATGGCAGACCGGGGTGGTGGTTCCCATCTTCAAAAGGGGGGACTGGAGAGTGTGCTCGAATTACCGGGGTATCACACTACTCAGCCTCCCGGGGAAGGCTTATGCCAGGGTGCTGGAAAGGAGGCTCCGACCGCTTGTCGAACCTCAGATTCAAGAGGAGCAGTGCGGATTCCGTCCCGGCTGTGGAGCAGTGGACCAGCTCTTTACCCTCGCAAGACTACTGGAGGGGCTCTGGGAGTTTGCCCAACCAGTCTACATGTGCTTTGTGGACTTGGAGAAGGCTTTCGACCGGGTCCCTCGGGGGGTCTTGTGGGGGGTGCTGCGGGAGTATGGGTTGCCGGACCCGTTACAACGGGCGATCCGGTCTCTGTACGACTGCAGTAGGAGCTGTGTTCGCATTCTCGGCAATAAGTCAGACACGTTCCCGGTGGGTGTTGGCCTCCGCCAGGGCTGCCCTTTGTCACCGGCCCTGTTCGTGATTTTCATGGACAGGATATCTAGGCGCAGCCTGGGGGCGGAGAACGTCAGTTTCGGGGGTCTCGGGATCGCCTCTCTGCTGTTTGCAGATGATGTGGTCCTGTTCGCCTCCTCGGATCATGACCTCCAGCATTCACTGGGGCGGTTTGCAGCCGAGTGTGAAGCGGCGGGGATGAGAGTTAGCACCTCCAAATCTGAGGCCATGGTTCTCTGCCGGAAACCGGTGGATTGCTCCCTCCAGGTGGGGACGGAGTGCCTACCTCAAGCGAAGGAGTTTAAGTATCTCGGGGTCTTGTTCACGAGTGAGGGTAAGATGGAGCGGGAGATCGACAGCCGGATCGGTGCGGCTGCAGCAGTAAAGCAGGCGCTGCACCGGACCGTGGTGAAGAGGGAGCTGAGCCGGAAGGCAAAGCTCTCAATTTACCACTCGGTCTACGTTCCTACCCTCACCTATGGTCACGAACTCTGGGTCGTGACCGAAAGGACAAGGTCGTGGCTACAAGCCACCGAAATGAGTTTCCTCCGTAGGGTGGCCAGGCTCAGCCTTAGAGATAGGGTAAGGAGCTCGGTCATCAGGAGGGAGCTTGGAGTCGAGCCGCTACTCCTTCGCGTCGAAAGGAGTCAGCTGAGGTGGTTCGGGCATCTAATTAGGATGCCTCCTGGACACCTCCCACTGGAGGTTTTCCAGGCACGTCCAACTGGGAAGAGACCCCGGGGAAGACCCAGAACACGCTGGAGAGATTACATCTCCCAGCTGGCCTGGGAACGCCTCGGGATCCCCCAGAATGAGCTGGAACATGTTGCCGGTGAGAGGGAGGTCTGGGTCGGCCTGCTTGGCCTGCTGCCACCGCGACCCGACACCGGATAAGCGGTGGAAAATGGATGGATGGATGGATGGAGAATACTTTTTTAATAGTTTTAAAAATACTAAGTCTCACAGCTGGTAGGTTGTGTGCACAAATTAACAGAACATTAAATACTATCACATTATGACTTACAAATTTGTGCTCGGGGTTACTTTAATTTGTGATCTCGAATTGCAGTCGTACACATTAACTGTAAAACTAAAAATGTTGTTACATAATTTTTTCCAAAGTACTTAATTCATGCTCTTGTTAATTTCTGCTCTCTTAAGTTTTACGCACAAATTAATAACATAATTTAAACAATATAGTCAGTTTTGTGAATTTCATAAATTGTGCTTTCGGATTATCGGGTTTAAGCCTGTCGTTGGCCGTGTATCTGACACAGCAGTTGTCCTTCTCGAGATGCAAAGGACACACACACACACACACAGATTCCTTGATTTGTAGTCGGATGATGCTGCTACAGCGCTACCTATTGGCCAAGTGGTACAGCATTTGTCATTGTTACTGAGACATCATATCTACACATTTACACCAAATGTTGTTACAATAGCACAACACGTTCAGGAGATATGACATTTTTTGTAATATAAGCCCCGAACCACAGCATAAAATCTAGAAGCAAATGGGCGTGGCTTATATAAATGGATTCATCTGGACCAACAGAATCAAGTACAAAAAATTACATTTTTCTTATGAGACTTGAGGTTAAAAAGTCACCAGCCAAAATGTAAAGTTTGTTGTTTCAGCGTAACCATCTGGCCAAATTGCACCAACTACAACGTTTCACGTCTTTTGGTCCCCAGCAATACACCCACCAACCTGTTGAGACACAAAGATGTATTTCACTACATCGAATCACAGTGGATGTTATTTTTTAGGGTTAGGGTTAGGCAATGCTGGTCTGTCCGTCCACCACTTCAGCCCAGACTGAAATATCTGAACTATTTTATAGATTGCCAGACGATGCCAGAGGATGGTTTAAGACCAAATACCTGCAAAAGGAGTGACTTTCCCCTCAGCTCAAATTTTTCGCTAATGTTAACACAGATGGTGAACATGGCAAAACATCACAGCTAAACATCAGCATGTTGACATACTGACTTGAGCTTTTAGCAATACAGCCATCAGTTGTTTCAGCAAAATGTCCCCAAATTTCTTTTCACGTTGTGTCTCTCCAGCCAGCCACTTCCTCAACTACGTTCATTGTCATTCTCTTCTTGTCCACCAGATGATTTCTGACTTTTACCACCTGTCCCCGTCACCTCACTCTCACATCCAGCACCTCCCTCCAGCCCAGGCGGCACCTCCTGGGTCTGAAAAGTGAAGCCAATGCTGAATTGCCTTAAAATTGCATTCTTTCTAATGGCCATCAGGGGGCGACTCCTCTGGCTGCAAAAAGAAGTCAGATTGTATGGAAATCTAAGAGAAAAGGACCCTAATCCTCACCTGATTTATTACCACAGTAAACATTGTAAACATGAGTTTATGGTCTCAATCTCTAGTTTCAAAGTAACTACACACATATACTAACTAGAATATATACATAATATAACGTATACATTAGAGACAAGTAAAGGTAAGAGTGTGATGACAGACATTTAATGTAATTAATCATCAATTAGGAAGATAATATACATCAATAACATGTTACAAAATATAAAACATATCTCTGACAGGTTTCAGGTTTTACTGACAATGTATTTTCTGCCTGGATGTGTGTGCAAAATGTTTATTAGTTGCAGTAATTGTACTTATTTTTACCATTAAACATAATTACAGCCCATTTTGTCTCCATCAGGGGCCTCCAAGCTTCTTATTCCTCCCCTAAAAGACCACTGAAACATGATGTAATGACCACTGTGGGAGTGACCGCGGTCTGGCTTTCAGACTAATGACGTTATTAAAAAGAACACATAAATGATCAGTGATTCAGTTGGCCCGGCGTTCCTCCGGTATCAGACAGTGGGTTTATTCCCGCAACAGAGTTGGTGACATTTCCAGACAACACTGCGAGGACAGGGATACACTAACTACAGACGTCTCCCTGACTTTGGATTCTCACTGGTGTTGCAGTCATGATGCTTACTGGTTTCCTCTTTCTGCTCTTCCTCACAGGTAAGCTTGGACAATGTCTGGCAACTCCTGCAGGTTGGATAAAGGCTAAACTCATTTCCTGAACATTCCTGTGGCTTGATGATTAAAAAAACAAATCTTTGTCTTTTTAAACTTTGAAAATATTTAAAAGCTTGGAAAGCTAATATGACTTTCAGTTATTTTTGTAATTGGCATGTGTCTGCCTGATGTTTATATATGAATGAATGAAGAAACAATGCTTCCAGTCTGAAGTGTTTCCTGTTGACAAATGTGAATTCCAGAGTGAAACCAGTGTGACATTTCAAATAAAAACAAAACAAAAGGACGCTATATTAAAAATGTATTTAGGTTTTTAATAACTTTTATTTATTAGCTTATTATAGGAACACTAAAAGAAACTAACACACGTTTGCTAACATAATCAAGTTTTTATAGCAGGATTTGAGATACAAATTGTACTTTGAATTGGGTGACAAATGGCACAAATCACTGCAATAATGCTCACATTTGAAAATCATTAGTGGACTGATGAGATCAAACCCCCACAGTTCTGCCAACGCCCAACTCAAAATGGCCTTTCAGCGACCACAAGCACTGAATGTTACTTCAGATATTTCTGAGCTTGTGTTTTTCATGGTTTGCTAATAGATTCAGAAGCTATGCATGGCTACCCACAGAGACCAATGTTTGTCATTTCTTCTAAATTACATGCAATTAAAGGACATACAATACATTTCCAAGCCATCCAAACATAAGAGAATCTAATCTAAAAGACGTTTTATAGGAGTATGTTTCCTTCTGTCATGGAGAATGATGTCTGATGTTTCTGCTGTAGATGGGGTTTACTCTGAGCGTCACTGCAGTTATCAGGATGTTTTAAATCACCTGAACCTGACCCAAAACAACGAGTTGTATTCGATGACCCGCCCCGTTAAAAACTACAAGCGCCCCACATTGGTATCGCTGGAAGTTGTGCTATACGCCATTCTGGATGTGGTAAGTGATTGAAGCTTTATTTGTCAAAATTTCAAATGATAATTACCATTTGTCAGAATAGGCCAAGTCGATTTTCGATATTTCTTTCAGCTGACAAATTGTTGTAGTAAACTGCCATAACTCTTGAGCACATTGGGCGAAATTTCAAATGATACGCGCGCGATCGATTGTGTTTCACTTATATTGAACCACAAAGGCAGCAGTAACTACAGAAACGTGAAGTTTAGGAAAACAAATTCTAATTTATTAACGCAGAGCATTGTGAGACCTCTGTGCTGGTACGAGCTCCCTGAGAGATTTGTTGGTCTTGTCTGAAGTGTTGCTCTGGCTGGACAGATTCTCACACTTTTGTTGTTTACAGGTTGAAAAAGACCAGAAATTCATCCCTTATGTTTGGACGGTCATGGTGAGTTCTGTCAGTAGAGACTGAACTTTTGCAGGGAAATGTTTTTCTTCAAATGGTATATTTTTGTTGGTTTTTATCAGAGCTGTTTAAATGTATTGTCTCTTTCTCTCACTTTCCCTTCTTGTTCCTGTTTTTGACTTGTTTTCCTCTGTAGAGGTGGCACAACGAATACATTTCCTGGGATCCAAATGAGTTTTGTGGAATCAATAATGTTTCTCTTCCTGCTGAAATTCTCTGGAAGCCTGATCTCACTATTGAAGAGATGTAAGTTGAACACACACACACACACACACACACACACACACACACACACACACACACACACACACACACACAGAGAGTACATTTATTGATTTTTTTTTGCATTGGATGGAAAAGTGCATCTCACATACTGGTATTAACTAATTTCACTTTGCACGAAAAATCTATAATTTACATGTATAATGAATGCCTATGTGGGCGACTGTGGCTAAGTGGATAGCAGGGCTGTCTTTCAATCAGAGGGTTGGCGGTTCAATCCCCGGCTCCCGCTCTGCTAGTCGCATGTCGATGTGTCCTTGAGCAAGACACTTAACCCCAAAATTGCTCCCGTAGTTGTGCCTAAGGTATAGAAAAAGTTAATTTCTCGATAAGTAGTCACCGTAGTTGGATTTGGAGGGAAATGAACACCAGCTGCTATTTACAGCCTGTGTTCAACATTGACTGAAGTCTGACAACGGTATAAAGAAGGCTAGTTTTGTCAAGATCACAAAATAATTATCTTGGTCGTTCTCGGCTTCCGTGGTATTCTCGTTTTCTTTCTTGTAATCATCTGTTAATTTAACAATCAACACATATTTTGAATTCCATCAAAGCACTGTATCACAGTGTATCACAAGTAAAGGTTGACGAATAAGTGTCATGGGTGGCTATTACAAAGTTCATTATTAATAAATATCTAACCAAACACCAACAAGGATTTTGATTTATTGCATACTGTCATATTTCTCTTATTATTTTCAACATTTGGTAGATTTAGCTTTGTAGTACAGAATACCTGTGAAATGCAGTTTAAAGCATAAAGTTTTTAATCTAATCCATGCCGATAAACTACCCTGATTGGGTCTCAGCAACGTGACCGGTCCACATTAAATACAGTTTCTTTGTCAATGCTATCATGAAATTTAATGTTTACACTATTAGTTACATTCAGTCATATTAAGGTGACAACTCAGTTTTAAGCTACGAGCTAAATTTAATCACGTTACCGTGCATAGACATTATTTCAGTGAGTTCCCCATAGTGAGGCATACAGTGTTTGAATTTTGGGGAAACAGAGCACTGGTATTTGATCGATATCGGTGCATCTGTAGTTTTTAAAGCGTCCTGAAGAAATTGCCATCATGTGTGTTTTTGTGTTTGCATGCGTCTGTGTGTTCTCATAAAGGACGGAGAAGGACAAAGCCCCTCCGAGTCCTTATCTCACCATCAATGATAAAGGTGCTGTTGAAGTCCATAACGACCAGGTGCTGGTCAGCACCTGCAGGATGCACATTTACAAATTCCCCTTCGACATACAGAGATGCAACCTCTCCTTCAAGTCTGTCGTACACACTGGTGAGCATGTTTGTGTTTACAAGAGTGTGACGGTGTTAACATCAAGACGAAAATGCATCGATATATTTTAATAAATGTAACTGGTTGAGTCGGTGCAGAAGTGAGGTATATTATTATTGGAAATAAGTCGGAAAAACAAGTCGAAATTCAGCTGCTTGTTTTTTTCTCTCCAGCTTTGACAATGTTATGTCCTGTGATCTCGTTGAGTTACATGAGTACAGTCTTTTCAAAATAAACTTCCGTCTTCACAGGAAACTAAGCTTCTTAGTTAGGTTTAGGAAAAGATAGTCGCTTGGGTAAAAAAAACCATGGAAGTGCCGTTACGTAACAAATAAATCAACATTTACTTCTCGTTTCACTTGGGGAACAAACAGTGTTCTCCTGGCTGAAAGATGGCTGTTTGTTGTACATAATGTTCTTTGTAGGGATAACTACGAATGCTGAATGCGACCAGTCTGATCTGTTGAACTTTTATGACACCGCAATGCAGGGGCTTCCAGCAAGGGACTGCATTGGCCCAAAAAATACATGCAACTTCCCATTCTATTCTACACTCGGTCAGTCAAACAGCAACCTGCCACCCGTCACAAAAAGAGCCTCAGACTTTGAACTGTAAACCAAAATAGCTTTCTAGCTCATGCTTCTGTCTTCTCTTCGACATGATGACGTGTCTTGTGTTGTACGTCCTGGGTTTGCCCCTACTGGCTTTAGGCTATGAATCAAACTTGCACCAGCTCACTGTCTCCACCACACACCACCAGATCCCACCACTTATCATCTAATCTTTCCTTGTTATCTCAACTAAAACAACTTTACAGCTCTTTTCTCTCCCACCTCAGCAAGAGACATTCGGCTCCAGCCCAGCGACAACTCTTCAGAGGCCACAGAGTGGTCTCGTGAGCTGATGCGGACCCAGTACGAATGGCTGTTCATCAACATGACAGTTACCGCTAACAACGCCAGTGATATGGTGGTCGGCCATGACATGATTATTTACACTGTACGTATAGCCAGATGTAGATGGGTATATTTCAGTTTCTTTCTTTCCTTATTTATATCCTTCTGTCTTTTGTCATCCTGTCCACCAACCTTTCCTTCTTTACATCTTGTTTTCTTCCTCCTTCGTTCTCTTTTTCACTCTTATTTCCTTCCTTTTCCTTCTTTAACCGATCTGAAAATATAACAAATCATTTTACTGCTTTTTACTCCAGTAATAATCTGAGTGCAGTACGTCTAGTCTTCCACTGTACTTTTACTTAATGACCCTGTTTTCGTTTTTTAGCACGGGAGAGCTGAGCACATTAGTGCAGATTACCTTAATTTTGTAAACCTGGTACTACATAGTATTTCAAGCTGCCTTTCCCAGATGTGCAAAAGAAGCAACATCTGAACCATCTGACACAAACATCTTTTCACAGATCACCATGAAGAGGCGGTCTATCCTCTACATTGTCAACTTCTTGACACCCGTCCTGTTCTTCTTGTGTCTGGACTTGGCCTCCTTTCTGATCTCAGACACTGGGGGCGAGAAGCTCAGCTTCAAGGTCACCGTGCTGCTTGCTGTCACAGTGTTACAACTTATTCTGAATGAAATTCTGCCTGCCACTTCAAACAGAATTCCTCTTATAGGTAAAGAAGCTCATAGTCATTCCTTTGATTGCACTGAGTCAATGAGTAGTTATTGATGCTGCTTCCCTCCCCAGCGCTCTACTGCATTGGGATTTTTGCTCTGATGCTGCTGAGCCTCCTAGAGACAATATTGGTGATGCATCTGATGGAGAAAGACTCCCAAGCAGCCAAAGACATCGATGCAGATGAAGGTCGAAGCCGGAGTGAGGGTGGTAACAAACGGGGAAAGGCCAATATCCAAAACTCTCACGGAGGTAAGACCAGGAGCCAGTTGCACCAGCTGTTTGAAGGTTTAAAATTGGCCTACACTGTAACAAATTTCTCTGTTAAATAACAGTAAAGTGCTGGCAGCAGAGACGCCAGCTCTTTACTGTTATTCTACAGTACTCATACCGTGAAATGGCATAACAGCATAGTACTGTAAAAGTAGAATACAGTATATTTCTGTATTTTTTCAATCTACAGTATAATACTGGCAGCAGAGACACCAGCAATGTACTGTAATTCTACAGTATTCATACCGTGAAATACTTAACAGCCTATTACTGTAAAATTATAATACAGTGTGTTTCTGTATTTTTTTCAATTTACAGTAAAATGCTGGCAGCAGAGATGCCAGGAACATACTGTAATTCTACAGTAGTCATACTGTTGAAATATTTCAGTCTATTACAGTAGAAATGCAGTATTTTTCAGTGATTATTTGAAGTAACATTCTGATTAAGGAGTTATATTACTTTAAATTCTCAGTGTTTACTGTATACTGGCAACATTGATAATACAATAACTCAATTTAACAGCTTAGAATATCTAAAATATCAATCTGCAATGCAATTAACATTACAACTTTATTTTTCTGTGGGCAACAGACATCTGCATTATCATGTAAATTATGCAACATAAGCAATAAACGACTTAGAAAGGATATAAATCAAACAAACTTTTATTTAACAGGACAGTGTCAACATAAATATCGCTGGTGTAAAAAATAATAATAACCAAAATAAAACACTTGGACGACCCAGCTTGTTTGGCAGCGAAACAAGCCAAAGAGATTTTTTAGTAGCAAATTAAAAACTGCCATGTCTGCCTGAAACAATGGCAATACATTTGAATTCCTAAATTGCATGTCAACGACTTGAAAACAATTGAGACATAAGTTTTAAATTAAATAGTTGAATACCAAGGTAACTAATACAAAAGAAATAACCTATAAAGAATAATTTGAGATACGTTGATGTTCTCTCAAAAAGTAGTTTCAAATAGTGACAATATCTAAATGTACTGCAATGCATTCTCTACTGTCTGTAAAATATACATCAGTAAGAACATTTCGAAGATATGCATAATCAGCAACATTTGTAAACTATACTAACTATACTATGAACAACATTTTAAAAGTTAATCAGTCAGGACATTTTGAAAATTAGCATTAAGACCATTTAGAAAATATACATCAATATCAACATCTTGAAAAAAATAAAGTGAAGGTAGGCTTGTGCTTTACCTCTTAAGAGTCCTGTGAGGTAGGTGCATGAAGAAAAGTCTGGGTGGTTGTGGACAGTCCTTATTTATAGAGGAATCTTCTGGGTCAGGTAGAAATGGCCATCACCTTGCTGGTGGTTGTTCGTCTCCATAGATACATTCCAGTGTTGCCACTGTAAAACAACAACAAACAAAATAATTAATCAAAATAACTCTAGAGTCAGGAATGTACAATAACAACGTCCAATCAACGCTTATGTAGCTGATAATACCAAAGTGTCAGTATGTCAAAACAACATATGGAGTGAGAGAGTGAGAGACGAGAGAGAGTTTACTGACCTATATGAAGTCCCATTCAAAGTCCAGGAGGTTCTTCAGTAGTGAGGAGACGTGTGTATTGACGGTGGTAGACTTCTTCTGGACGATCACACCCGTCTTCTTGGAGACAACCTTGCCCCGAATGGCCTTTGTTCCTCTCTCTGGATTAATACCAATGAAGCGCCTAAAATCACAATAGTGTAAAATCAGAGACGGAATGAAAAACTATTAGGAACACTTTGTAGTCTTAAAGGGGTAGTTTCAATTTTCTAACATAAGGTGGTATGAGTTACTAACCAGTTCTGATGTCATGAGGTATTTTGTGTAATTCCGGTGCTGGATTTTCGTATTAGACCTTTCTATATCTTGGAACTATATTATTTGTTGAAAATTGCCAGTGACTGGCAGTATTACTTCGCACTGGAGCCAGTTCACATATTACGCCTCTAATAAAGCTCATAGGCAGCGTGATATGAGAATTGGCTCCACTGCATAGTAATAATCTGACGTAATTCAACAAAGAAAATATTTTTAAGATACAGAGAGATCGGACAGGAGCATCAAGCAGCAGAATTATCTTAATATAGGTATGAATGCTTCATGTTTTTTTTGTGTGTGTTGTGGCTTGAAATGTTTTTGGTACCTGACCAATCTTCTGCTGAGTTAATGTCTGTGTAAATACCGGTAAGTAACTAATACCATCTTCTGCTAAAGAATCCAAACTATCTTTTTAACTGTGCAAAGTAATGATTTGTGGCTATTAAGGTTTCAAGAATAGTAATTGTCCAAAAAAATACTATAATGACGACAAGGAAATTAAATGAGTCTTACCTCTGAATGAATTCTAGAGTACAGGCCGCCTCTTCTTGGTATTGAAGGTTGAATGTATAGTAAATCACAAACACAGCAGCAAGTCCCGTCAAGAAAGTTGGTGTGATGCTCTCAGCTATAACACGGCCCTCAAGGGTGATCATCCAGCGTCCAGTAGTGACTTGCCCTGTTCCACCTGAAACTTCAAGTAATAGCAACATCAGAATGCCTCTCACCTTGAGTAAACATCTGTAAATTCAAAAAACAATGGCCAATCTAATGTGTAATATGTCTACCAATGACATGCATACCAGGCAGTATCAGGCGAGGACTTGCAGGTACAGTGAGGGTTGTCTCAACATCAGCTGTGGTGGCAGACACCTGTAGGGAACAGACAAAGACACCCATATTATGAATACCATATGGTTTTTAAGGAGGAAAATAAACCACCTTTCTACTTTAAATGATCCCCTAACCATTCCCACCTTCAAGTTTCTTTGTTTCTTTGTGGCATTTGAAGCTATTAACAAGGGACAAAAGGCTATCAGCTAGCTAGCTAGCAACAACTGCTACCAGTCTTAAGAAATTAAACGGTTAGCATTTGATTAAACGGTGACTCTAAAATGCATGTGAATACAAATGTTTGAGCTATTCAAATCTCAACCTCATTGATAAGTGACATTTTAGAATCATAGACTGGCTAGCTAGACAGCTTGCAGAGCATCAGTTTGATTTCAAACCTTATTTTCGGTAATGCTACGTTACCTGTATGAATAACATACTGAGAGGAAAATAATATTGTTTTTAATTACCGTCTAATTTGTAGAGACACAACTGGATTGATGCAGATGAAGCAGGACGTCTTGTTGATGTGTAGCACATGTCCTCTGAAGTCAGTCCTCCTCTGGAAAAACTGCAGATTTCCAAAAAATACTGTAGTGTACTGTAATTTAAAACATTAGGATACTGTTTAGGGCCTTTGTGCAGTTGCTTCAAATGGGCCAGCCCACAATGCATTGCAGACTACAGTACAAAACCGTATTACATTAATACAGTTGATTACTGTTAGAAATTGGCTGTAAATTAACAGCAATTGGTTACAGTGTAGTTAAGAATAACTTCATAGTCATTGGTAGTTACTAGTCCTTATTAAGAGATTAGATGTTTCGAAAATATTTGTACAACTAATATCTGCCACGTGGAACTGTTGTAGAGCTGACTAGTTCAACTGACAAAACTATGACTTGTACACTGTGGTTTATATAAGAGGTTGCCAATATGGAACATGGTCGACAATCTGACCCAACGCTTGTTTGAAAAACCTTTTTAATAATTATGTAAACTAGGAACAATTTGAATAAACATCAGGTCAGTAACTTTAGACTAAATATCCAATCAACGCTGGTACTGTAGGAAGGACTTTACACACAAGCTGGTGCAACCCATTCCAGAAGCATAGAAGCAGTTCTTCTATTTATTTTACTGTTATCATTGTGACTTTTAGTCATTTCACTTAATTTCTACATTCTTGTTAATCACATTATTTTAATTTTGGTAAAAAAACTGTCCTTTCAGAGGTGCACGAATGGACTCGATGTGCGTGTATCTATGATGGCTCTACTGGTGAAACTCCATCTGAACTGCTGCCTGTGGCCAAAGAGGTTAGAATCGGGTTGCCTTTGAACCACAATGGACACAAATTGCCTAATCTATACCCGCTGACAATGTTCCATACTTGTATAAACCAGTCTACTGAACCATGTTTGCAGGGCAATAGCAGCAAACTGATAGAAGAGTACCATGCGTTGGAGAAGCTCTCAGATGAGCTGAGAGAGATGGAGAAAACACTGTCACTGCTCCTCAACAACAGGAAGGAAGAGGAGAAGCCCGGCTACTGGACCAGAGTGGCTAAAAAGGTCAACAAATATTTCTTTATCTTCTATATAACAGTGGTCATTCTGTTTTTGATTATTATCTTTTTTAAATGGAACAATGAATAAAGGTGGTTATTGCTACATAAAGAAAAAATGATTGAGATGAACGGTTTTCTTTATTATGACTAGCTATACCCAAAGCTACATTTAATTTCCTTATTTTCTCCCGTTGTTTTTGAGCTTAAAGGCCTTAACACACTGTGGGTTTTGTTTGTGTGCACATCAATATATTTTTTTAGCTGTTGTTTTGGTCATGAATACATTCCCTTTGCACGAATATTACACGGCAAACAAGCGATGGATGTTTGTTTTGTTTTGAATGAGGTTGGTTTTTTGCTCCGCAAATAAAGAAATCAACCAAACACTGTGTGGAACAGATATATAATACACTATAATGAACAACAACACAGAGGCTCCTTAATCTGAACCCAGAGGGCAAAATTAATTAATCCTTTCATCTTTGTCAAAGGTAGCGCATACCAGTTCCACTCCTTTCATTCTTACTTTTCACAATAAAAGCTAGACACGCACACCACATAACGTTTACCAGAGGGAACTCAAATTCACTCACAGCATTTTGCAAAATGAAAACTCAATGAAATATCTTACAATAGTGTTTCTGGAAGTTGTTCCTTGGATTTAAATCAAATTAAATTAGATGTGATTGGATTGCACAAAACTGGGCACAGCTCAGCGAATACGGCGACTTATTAGAGAGGGAGCTGCAGAGGACTGCACACTGCTCTGTGCTTTTATGTGCGTCTGTGTATGTGTTTCCCCGGTCAGTCCATCTGACTGTCAGTGACAGAGCGAAGTCACAGACAAAGAGAACAGACAGGCCGCAGTAGGATGAAGCGTGCCTTTGGCTGCATTCATTCAAAATCCAGCACCTTCCTGCAGGTTCGTGAGGAGATGTGGATGTGTTTAGCTGTGGTTTTTAAAGAAACCGCAGTAAAACAATCGGATAACGTTTTATTCTTTGACATAAGATTGAAACTTCGCATCACTTCCCCAACATACTGTATTTCAACATGGGAAACTCTTCTGTTTATTTGATATGGACTGACCCTACCTGTTGTCTGTTTCTACAGCTGAAGCTTGGTGACATTTTAGAGTAGATTTAATGTTGTATATATTGATTCATTTCAAATGACCTAATCATTGCAAACATAGTCTAATGACAACATTGGTAATGCTTTCATTGCATTCAGTTGCATTATTGTCAACAACACTGTCTGTAACTGTCACACAACAAACATCGACCTATCCTATCTGCTGGTTCTGATGGTGGTTTTATTTTACCACATCTTGCTCTGCTGGAAGATGTTCACTTATAAAAGCCTTGTTTTGGCAAAGCTGATGAAGAAATGTGTACTTGGTGGTTCAGTATTTTGCAAATACTGTTTGCATGTTTAACTGCGTGTTACATCAACATTTAATGCATATACACAGTGTGGATAGCTCTGGTTTTGTTGTAAAATTCTAGTACACTAACATAACACTTGATATTTGCATGTGTCCAGTGTGCAATATGCACAATATTATGTATTACAGGTTGTCTAAATAATTGCAGGACAGTTAAAGGTCACTCTATTTTCCTTTGAGGAAATGCAGTGCAATGTAGTTAATGCTGTTTGCTTCAGCCTACATTATGTCATACATACATTATTTATTTTATGGAGCAGTTCTGTGATCTGTTGTCTGTACAATCTTGACTTTGAAAACGTATATCAGACTCATTGTATCATACAAATAAAGAACAAAGACTCCTTAAACAAACACACGCACACTCGTGTTTTTGTCAGTTGTGGAGACCACTGTCTTTTTGGTGACTTGTGAGAGCCACCTATTTATAGGACGTAATTTCTGTTCTACTTGATGACATTTCTTTTCATTTAATCTCTTCATGTTTATTACAGTGTATGTGATTTTACTTTACTTAATGTTCTAAGTTGTAATGTCTACTGTGGGAGTGACCGCTGTCTCATGATGGATGTTTGAGTCGAAACGCACCTAAAGTAACAAGCTCAGTGACACCGCTGAATTTTACATTTTCAATTTTGTACAGAGCATGTTAGTAATATCCTCGTGAGCATGTTGGCATACTTATGTTAGCATTCAGCTAGAAAGCATCGCTCTGCCTAAGTACAGCATCACAGAGCTGCTTGTTTTTTAATTATGAGAAAAACAAATTCAGAATTTGCTCCAGCTCTATGTACCAATCACTCATGGGTAAATAAACCCATGGTATGGTTGCATTTTTCTGGAGACTCCCTCTACCATGTATCACAAGCAGTGATTGTGAGGAGCACAATGTTTGGTGGTAAAAAAGGAGTAAAAATGTTATGAAAGAGATGGGAGAGTAACCAGTCACAACTGAGATTAGTTGTAGATTTGTTGTAGATAGATATAAACTGTAGTTTGTTAGTTTATACATGACATAAGATTTCTTTCAGACAAAGCACCTGCATTGAACTTCGTTCGTTCAACAGGTGGCCTAATGTGGAGGATGTTTGCAGTTCCTGGGAGCTTTTATTGCATAAGGTGTGTTGCGATTATTAGACTGAGAAAAAAATATACAAAAACAAAGGGTTGGCCTTAAAATGTTCCCGTCCCTCTTCCAATAAAAGGAGGAGTTATTATTACTGCAACGAACATTTCCAGACAACACAGAGGACAGGGAGGCTCATCAAGTGAGCAGATCTCTCACAGTCATGATGCTTGCAGGTTTCTTCTTTCTGCTCCTCGTCACAGGTAAGATGTAACATTTCTGTATGATGTATGCAGGAGGGAAATATCTTTTGCTACCCCAATACACTTTAGTTTATGATACAGAATTTAAAAAAGACTAAAAATAATAACACTATAAGCAACATCTATTTCCTAAAGCTTTTCAGTGTGGTAAGTGGATAATTCAGCAGAACAGGGACACTGTTATTGAACGTTGCTGTTAAAATGTTCAGTTGTCATTTTACAGAGCTGTGAGCTCCACTAACAAAATCCCACTCCGCTCTATTTGTTTAGAGTAGAAGCAAACATCTCAGAGACTGATATCTGAAAACCCACCAGAGCTCAGTGGGAAAATATTTATTCATCACTTTTGGTTTACTGATCATATTATTTATTCAAAGGAAAAATAAGTCAAAACCTTTCAGCAAAGGCTATCTAACAACACAAACGTTTCTTGTGTTCTGAGAGAGTTTTTGTTAAATGTTGACAATTTAAACTTCTGCACTTGAATCAGGGTAAAACCTGTACACCTTTTATTTATTTTTGTCAGATGGAAGTACCAACAATTCCTCAGAACATCCAAATCTTCAGATGAACCATCAGGACGATGTGAATAGTACAGACATGGCTGACACAAATCAACGATCTGAAGGTATAATTTAAAGAAACAATTAAGAACATTTGATTTCTTTACTATTAAGACTAAACTTTCTCATACAGAATATGTCATGATGTTTTTGCTGTAGATGGGGATTCCTCCGACAATGAGTGCTCCCATCGGGGTGTTTTTAAGCGCTTGAAGCTGACTAAAAACAGTGAGAACACCATGGTCCGGCCTGGTCATGATAAATCAGCCTTGGAGATAAAGCTGGAGGTACTGCTCTATGCCATTCTAGATGTGGTAAGTTGTTGCTTATGATTAAAAATGTAAATACAATTTCTTGTTGAAGTTATATTAGTTCCATTCTGTTTGTCTGTGACATATCAGGATATTACAAAACCTAATTATATCTACTGGAAAGTTAGTCATAGGCCAACGATCAAGTGATTATTTTTCTGTGTTTAAGCATCAACATGTGGCAATTTATGAAGAACTTTATAATTTTGCCTCACATTAGTACGCATCATAACCCTAGACATGCTGCTCTATGCCATTCTGAAGGTAGTAAGAGTAGAGCTTTTAAGTTATCTTATTTATTTATTATTTAATTCACTCTCCCGGGGAGGATTTGTTTATTCGTTCAGGTAAGGAGATTTTTTGGTGTTTTAAATATTTAGCAGAACCGTATTTTTGCCTACAAATATTAGTATTTCTTACAGTTTTCCTAGAATTGGTTGCCAAATTATTGAATGAATTGCATTTATAAAGCGCATTTTTTCCAAAGTGCTTTACAATTTTCACTTCTCATTCACACATTCACACTCACACAAAGATGGCAGTGAGATGTAAACGCTGGGCTAACCATCTCCCCTTTACTGGTGTTGACCAGTGCTTGACTTGTGACCCTGTACGTTTTTTTCAATTTCTCTGTAGAATCTTTGAACAGATCCCGTTGCTGCGTTTGGGTCCAAGATATTCTTCAAAAACCATAGTTGCTGTCAGCCATTCAGCAGCCTGATTGTCTGTTATCATGCTGATTTGTGGCAGATCCAAATGCAGTTAAAGAATGTCCAAACTAAGTCAGTCAATAAAATTCATATTGATTAGTAGGACTGGGTGTTGCAATCCCTGACGTTTCTGAACTACAATTGAATTGAGTGGGGTTGTTGTTGGAGATGACCACTATGTGATGTTGCTACTATTCAGACAGATCTATAGTTGTGTACCTCAACGTCCCTGGGTGTTTCAGCCTTTTATCACAAGAGACTCAACCGAGGCAGACCCACCGCAGCATGATTAGACCTGGGTGTGTGTGTCTTATGTTCACTTGGCAGCCCAGACAGTGTTGCTTTGTCTTTAGGTCAGCATTAGTGATTGTGTTAGTGGAGGGGTGCGTAACAGCAGCATGAACGTACTGAAGGTAGAGAGACAATCAAATTTAAAAGAGACAGCAGCAAGATGATAAGCTAACGATGTAATTGTGTCGCTGTGCTATTGGATAGAAGAGACCAGCTGATCTAAACAGCTGATATCATGATTCACAGCCCCAAACAATCACAGCAAGCAAAGTATGAGTGAGCATGACTGAGAAGTGAATGGCAGATGTACGAAAGAAATACGGGCTTAAGCATGCAAGAGTGTAGTCTTCCTGACTGATCTTATGCTAGAGCTTCATAAAGCCCTATGCTGCTGCCTCTTCCCCACTTATAAGTTTACTAGTCTCTTCAGCCTATTGGCATGAGAAACAGTGACCTCATAGATTTGAAAATGTTATTAAAACACCAAAGCCTCGTCTTATGGTGGTGATGTATGGTGATTTATATTCATGTAAAGCTTTCCGTTTGCCGAGTTGTTGTCATCACATTTAACTGTGATTGGCACAGCTGTTTTATAGCCATTAGACCAGTGATGTGACTGTGTGAGAGAGTATTTAATAATCACCACACCCGCTGATCTATATTCACCTCAACCCAGTCCTTTTGCACGTTGCAGCGCTGCACATGAATTAAGCAAAATAGAAGGTGCGCATGGAGGTGCTCACACAGTCCGTACACCTGATTTCAACTGAGGGGGCAAAATATTAAACTGAGTATCTGACTGATCTGGAGGGCCTTTTTAAAAACTGTCTTCTGAAATCTGATGTTTGCAAACTTTTAGAAACTTGTATTACCACTGAATCTGTGCTGAGTTTATGACCGTTGTCAGGATGTCTGGCTGACAAATCTTTTAACATATTTGTTTTCTCACAGAACGAGAAGGACCAGCAATTTGTTTCCTACCTTTGGATTTATTTGGTGAGTTCTCTCGGACAAAGAAAGCACATTTTGACTGAACTAATTCCCACCTCCCACTTTATTCTGGAAACTCGAATGTCTTTTGTTTCAAAGCGCTTTCCCTTGTTTTACTCTGCAGAGGTGGTACGATCGAATTACCTGGGTACTAGGTTCCTGTGCTATTTCGAAGATTTATCCTCCTTCGAGTGTATTGTGGACGCCAGATATAACTATTGAAGAGATGTAAGTTTGAATGTGCATACTCTCATCCTCACAAATCCACATATGCCCACAACAGAAACTGGTGGTGGAGCATCATGTCACTGTTTAGAAATCAGACATATTTTGATCCGAAAACATGTTTCATTTATTTACAATAATATTTATTGCATAAATGTATTGTATTTTAACTGTGGGAGTGAATTGGTGAAAAGTCCTAAATATACACACAGTATATAAGTACAATAGTGTAATTGGTAACTTATTTATTAAAGTTATGAAACAACTTATTGTCTTTTCAGCAAATTTATATAACTTATAACTATCATTTTCAGTCTTCTACCCCAAACATTAATATTGCACCAAATTTCTAAGTTTATTATCAGCTATACCTTTTCCATAATGTTGGAAACGCTTTTCTCAGATTTTTTTGTTTTATTCCCCAGGAATCACACAGTTTCCACCGTTTTAGTTTAATTTTTTGGGGGAATTAATTATACCATAACTAACCAAGTGCCCCAGAATATTGGTTTTGCCACCTTGTTTTACCTTCACTTTGTGTTGGCTACCTGTCTGTTCACTGTAATTATTTAATATGCATGGGGAAAATCAGCAGCCACCGTGGCTACAAGTAAAACATGTTTAATGCTAAAGTCTATTGTAACAGTAGTAGAAGTACAGAAGAGTCATAAAGTCAGAAAACTGACTAATATCAACATCAGCCACCATAAGATACTGTACCGGTCATACCAGACCGACCAACACGGCAGAAGCAAACCCCCTGAGTGTATTGAATTGAGATATTTTGTTTCTTCTGAATTTAAGTTTTCATCTGTAAAAAGAAGAATGTGTAATTTCTTCTTTTATAAGTTACTACACTCTTGTTATATTGTATAGTGGTATAGGTAATACATTATGTGAAATTCAGTTAAAATAATTTAAAATAATTTGTTCTCATTCAGGATAGACAAGAACAAGGTTCTTGATAGTCCTTATCTCCTCCTTGACTGGGACGGAGAGGTCTTTCTTAAGACCAACATGGTGGTGGTCAGCACCTGCCCGATGAAAGTTTACAAATTTCCCTTCGACGTTCAGAGCTGCAAACTGTCTTTCCAGTCCATCGTACACTCTGGTGAGCCCTTAACCTGTTGTGTTTGAAGATTTATGAATTCCTCTGCATTGTTTATGTGTTCTTATGTGTGTTTGAGTTTGAATGTGTGTGTGCTTTAATGACTTTTACAGTTTCTTGTCACCTGAACACACATACGATACAATCCTTTGTTAACACGCAAGGAAACCTTACTTTTTTTTAATCTCCCAACTCAGATAGCGATTTAGACCTTATTAATTATGCAGACACCACATGGAACATTGAGTGGTCTCTCAGTAGGATGCCCCAGTCTGAGTGGCTGTTCACCAACATGAACATCAGCAAAGGAACTTCCAGCAATTTCGGCAGGGCTCAATCCTCGTTGGTTTACACTGTAAGTATCTCTGGACACAGACACACACAGAGGTGGAAAGTAAATGTTCTACGGCCGCCTCACTATCATATAAGCATAAAGGAAATTGGAAATGATATGTGGAAAATGTAGAGAACAGATAAATTAATTTGTCAAAACCAAAATATAGGAAAACTAAACAAAAAAAGTGAGTGATAGATAAATAGAAGACTAAGTAAGTTTTGATTCAGATAGCACCCTCTCCAGGATCCAACCCAGTGACTCAAAGAAGCCTGGATAATCCAAACAGCTGTTTGGTGCATAAGCCCATACAACAGTCAGGCCCTAACGTAGATCTTCAGTACACCTGACATCCAGCCTTGCAGGTAGTGCTCCAAAAAGGCAGCAGCACAATGTCACATCTTCAGGCTGAGCCCAACTCTCCTCCTAGAGAGCCCTGGTGTTCACTTCCAGGTGAGGTAGCTCTTTCTCAAAGTCGCTGATTCTTACGTTTTTTTATAAATGCATTTCAGACCTCTCACCTGCTACTGATTTCACTTGGGTGACCCTACCAGGAGCTACTGTCCCTGACAACAGAACTCCCAGAGTCAAGAAGCATATTTCAAATTGTCAAAGAAAATAGATCAAGAGATTTCTAAAACCTCAACAATTAAATGTCTTCTTTCTTTCTTTCCTTCCTCTCTGCCTCACTTTTGTCTTTCTTTGTTTACCTTCATCCGTCCCATTTCTTTAATTTGTTCCTACTTTTCATCCTGAGTTTTACCTGTATTTGTCTTATTTCTTCCTTCTACTTTTAGTTCTCTTTCCTCCCTTTCTTGATTGAATTGATTGATAATTCATTGATCTAAAGATTCATAGTTTCCAGAGACTCTGCTCATCTTCTCAATGTGTACTTTTACTTTGGTTAAGTATATTTCCCCGTTTTGTTTTCTTGAGCAGAAATCTGAATGAATAATTCCACTCTTCTTATTTCATTACTACTTTTATCAAATAAACAACTTGAGTGCTTTTTGCTCCACTGTTGAAGACATGGGCAGGTTGGGTCAGATTACCTTGTTGTACCTGTATTTGATTGGGTTCAGCCTTTGACGAATGTAAACATTGACTGACCTCTGAACATCATTTCACAGATCAGCATGAAGAGGCGGTCTGCCCTCTACGTCGCCAACTTCTTGGTACCGATCCTCTTCTTCTTATGTCTTGACTTGACCTCCTTCCTGATCTCAGACACTGGGGGGGAGAAGCTCAGCTTCAAGGTCACTGTGCTGCTTGCCGTCACTGTGATGCAGCTTATTCTCAATGAAATTCTGCCCTCTTCTTCAGACAGGATTCCTCTTATATGTAAGGAAGGTCACAGTCTTGCCTACACTTCACAAGAGCAGGAACAGCACATGTACTGATGCATGTGTGGTTATTTGTCCACATTAATGATGCTGCCTTCCCTCGTTAGCCATCTTCTGCATTGGGATTTTTGGTTTGATGATGCTGAGCCTCCTGGAGACCATTGTGGTGATGCGTCTGTTGGAGAAAGACTCTGCATCCCAAGCCAATAAGGCAGATGAAGACCAAAGCCTGAGTGAGGACTGTGGAGACAAAGTTGGCAAAGCTAACTGTGGTACAGGTGAGATTTAGCATAAATTCTACAAACTTCTGCTTCAAATCTACATTCTCTACTGTCATTGAATCAAACGTATTCTTTCAGAGTTGGAGAACAGGACTCCTTCTGTCTGCAATGTGTCTGTTGATGAAACTCCATCTGAACAACTGTCCAAAGAGGTGAGGATTGTGTTGCATTTTAAAAGGTCTGTTCACCTGAATTAAAAAGCAAAACAAACAAAAATAAGAAAGTATAAAAACTGTTGAAGGACTAATTTGGATGAACCAACCCTTTTAATCGCATCACAGTGGACAGAAAACAGAATATCAAATGTAGCAGCTTGCAATCTTTTATGCTCCATAATCTCATTAATTACCAATCTACTAAACCACTTCTGCAGGACAACAGCAGCCAACCGACTGAGGAGTTCAATGCTTTGGAAAAGATCTCAGATGAGCTGAAGGAGATGGAGAAAACACTGACTCGGGTTCTTCACAGCACGAAGGAAGAAAGGAAGCCCGGCTACTGGACCAGAGTGGTTAAAATAGTCAACATAGTTTTCTTCTTTTTCTATGTCACAGCTGCCAGTGTGTTGTTGAGTGTTCTCTTTATACTATGGAACGAACCAGAAGACCAGTAGTGCTCGTCGAGTTGTTAAGTGATTGCTCCAATTACCATGGACATTCATTGCTCTCATTACAGAGCTGCCACAATCAACAGATTATTATTATTATCGATATCTTAAGCCGGGCAGACACTCTGATTTGGTCTTCTTGATTCGAGCGGTCACACTGAACTCAAAAACATTTGAATTATGTTGCGTTAATTATATATTATCAGAAATAAAATTTAAAAAACCTTTGATGAACAGTTCTAATCATTTTACAGAAAGGAAGTGAACATGGTATCGATAAATTACAGAACCCTCGTCCTCACCCCCCCTCCACCTTGTCCTGCCGTGTGTCGGCTCACAATTTGCATGTCATAATTTCTCCTCTGATATTCTACTGTATGATGTAACGTATACGTGTTTTGGTCAATCACAGATTTGCATGACAAATATTACATTAAATTGTTAGAAGAGGTCCCGCCCTAAGGGAGACAGCAGGAGCCCGTCCTCCTCTGTCCTTAACCACTTTCTTCACTATCCTGCAGGTGTCATGGTTTAAGCATTTTAATCAGAATTTCAATCATGGATTTTTTGTGTGGATTATACTGGGATTTGGTAATGGTTTATTTCAACAAACTACTTTTTTAAATATATTTTGATCTTTGGCTTGCCTCTCAAAAAAGGGGAGGAGTAACCTCTTCTGCATCTGATGTAGTCATTGCCCTGTTTATTTAAGGATTTGTGTTTGTTCATCCATTATAATCAGCATGCATACTATGTAACAAATGTACAATTATTTGAAAACATGTAAATGTGTTTTTTCTTTTATGGTTTGAGAAATGCAATGTTGTCTTATTTATGGAGTTTTCTATATCTACATCTTCAATCAAGTCTTTATGTATCATACATGCTTTCAACTTGAATATCATTTTAATATTGATATCTTGATGTTTTCTTCTGAGGAAATAAAATGTAGTTAATGTTATTTGCTTCAATCAATTCATTTTCCAAGTTGCTATGATGTCCGCTGCGGGACTAACCATCGTCTACAGATGGATGTAAGGGAACACATCTAAAGTAGCAACCAGAGCACCTCAGCTGACTGACATTAATTTTCTATTATTATATTGTTATATCGGGCTAATACATTCAAAGCTATACATTTCTGCTACGGTTTTGTATACATTTGGTGGTTTTAGCTCCACTGGTGACGTGGCTCAGTGGATGTAAAATAATCCTAATGACTTAGTGATCCACTTATTTACAAATCCAACAGCAACATCATCATTAATTTGGAGTTGTGTTTCAGGCCACCTTGCAAATGTCAATGTCCAATATTCACTCTTAAGTTATTTTGAGATGAATTTTGTCCAACAGATATAACAAAAATATTGTTCAGAACAAATAAGACTGGTAGGGAAACATGCAGTCAGGCTAAGATAATACTAAATAAGCTATATAGAACATCTAAAAAATCCCAAAGTAGCATGAGGTGGTGACAGGGAAGAGGGAGCCAGCAAGTCATAAATACCCTGGAGACGATGACCACCGGCCAGCTGCCTTTAGTTCCTTGACCTCTAGCTCCACCCAACCAGGAACCTGCAACGCTGAAAGACATCCTAGATATATCCTTCAAAACTTTCTCGTTGCTTTTCTCTGAATTAGTTTTTTTCGTTTTTACAAAATGTGATATTTTTTTAAAATATTTTTGCAGGGAGTGCAGTTAGTGACAGTGTGGGCTCCATGATAACGTAGGTCTGACAGCAGCTGTGGGGGGCGGGACTTTGCAAAGGGTCTACTTTGATGGAATCGACCGGGGACTTTGCGATTACAGTACATGTACAGTATAGGCCTAAACTAGTAGGCCATCAAAACACCCCATTTTATTCTTCACCAAATTTCCACGTACTCTCTTGCATCTGCAGATGCACAACCTGGAGTACATCTGGTTGTGAACTGCTGCTTTCGACGACTGAGATAAATTGGTTGGTCATTCAGTTTGCCCAGCCCTCTTCCAGTGTGAAGATAAGCGTTGGGTAATATTTCTGAAGAGCACATACCTTTCACAGACGTTTTATTCTCACGGGTCCTGCAATCATGATGCTCCCTGGCTTCCTCTTTCTGCTCGTCCTCACTGGTAAGGTTTCTCTTTTCCTCACAGCGTCCCTGTTACATTGATTCTCCCACACAGGTTTTCCGTGATGCACTACTCTATATGTGGTAGGTGGTTGCTTATAATTATAAATTACAATTATCATTTTTCAATCGGGGAGGTTATTTTGGCTCCATTTCTCTGTCACAGGAAATCGCAAAGTCATATCACAGGACAACAGGATATTATTTAAAAAAAGGCACCGCTCAATAGCAGCGAGTCCGTGCTGTCCGCATCTTATAGGTTTTGTTTTGTTAACATTTTTTATTATCTCCACCAAGTGTAAGCCTGGGAGGAGATTATGTGTTCAGTCGTTTTTGTGCGTGTGTGCATGTGTATCTCTGCTACACGCACAAACAAAGACATCTCTGTGTCTGCTGTGAGCGCCACTAAAGAGATTCCATCCTCCTCAGAGACAGATATCTCAACCTGGATATTTAAACTCAAATCTATCTGGCTAGATACCACTAGAGGTTGAGTGAGATATTTGGTATAATGTTTGTGTTTTGTTGAAACTGTTTGAAAGAAATGTTGACTCATACTTTAGGATAACTTAATAAGATGCATTTTGTGGGCCTGTTGAATGGTATTGGGCTTAAAATTGGAGGTTTTATAATATCTAGCCTACTCTCATTGATAGAAAAATGGTGGACAAAATATTAGATACAATTCTCAGTATAATGCAATACAACTCAAAACCCAGGTAGCGCTCCCACGGTACAGTAGTAGCATTTATTGCAGGGATGTTGTATTACACTGGGTTTACTTTAGCTGTAAACAACTGACTGGCGACTGACTGGCGACTGGCGACTGGCGACTGTATGGGTATTCTTTGGGGCGACCGTGGCGCACTGGGTTAAGAGGGTTGTCAACGGTTCGATCCTCGACTGGGACGTGTCACGTGTCGTAGTGTACCTGAGCAATACACTGAACCCCAGGCTCCCCGGGCACCTGTCATTGGCAGCCCACTGCTCCCCATATACAGGGATGGGTCAAATGCAGAGACAAAGGGATCAATATAGTATAATAAATAAAAAGAATATGGTTTTCAGACACAGTTCTGAGTGCTACTGATCATCATTTTATCAACATGCATTCTGTGGTATATGGATCTCAGATGGAGAGCCTATTTAGACTAAGCGTACTGTAAAAATGCCCAGTCATTATGTGGTTGAGTAGTGCTCGTCCATATGCCGGCCAACGCCCATCTGATAATGGTCATTACGTGACCACAATCACTGAAATATTACTGCAGCTGTTTGTGAGCTGGATTCATATTGAAAGTCAAGGCAAAGGCATCATTTCAAACAATCCCACTGTTAGTCATGCAGAACTCCTCTGTTGCACCTCAAAAAACTCAGCGTAAGAGAAGGCTGGTATATATTTGTGCTGGATATGATCAAATGTATTTTATTAATTCAACGGCAGTGAATACATTTTTTTCTAAATGACAAATAGTTGAGAGAACATAACTCAAACATGAGGACTCTGAAGTTCTAATTTAAAGGAAAAATTAAGAGCATCACATGTCCTAACTTTTAAGAGTAAACTCTCATGGAGAATGTGTCATGATGTTTTAGCTGCAGATGGGAACTCCTCCAATCGTAGCTGCAGGCATCGAGATGTGTTGAAGCACCTGAACGTGACCAGAAATAATGAGCTGTACTCCATGACCCGGCCTGGTAGTGCTGAATCTCCCATGCAAGTTTACATGGATGCACTGCTCTATGCCATTCTAGATGTGGTAAGTGGTTGCTTAGAATTATGAATTACAATTATCGTTTCTTGTCAAGGAGGTTATACTGGCTCCATTTTTGTGTTTGCTTGTAACATAACAGAAAAATTGTAAAATCATCTAACAGGACAACCGGATATCATAAAAATGGCGCTGCCCACTCGCGGCTAGTCCGTGCATCTTATAGGTTTTGTTTTGTTTGTTTGCCAAGTGTAAGCCTGGGAAGAGATTATGTGTTAAGTTGTGTTTGTGCGTGTGTGCATGTGCATCTCTGTGTCTGTCTGTCCATGGCTATTTTTGCATATTACTGGACTCATCGGCAATATATTTTTGTGCTCATTCATGATTGTATGCCCAAGGACCTCTTGTGGTTGGGTGATTCACACCATTTGAAATACCTGATGTTGTGGTATCATCGATATCGTGGGCAAAGTATTGTGATAGTATTGTATTGTGAGTTGCTATGTGGTTCCCACCCCGACTCCAAACTGTGTCATAAGAACACCGATGCTTACAAACTTGTTGTAACTTGATAAACTTAACTAAATTTGTGTGAAGTTTCATTACAGATTCCGGGTTGTCTGTCTGGACGGATTTTCACAAATATTTCTTTACTCATAGAACGAGAAGGACCAGAAATTAGTTTGTTACATTTGGATTGATACGGTGAGTTCTCTCTGAGGTAAAAAGCACTTTTTGATTTATTGAATTTCCACAACCTATCGAAACACATTTCACCCCTGCTTTTTCTCGTAGTGGTGGCAGGGTGACGACCTTTCCTGGAATCCTGATGACTTCTGTGATATTTCACTGATTTCTCTTCCTATGCATTTATTGTGGAAGCCAGATCTAACTATTGAAGAGATGTAAGTTTGAGTGTGTGCTTGCTCTCACCCTCACAAATCCACACAAATAACAACAGTAACTCATGGTTGAGCATCATGTTACTGTTTAGAAATGACAAAAACTGAAACGTTTTGTTTATTTACAATAATTTTTATAACATGAATAAAAATGAATTATACGATATTTGACTAAATTCTTCAGAATATCAGTCTTGTCACCTTGTTTTTCTTAGACTTTCTGTTGGTCTCCTGTCTGTGAACTGTACTTATTAATATGCACTGGGTAATTCAAAGGGCGGGTTCATTATTATGTTTTTGTATCATTCTGTAGCTTCACAGTAGTGTATCTTATGTATTTAAATTACGTCAAAACGCTATTTTCCCAAGCCCATCCAAAAACGTTCTCTCATGTGACCTGATATAGGTTTCTGCATGATGAGAATGCTACATTTGAAGCCCTAGCCCAGCTAATGTGTTGATATCAGGTACTTAACCATAGTTAGTATATTAATTACAGTAATGGTGGTCGGCCTGCTCCCAGTTTGGAGAAGCAGGAGTGACGGCACGTAAAAAAACGCAATGTACTAATAAGTTAGTTTGGATCTGAAAGTCACAATAACACAAACAAACTAATTGAGGCAGCGGTAGACCATCAACTCCTGTGTTCTGCAAGTTAAAACTTATGTTTTTATCAAAGAAGTCTGGTGTTTGGATTGTGATCCGATTAGCCAAACCACCTCCAGAGGTGATCAGGCATTGATCACAAGTGTAAATGCCTTTTGAGTTTTCAGTCCTCATAAAACAACTATGTGCGGGAATCCCGAGTGCCAATTTTTTGGGTTCAAAGGGCAGCAAGCTCTCAGTGCTTCTCCGTTCACTCAACAAGTGTAGACGTACCCCAGAGCCGTCTCCCGCTATATGGAATTGATTTTAGGCTGATGTCTTCTTGCAATAGGCACTTTCTCCCCGGCAGTGCCCGATCTCGATCAGATCTCAATGTGGACACTGGAAACACATATTAATACAGCTGGTATTGTATTGATACAATCTGGATATGAAACGCTTTTTAATGCAAGGTGTAAAGGGGGTCATAAAGTCAGTAAATTAACTTTGTGATTTCAGTAATCAAGCACTATTATCTAAATTTTGCCAACATTAGTCAACATAAGATACTGTACCGGTTATATCAAGCCCCCGAAGGCCCCAATCACACCGGAACGCGCCTCAACTGGCCGCAATAGCCGCTTCAAAAATGCACCCTGGCAGTGTGTCGGGCAAAACAGCGTGCGCAACCACCAGGCGATCAAATGTAATTAACGTGGAAAAATTGATTCTAGCAGATGTCGAGCTCCTGCTGTTGCTCTGCTGTTGGATGAGGAAGAGGTAAAAAAAAACAATATATACAGTTTATCGTAATTAAAACCGCTATTATCAACCTGTCTTCTACATTTGCCCTTGTCTGTTCCTACCACTGGGTTAACAAGCTGTGTTATGAAGTGATGCCAAATATTTTAACCAGGGTGAGCTTCAGGAACAAGCAGATAAGCGATACGTTCATACTTGTGTAGATAGTGTTTGATATATTTAAGGAAACAATGGGAGAAATTAGGACTTTGTCCATTGTAACATGCAACAAATGGCCCCAACCAGAAATATTGCAGTTTTTTGGTTTGGTGGTTTTTAGTTCATTGCACTTTAAGTATTTTTTTAGATGATGTTGTATAGTATTATAGATAATACATTATGTGAAATTTAGTTAAACGCATTTGTGTTTGTTCTCATACAGGACAGAGAAGGACAAGGCCCTTCCGAGTCCGTATCTCGTCCTTAACAGTAGCGGTTGGGTCATAAATAGAAACGACATGGTGGTGGTCAGCACCTGCAAGATGCACGTTTACAAATTTCCCTTCGACGTTCAGAGCTGCAACCTGTCTTTCAAGTCTGTCTTACACTCTGGTGAGCCCTTAACCTGTTGTGTTCAAAGTTTTATACATTTGTATGCGTTATTTATGTGTACTCATGTCTGTTTGAGTTTGAATGTGTGTGCTTTAATGACTTTTACAGTTTATTGTCACCTGAACACACATACCATACAATCCTTTGTTAACCTGCAGGGAAACCTTACAGTTTGTTTGTTTTTATCTCCCACCTCAGATAACGATATAGAGCTTGTTGACTTAGGTGGCTCATGGAACAGCGATTGGTCTCGCAAGATGATGCGGACCCAGTCCGAGTGGCAGTTCCTGGACATGACCATCAACAACAGAACTGTAAACAATTTTGGCCTCACACAAAACATGTTGGTTTACACTGTAAGTATCTCTGGATACAAACACACAAAGAGGTGGAAAGTATACATTAAATATGCATTTCCACCTCTGTGTGTCTCAAGTAAGTAAGTACAAATACTTTACTGATGTATTTCAATTTTGTGAGTCTTTATACAGGTATGTGATTGGCAAAGGTCCAGAAGTAGGAGAATATGCGGATCGTCCGCATCCTACCACGTGCCGATCATATACCTTGATGTTGTTCTTGTTGTGTACTACATACCTGCACCTCGATTTAGCGTTTGATACATTTTAAACTTCAACTGACCCTTGAACATCATTTCACAGATCACCATGAGGAGGCAGTCTGCCCTCTACATTGTCAACTTCTTGGTACCGATCCTCTTCTTCTTGTGTCTGGACTTGACCTCCTTCCTGATCTCAGACACTGGAGGCGAGAAGCTCAGCTTCAAGGTCACGGTGCTGCTTGCCGTCACTGTGATGCAGCTTATTCTCAATGAAATTCTGCCTGCCTCTTCAGACAGGATTCCTCTTATAGGTAAAGAAACTCTGAATCAATACTTCATTGGACTGCCCTTCTTATGAGCATAAACAGCCCATATACTGATTCAATATGTGGTTATTTGTTCACATTAACGATACTGCCTTTTCCCTTCAGCGGTCTACTGCATTGGGAGTTTTACTTTGATGATGCTGAGCCTCGTGGAGACGATTTTGGTGATGTATCTGATGGAAAAAGACTCTGCATCTCAAGACAACGAGGTAGGTAAAGACCAAAGCTTGAGTGAGGACTGTGAAGACAAATATGGAAAATGCTTCCACAACTGTTTCAGCTTTTTTCATGACCTAATTAAGTAACTTCATATGTTTATCCATTCTGGTTTGTTTTCTTCCTCCCTTGTTTGCACGAATCTCACTGAAGACGTCGTTCACAAACCTGTTTATTAAAAATAGTATAGTGCACACAGAATTCTGTTTCATTGAGTTTTATAAGAAAATGAACAAATGATATCTTTCATTAGATTATATATGAGATTTTGTTGGCATATAGGTATGATAATACCCTTTAAGTTTATACGTTCCATGATTATAATGGATGACACTGGAATTGCATCTTATTATCGATGAGCTTACCTGTATTGGGGCTTATAATGGCATGTCTGGATGGTTTTCATATTTGAACTGACACAAAAATGTGAATTTCAAATGCAACAGCCGTATTTAAATATTCACAATGTTTAACCACAGTTTATTTTACTAATTTTTCAGGGTAGCAGCAGCCAACTGACGGAGGATTCTGACTCTGAAAAGATCTCAGATGAGCTGAGTGAGGCGATGAAAACATTGACTCTGCTCCTCAACAGCAGGAAGGAAGAAATGAAGCCCGGCTACTGGACCAGAGTGGCTAAAACAATCGACAAAGTTTTCTTCATTTTCTATATCACAGCTGACAGTGTGTTTTTATATTGTATGTTTTCCAGTTGGACTAGTGCAGAACATTATGCCAATCTATCTAATGACTGACAACAAGTCATGCTGCAGGTCAGTTAGTGCAGACGCGGAGGTGAAGCGGTGGTGATTATAAAGTCTCTGCCCTCAACTTTGGTGTCACTCACCACAAATCTTACATTCAACTCCCATCTGGCCGAGATATACCGAATCCTAATTATCCGTTTCTTGTTCTGCCGCCTTAGCAAAGCTCGTGATAAAAGGTGTATTTGCCTGTTCGGGTAGTTTTTAATCATTCAGTGGTATTGCAACTATAAGCTCCATTTGCATGTTTTACACAGTGGTTCACATCAAGCACATGTTGTATTGTAATATTCTAGTAAACTTAAGCTGCATTTCCACAAAGCAGCCCCCTTCAGTTTGTGACACATTAGAGGGTGAATTACACATATGTTTGTCAATTTAAAATATAATTTTGCACATCAAAAAAATTGCATTTTGTCGTAAAACTATATATTACTGTGAAAATATGCAATTAGAAAGAGTACACACTTAAAACAGTCTCTCTCTGAAGCTATGATGCCCGTGTGTTATGTACGAGGATGTAACGTTACGATGTAACCTCTCTTTGAAAGATTGTCTCATTGAAGATTATGTCATGGCAGTTTCACGTGGCAGCTTGAAGAATAGAGAAAAACCAATATGTGAGACGAGTCTAGCAGAAACACGGTTTAAAATGCCATCAAGGGTTGGACATACATCTTTTCTATGTTATCTCTTCTCGCGTTGATTATTGTAATGCACGTCTGCTATTAACTGTTTGCAGGTAATCCAGTTTTCCAATTACTCACTAGGACAAATAGACAGTCTCACATCACCCCCATACTCATCTTCAGATATTTTCTGTCTGTCCCACGCATACGCCTTAAGACCCGTGGTGACCGAGCTTTTGAGGCAGTAGCACCAAAGTGGATGCTCTGGTACCCCTACAATTTGCTGAGTCTGTGACTTCATTTAAAAATCAGCTCAAGACATACCTGTTTAGACTTGCGTTTGGGTAAAATTCATGCTATAGGCCTGCATCCATTGTATGAATGGGTGTGAATGACATGTAGTGTAAAAAGCGCTCTGAGTTGTTGGAAGACTAGAACTTGTATGGAAGATATAGAAGTACAGTCCATTTACCATCAAGCCCCACAGTTTGTGAAGCAGGCTTTCTGTTTAAGATTTGTGGTAATTTGAGCAATGTGGGTCCTCCAGAGCCACAGAAGTCATTCTACTGCTGTTTTAAAAGGCTGTGGGTCTACTTCCTTCATCTATGTTTTCTTGTGGCTCTTGCTGCTCTCTTGGAGAGGTCACCCTTGTGAAATAGATGATCGATCTCAACGGGTACCTGTGAAATTTGTGTTGAATATAATTAAATTAAAAAAAATAATAACGACTCTCTGTCTTCCTTTTGTATGATGTGAGGGCGGTGAGAGTAAACCAAAGCAGTAAAGTTATAGGACAGAAAACCAAAACATTGAGCGAAATTGCAAATACTGAAATTTTAGTTGGTGTTTATGAGCAAATTATTCATCAAAGACATTTGGGCCAAATATTTGCTTTTCTTCGTGCAATTTTTGTATATACCTGCTTACTATGTCCATACTGTATATCTAGTGTATTCTTAACCCTTAGATGCAACATGCTATTCTATTCCATATTTTATTGTCTGTAGACACTTAAATGTATTTTGCACTCCTGGTTAGATGCCAAACTGTGACGTGGCTGAAAATGGATCAGATATTAAAAGATAAAAGACAGAGGTAAAATAAAACTTCATGAAATTGTTGTGCAGAAGACAGAATACAGTGCATTTATAGACTACGCAAATCCAAAATATACACAATGCAATAAATAATAAATGTATCCGTGTATATGTACATGCATGCATATTATTTTTGTGTTTTTAAATAATGCATTCATTGTATATTCACATGTATATCTACGTGCTGTTCCGTGGACATGTCCTGTAGTTGTGCTGTGTCCTCCGGGGCTGCAGGTGGCGCTGTTCGCTCCAATGGCTCCGCGCTGTCGCTTCAATCAGTGACGTGGATTTTCATTGAGGCAGTCAGTGCTGCCCAAAAAAGAAAAAGAAACACGTACTTACCAACGTCTCAGAGCTTTTCCGCTAACTTTCTTCACATTACAAAGTTGGGACCACTCATTTTATTTCCTTCGTCTGTCACACTTCAACACAGTTTCGTAACAGGTGAGCAAATCGTGTAAAACGTTAACGTTAGAGGGGGTTTCCTGCTCTCTGCTCGTCAGAAGTATCTGCAGTACGAACTGCTACAATGTCTTCAAAATGCCTTCGTGTCGGTGTTTATTTGCCACAATAAATCCACAGTTTGTTTCCTCTCTGCTTACAGACTTTACCTCAGACACCAGGATGAGTAAAAACAGCAAAGTGTTGAACCTGAAGGATAAAATCAGTGGTAATGAAGTGGACCTGAGCCTGAGTAACCTCACCGAGGTGCCAGTCAGAGAGCTGGTGAGTTACTCATCGCCTCTGTGTCTGTTTGTGCGTGCAAATCTGAATTAAACATTCATACCATCACATGCATGTGCTTTCACTTCAAACACAAGGCTGGCCATGATGTGGCTGCATGTTTTTAAATGTACATTTACTGCTACAACTAAAGTGACCCATGCTATGATTTATAACAGGCGTTATTCACCAAAGCAACTGTCGTGGACTTGTCCTGCAACAACATCACCTCCCTTCCTGTAAGTACAAACATTCTGCACTAAAATACAACATTTTATCCCTCAAATCTATTGGTACCAAACCTGTTCGGCTCGTGACCCCTTCACACACATTAATGTGTATTATTTTGTACATGTTTTCAGTGTGGGAATGAGTTGTGGGCAGTTCCTCCATAGAGTGACAATACACCCTCTGATTGTTTAGTTTTAAGGATCTTTAGAGGCCTGAAGAGGTAAATGTATCCAGACAGAAGTCAAGAGAACACGTGACATTAAATTATTTCGTAACTGGTGATCCTATGGACCCTAGATTGGAAATGAAACGTACTTAATACATCAGTTGTCTTGTGGGTTTATCAATGATTGTGCTAAATCATGATGGCGGTTGAAGTTAAGCGATACATTTAAATTATGCAACGACTACTTCTTGTTTTATGCGCCTGTAATCTGAAAAATAAGGGATTTTGAGACGGAGGCCGTTTTAAATTCAAGTTCTTTTCTTTCTGGCTTTTTCATTATGTTGAATATGAAGCAGTGGAAACAGCTTCTCAAAGATGGTCTTAATTATGTCAAAATTAAAATGTTCTTCATTAATAACGGTAAATTTATGTGTTTTTATTCTAAATGAAGTGAGCCTGCTAACCTTAAACTTCACCTTTTTAGATTTGCCAACGTTGTCACTAACACAGGACTTGAGCTCTTGTTTTTTTTGGGCTCGGTTTCCTTGTAGCCAGAGTTCTGCAACCTGACCTACCTGGTGAAGGTGGATCTGAGTAAAAACCAGCTGACCTGTCTGCCGGATGACCTGGGGAACCTGGCCAGCCTTCAACATCTGGACCTGTACAACAACAAGCTGAGTGTCCTGCCTGTCAGCTTCTCTCATCTCAGGGTGGGTGCTGCCGTCTGCTCATGTTACAGTTATATTTACTGGTCCTGTAACATCAAGACCGATGCTGTGCAGCTGCTATTAGGTGTTTATACTTCAGTTAGAGAATGAAGCTGATCTAGTAGATAGTCCTTCTAACACGTATTTTTGTGCCGTATTAAACTTTATTCAATTGTATTTTCTCATTGAATTAAGAACTTTAGTCCAAAATCCGATTTTCTGAGTAATTTGAGTTAGTATGTGCTTGTTATTATCAATTTTGACAATTTAAACCTGTATCACGATATCTCAATGTATGATTTCATCACAATGTGATCCCATTAAGAGACGCTACATTATCATATTGAATTATTGCCCGGCTCGAATTGATTCCAATGTTGTTTGCTCTCAGAGTCTGAAGTGGTTGGATCTGAAGGACAACCCGCTGGAGGCCGTCCTGGCCAAGGCAGCAGGAGACTGTCTGGATGAGAAGCAGTGCAAACAGTGTGCCACCCAGGTGAGGCAGGTGTTGCTTTGGCAACATTGCTCTTGAAGCTTTCATGCCAAGGAAGCCCCCTTTTGAATTAAACAATTGAATTGAGAAAGAGAAGAATGACTAACGGAGATTTTGTTCCAGGTTCTGCAGCACATGAGAGGTCTTCAGGTCGAGGTCGATCGTGTACGAGAGAAACGCCTTTTGAGGGAAAAAGGTCAGAATCAAAAGTGCTAGATATCAAACTACAGTGTTTCTTCTGGCACATTATTGAAAACTAGCCTCGAATGTCTGGTCAGATTTGTATATGACATTAGATTATAAGTGCTCTTGCATTGACATGTAAGCAGCAGTTCATTCATGTAGCAGGTCAAGATGAAGCTAGTTTTAAGTACTTTATGTACAGTTAGTTCATTTAGTCCAGCTGCTCCCAACCTGAAGGGGTCTTGAGAAAGAAGAAGAAAACACAGCTCAGCTATACAAAGTTATGTAGATACAGAAAACAATATTGACTCAGACTAGTATGTTAATTATATTTCTCTGGCTCTCAGTAATGATTGTGCTTCTGTAGTCTCATGGGAGTTTCATCTGCTGTAGATGAAGTGCATTTTATTGATGGCAGGAAACCAGAAATAGAGTTATATTAATGTCTGAATGCATCTCTTCTAAATGCATCCCTCCATCAGAGCTGGGGAGGAAGAGGGAGGTGAAGCAGAGGGAGCGGGAGGCCAAAGAGAAGGAGGCTCGTAAGCGGGAGAAGGCGGAGGAGAAGGAGAAGAGGAGGAAAGAGTACAACGCTCAGATGGCGGCCGTCGCTGCGCGGGAACAGCAGAAGAAGAAGAGCGAGGAGAAGAAGAAAAAGAACGGACAGGCAGCAGGTGAGTCTAAAGGTCTGAATGATGCACCGCTTAAAGGGATATTTCATGTCTGTCTCTTACCAAGTTCAACCTCCACTGACAACTAATTCATGACCGTCAGCATGAATCAACATCTGCCATTTGACCATCAGTTGCCAATAAAGCATCACATTCATGAACTATGATGTTGACAAAACAAACTTAGAAAACAAACGGCAAGCGAAGATGGATTTTGTAAGATGCATTGTGAAACAACACCAACTTGGTTGTGATTCTTTGGTGGTGGAAAAAACTCGGGTACATTTCTTTAAGAGATTTGTTTTTAGTGTTTTAGGAGTCGTTCTAACATCACCCACTCTCGCTTTATCTCCGCAGATAAAAAGGCTGCTGTGGAAAAGCCTAAACCTCAACGTTCGCTCGTTGGCCTGATGTTCAAGCTCCTCCTCCTGCTGCTACTGGGATTGGCAGGAGTCGCCGCTGCCTGCAGGCTGACCGACCTGCAGAAAGAAGCTGCGTGTGTGCCCGTCAACATCGCAGTGGACGACGGCTTATCCTGGGCCAAAGAGCAGGAGGGCGTGATCAGACAGCTGGTGCAAAATCTGTCGTCTGCAGCAAAGGAGTTTCTTGAATCTACACAAGCGACCAAGAACTAAACTGTCCTCTGCCGCCATCAACTTCCAGAGCTGCAGGTTTTCCACTCCCACCTGGGATTTTTTTTTTTAAATAATGCTGAAATCATGAATATCATTAAGATGGGCAACCCTGCATCCCCTCACCCTGTTTCTGGTGCTGGGAGGTGGAACGTCTGTACAGATAGACAAAGGGGGGTGGACGGATGTGTTAAAATCTTCTTAAATTCCTATGGAATTGTTGTCGCTTGTACCCTCTTTGTACTACAGGCTGTTTTTAAAAAAACTCATCGTCTTAAATTTCTCCCCATCAAACATGTTTTGCACTTTGACCAGGTTTGTGTTTTGGTGCATTACATGGAGCGTGGGTTGTATTTGAGAGATGTCAGGTGGCCCTGTCTGTGCTGCACTGGAGTGTCGAGTCACATGTTAACTGCCAGTCAGGGTTGTGCATAAGCCAGTGTTGGATGTGGCAGTCTGAGCATGTGCAGTGAAGGCTGTATGAATGTAGAGCTCAGTCGTCTGTGGCCTCCTCTGTCTTTATAGTCTTAAATCAGTCAAACCAGCTCAATCTCACAGCTTATACACACGCGTCTGTCATGTAAACTAGAGCCCAACTGATACGTGAGTGGATCTTTAACACATCACAGATATAATAGTGTCATGTGAGTCAATGTCAGCTAACTTCCAGCAGTCCAGAAATGCCAAAGATGTGATTGAGGTGATTTAGAAACAGTGTTGTCATTACATAGTTTGTCCAGCAGAGAGCAAAATGTCCAGCTCACTGTAATGATGAATTGATTTACAAATATAGTTATATATCATTTTTCTGTCAATCTACAAATCGATTAAGTGACTAATTGTTTCAGCTCAAATTTATGTTAAAATGATCTGTATTAGCTTCAACAATCCGAAATCAGTCGGGTTCTAATGTCCTAGTGCACAAACTGTTTTAAAAGATCATCCCCCCTTTGTTGCTAGAAATACTGTCTACTTTACAGATATCCATTTAAAAAAACATTCTGTTATGTTTCAGACTTTTTGGATATATTTGACCTTCTTTCCCGACACTCATTGGTTTCCATTCATTTCTGTGCAGTCTGGAAAATAATTAGGAAACTCTTGTAACTTTCTAAGGATGTTGAATCCATCACAGTCAACATCAAGTCTGCAATAAATTCTGTTACATTTAAATTACAGTAACAAGATATTTTAACCCAAATGTGCACATAAGCAACTTTACCACAAAAATATAATGAAGCTTAAACACAAATATCCAGACTTGATGCTCACTGTGATGGATGGATTACACACCGGTATCAGGAGTCTGCAAATTGATTTTGAACTAGTACTAGAATGAGTCGTGCCTTGTGAAGGCCCGCAGCAAGACAACATGCCCTGAAACTCCGCCCCCGCTGCTCCACAGAGCAGTGGGGGGATATTACTTGTAAAGACAGAATCATGGTCTTTTTTTTTTTTTTTTAATATAAAAGAGTACAGTAGTTGCAGTATTTAACTTCACTCTAGCTCAAATTCCCTAAATCCCATTGGCGTAATAAGGACCAAGTGCTGATATTGAGCTTGCGATTCAAAGTCTGAAATGCCTCTGCTTGTAATCTCTCAACTAAAAATGTAAAAACCAACTGGCAGATTATTTATCTGTTCTTTTGAAATGCAACTTGTTTTCATTTGCCGGGGCTACCGTTGCTGCTGTGGTTCTTGTACAGCTTCGTCCATGCTCTCAAACATTGTCCGTGTTAATAAATGGCTATGCACTGCAAGAAATATTTGAACATTTTGTCTGTTTTTGTGACAAAAGAAGAATGGTGGTAAATACACCTGGAGTTCAGACTTAACTTAACAAAATAGATGAATCGACAATGATTACAATGTGTTATTAGATTTTTGCAAAGTAATTAATCAGCACGTACTGAATTAAGCTTTTTCTTTATTTTAGTGAATCTTTAATTTTGTCTTCACAAAAAAAAAGAGCTTTGCCTTAATACAAATGCAACCTAAAAGTGGCCAAAATAGCATTTAAATCAGGAAAATATTCAAGAATAAGTAAACAATACTAAGAATCTATCCAGGCACTTCATTTTTTTTCTTAAATTTGTTGAATTGTTGCACTCATACAGTAGTTGGATACGGTTAGCAATGACACCAATGCGGTCCTCTCCCTGCTCTCGTGGACTAGTCCTCCGGTTATTGGGGGGACATTAGAGATGTACCTGTTATTTTGCATGACCTGCATTCTGCTTTTCAGCTTTTGCTATAAACTACAAAACCAGGCCATGAACTATTAGTCAAAGCGTCACTGGATTAAAGCTACAACCGGATAGACCCTGATCCATAGTCACCCTGATACTGTATATGTGACAAGTCGTGGCTTTTGAAGAAGGAAGTGAACGGCACAAATCAGAGTTGTAGCAAATTCAGAATTGTTTTGTTGTAATTAAGGTGATCACAATGACGGATGCTGATGTTTAGCAGAAATAACGTTTCCGATGTTCACCATCTTATTGTTTTGTGTTAGCCTGATAACATTTGCAAAATAACACTTCCAGTAACGTACAGATGAGGATGAAGGCTAGGACAGTTTGAAGATGTTTGATCGTTAACCAAAGTATTAGAGAAATAAAAGTTTTGACCTGATGATGGCGCTAGAGGATAAGTCTATCACAACTCACCCTGAGAAGGACATGGATGGATGTCGAAACCAAATTTCCAATAGTTTGAGACATTTCAATCGAAACCACAAAAGTCACGCAAGAAAAAAGTCAGTGGATCACTAAGTCATTAGGATTATTTTACATCCACTGAGCCACGTCACCAGTGGAGCTAAAACCACCAAATGTATACAAAACCGTAGCAGAAATGTATAGCTTTGAATGTATTAGCCCGATATAACAATATAATAATAGAAAATTAATGTCAGTCAGCTGAGGTGCTCTGGTTGCTACTTTAGATGTGTTCCCTTACATCCATCTGTAGACGATGGTTAGTCCCGCAGCGGACATCATAGCAACTTGGAAAATTAATTGATTGACTGAAGTGAACAACATTAACTACATTTTATTTCCTCAGAAGAGATCAAGATATCAATATTAAAGTGATATTCAAGTTTCCAGAGAGCATGTATGATACATAGACTTTATTGAAGATGTATAATATAAAAAAACTCCATAAATAAGACAACATTACATTTCTCAAACCATAAAAGAAAAAACACAATTACATGTCTTCAAATAATTGTTCATTTGTTATATAGTATGCATGCTGAGTATAATGAGTGAACAAACTAAAATCCTTAAATAAACAGGGCATTGACTACATCAGAGGCAGAAGAGGTTACTCCTCCCCTTTTTGAGAGGCAAGACAAAGATCAAAATACATTTTAAAAAGTGTAGTTGGTTGAAATAAACCATTACCAAATCCCAGTATAATCCACACAAAAAATCCATGATTAAAATTCTGATTAAAATGTTTAAACCATGACACCTGCAGGATAGTGAAGAAAGTGGTTAAGGACAGAGGACGGGCTCCTGCTGTCTCCCTTAGGGCGGGACCTCTTCTAACAATTTAATGTAATATTTCTCATGCAAATCTGTGATTGACCAAAACACGTATTCGTTACATCATACAGTAGAATATCAGAGAAGAAATTATGACATACAAATTGTGATCCGACACACGGCAGGACAAGGTAGAGGGGGGGTGAGGACGAGGGTTCTGTAATTTATCGATACCATGTTCACTTCCTTTCTGTAAAATGATTAGAACTGTTCATCAAAGGTTTTTTAGATTTTATTTCTGATAATATATAATTAATGCAACATAATTTAAATGTTTTTTGAGTTCAGTGTGACCGCTCGAATCAAGAAGACCAAATCAGAGTGTCTGCCCGGCTTAAGGTATCGATAATAATAATAATAATAATAATCTGTTGATTGTGGCAGCTCTGTAATGAGAGCAATGAATGTCCATGGTAATTGGAGCAATCACTTAACAACTCGACGAGCACTACTGGTCTTCTAGTTCGTTCCATAGTATGAAGAGAACACTCAACAACACACTGACAGCTGTGACATAGAAAAAGAAGAAAACTATGTTGACTATTTTAACCACTCTGGTCCAGTAGCCGGGCTTCACTTCTTCCTTCGTGCTGTGAAGAACCCGAGTCAGTGTTTTCTCCATCTCCTTCAGCTCATCTGAGATCTTTTCCAAAGCATTGAACTCCTCAGTCGGTTGGCTGCTGTTGTCCTGCAGAAGTGGTTTAGTAGATTGGTAATTAATGAGATTATGGAGCATAAAAGATTGCAAGCTGCTACATTTGATATTCTGTTTTCTGTCCACTGTGATGCGATTAAAAGGGTTGGTTCATCCAAATTAGTCCTTCAACAGGTTTTATACTTTATGATTTTGTTTTTAATTCAGGAGAACAGACCTTTTAAAATGCAACACAATCCTCACCTCTTTGGACAGTTGTTCAGACGGAGTTTCATCAACAGACACATTGCAGACAGAAGGAGTCCTGTTCTCCAACTCTGAAAGAATACGTTTGATTCAATGACAGTAGAGAATGTAGATTTGAAGCAGAAGTTTGTAGAATTTATGCATAATCTCACCTGTACCACAGTTAGCTTTGCCAACTTTGTCTCCACAGTCCTCACTCAGGCTTTGGTCTTCATCTGCCTTATTGGCTTGGGATGCAGAGTCTTTCTCCAACAGACGCATCACCACAATGGTCTCCAGGAGGCTCAGCATCATCAAACCAAAAATCCCAATGCAGAAGATGGCTAACGAGGGAAGGCAGCATCATTAATGTGGACAAATAACCACACATGCATCAGTACATGTGCTGTTCCTGCTCTCAAGACTCTGACCTTCCTTACCTATAAGAGGAATCCTGTCTGAAGAGGCAGGCAGAATTTCATTGAGAATAAGCTGCATCACAGTGACGGCAAGCAGCACAGTGACCTTGAAGCTGAGCTTCTCCCCCCCAGTGTCTGAGATCAGGAAGGAGGTCAAGTCAAGACACAAGAAGAAGAGGATCGGTACCAAGAAGTTGGCGACGTAGAGGGCAGACCGCCTCTTCATGCTGATCTGTGAAATGATGTTCAGAGGTCAGTCAATGTTTACATTCGTCGAAGGCTGAACCCAATCAAATACAGGTACAACAAGGTAATCTGACCCAACCTGCCCATGTCTTCAATAGCGGAGCAAAAAGCACTCAAGTTGTTTATTAGATAAAAGTAGTAATGAAATAAGAAGAGTGGAATTATTCCTTCAGATTTCTGCTCAAGAAAACAAACAGGGAAATACCCCGAGGAGTAGGATCAACATTCTCTTTGTTGCTGAGGAGAAAACAAGCGTTTCTTCGTTTCTCATCACCCGAGTGCACCAGTGTGGTCGGATTAAGAAAGCAACACATCTTACTACTTGACTTATTCTTTCGACTTTGGAACTGAAACTTCTATTTATCTATCACTCACTTTTTTTGTTTAGTTTTCCTATATTGACAAAGATTTAATAATGTATCTGTTCTCCACATTTTCCACATATCATTTCCAATTTTCTTTATGCTTATATGGGCGACGGTGCCTAAGTGGAGAGCAGGGCCGTCTTTTAATCAGAGGACCGGCGGTTCGATCCCCGGCTCTGTCTCCGCTAGTCGCATGTCGATGTGTCCTTGAGCAAGACACTTAACCCCAAAAATTGTTTCCTATGGTGTGATAGAATGTGAATTGTAAGTCGCTTTGAATAAAAGCGGCTTACAAATAAATAAATTAATGTAATGTAATATATTATAGTGAGGCGGCCGTAGAACATTTACTTTCTGTCTGTGTCCAGAGATACTTACAGTGTAAACAATCACGGTTTGAGACGTGTCAAAATTGAAGACAGTTTCTCTACTGATGGTCAAGTTGGTGAACAGCCACTCGGTCTGGGTCATCTTCTTGAGAGACCACTCAATGTTCCATTTGCTATCATAAGCATAAAGCTTTATTTCATCCTCTGAGTTGGGAGATAAAATAAAACTGTCAGGTTTCCTTGCATGTTAACAAAGGATTGTATGGTATGTGTGTTCAGGTGACAAGAAACTGTAAAAGTCATTAAAGCACACACACATTCAAACTCAAACACACATAAGAACACATAAACAATGCAGAGGAATTCATAAATCTTTGAACACAACAGGTTAAGGGCTCACCAGTGTGTATGTAGGACTTGAAAGTTAGGTTGCAGCTCTGAACGTCGAAGGGAAATTTGTAAACTCTTATCCTGCAGCTGGTGACCACCACCATGTTGGTCCTAGTATAGACTTCTCCGGAAAAGGAAAGGGAGAGATAAGGACTCTCAACCACCTTATTCTTCTCTATCCTGAATGAGAACAAACACAAATTATTTAAACTGAATTTTACATAATGTATTATCTATAACACTATACAATATAACAAGTATGAACCACCAAACCATGTAAATAAAATATCACTGGTTCAACTCTGCCTGGAGACATTTGTTGCATGTTATAACGGACAAAGTCCAAATGTCACCCATTGTTTCTTTTGATATAGAAAACACCATCTACACATGTATAATCATATCACATGTCTGCTTGTTCCCACATTTGTACATTGAAGCTCACACTGGTTACAATATGTATTGTGAAGTGTTGCCAAATATTTTAAATTACTATGTAAATATTCTGTGCACATGGGGAACCAATTCAATACTGGACAGCTACTGGCAGGAAAGGGAAGACAGAAAGTAAAGGAGTAACACGTTTGACCTTCAAATAAATTACAATCTAAATATTGTTTAAAGCGAGACTAGTAACTTATAAAAGAAGAAATTACACATTATTCTCTTTACACATGAAAACTTAAATTCATAAGAAACAAAATAGCTCAATTCAATACACTCAGGAGGTTTGCTTCTGCCGTGTTGGTCGGTCTGGTATGACCGGTACAGTATCTTATGGTGGCTGATGTTGATATTAGTCAGTTTGCTGACTTTATGACTCTTCTGTACTTCTACAACTGTTACAAGAGGCTTTAGCATTAAACATGTTTTACTTGTAGCCACGGTGGCTGCTGTTTACCAAACGTTACAGTCACACTACATTCCCTCATAACATACTTGGTTAGTTATGGTATAATTAATGGAAGGAGGAGAACAATAGTAGCGACAAACAAATTTCAATCCCAAACCACCTCAGAGACAAAGAGACGCTACCTGGTTTCACAGGACACATTGTGCTGTAGCTAACGTCAAAAGAAAACATCAGTAGCTCTACTAAAAAAATTACTTATTAATTGTTACTAATTGCACTATTGTACTTATATATACTGTGTATATTGAGGACTTTTCACAAATTCACTCACAGTTAAAATACAATACATTTATGCAATGAATATTATAGTAAATAAATTTAAAAAACATTTGCATCTAAATATGTGTGATTTCTAAACAGTGACATGATGCTCCACCACCAGTTACTGTTTTGGGCATTTTGTGAGGATGCAGATTCAAACTTACATCTCTTCAATAGTTATATCTGGCATCCACAATACACTCGAAGGAGGATAAATCCACTCAATATTACAGAAATCATCACGAACCCAACGAATGTCAGGACCTTGCCACCTCTACAGAAGAAAACAAGAGAAAGTGCATTGAAACAAATTTGAGTTTCCCAAAAAAGTGGGAGGTGGGAATTAGTTCAATCAAAATGTGCTTTCTTTGTCTGAGAGAACTCACCAAAATAACCCAAATGTAGGAAACAAATTGCTGGTCCTTCTCGTTCTGTGAGAAAACAAATGTGTTAAAAGATTTTCAGCCAGACATCCTGACAACGGTCATAAACTCAGCACAGATTCAGTGGTAATACAAGTTTCTAAAAGTTTGCAAACAGAAGACAGTTTTTAAAAGGCCCTCCAGATCAGTCAGATACTCAGTTTAATATGTTGCCCCCTCAGTTGAAATCAGGTGTACGGACTGTGTGAGCACCTCCATGCGCACCTTCTATTTTGCTTAATTTATGTGCAGCGCTGCAACGTGCAAAAGGACTGGGTTGAGGTGAATATTAAATACTCTCTCACACAGTCACATCACTGGTCTAATGGCTATAAAACAGCTGTGCCAATCACAGTTAAATGTAACAACAACGGCAAGCTTTACATGAATATAAATCACCATACATCACCACCATAAGACGAGGCTTTGGTGTTTTAATTTTCAAATCTATGAGGTCACTGTTTCTCACACCAATAGGCTGAAGAGACTAGTAAACTTATAAGTGGGGAAGAGGCAGCAGCATAGGGCTTTATGAAGCTCTAGCATAAGCTCAGTCAGGAAGACTATACTCTTGCATGCTTAAGTTCGTATTTTGTTCGTACATCTGCCATTCACTTCTCAGTCATGCTCACTCATACTTTGCTTGCTGTCATTGTTTGGGGCTGTCAATCATGATATCAGCTGTTTAGATCAGCTGGTCTCTTCTATCCAATAGCACAGCGACACAATTACATCGTTAGCTTATCATCTTGCTGCTGTCTCCTTTAAATCTGATTGTCTCTCTACCTTCAGTACGTTCATGCTGCTGTTACGCGCCCCTCCACTAACACAATCACTAATGCTGACCTAAAGACAAAGCAACACTGTCTGGGCTGCCAAGTGAACATAAGACACACCCAGGTCTAATCATGCTGCGGTGGGTCTGCCTCGGTTGAGTCTCTTGTGATAAAAGGCTGAAACACCCAGGGACGTCGAGGTACACAACTATAGATCTGTCTGAATAGTAGCAACATCACATAGTGGTCATCTCCAACAACAACCCCACTCAATTCAATTGTAGTTCAGAAACGTCAGGGATTGCAACACCCAGTCCTACTAATCAATATGAATTTCATTGACTGACTTAGTTTGGACATTCTTCAACTGCATTTGGATCTGCCACAAATCAGCATGATAACAGACAATCAGGCTGCTGAATGGCTGACAGCAACTATGGTTTTTAAAGAATATCTTGGACCCAAACGCAGCAACGGGATCTGTTCAAAGATTTCATAGAGAAGTTGAAAAAATGTACAGGGTCACAAGGCAAGCACTGGTCAACACCAGTAAAGGGGAGATGGTTAGCCCAGCGTTTGCATCTCACTGCCATCTTTGTGTGAGTGTGAGTATGAATGTGTGAATGAGAAGTGAAAATTTTAAAGCACTTTGGAAAAAAGTGCTATATAAATGCAGTTCATTCAATAATTTGGCAAACAATTCTAGGAAAACTGTAAGAAATATTAACATTATGGGGAAAAAAAACGTTAACAAAACCGCAAAATATTTAAAATAACAAAAAATCCCCTTACCTGTTAACGAATAAACAAATCCTCCCCGGGAGACTGAATTAAATAATAAATAAATAAGATAACTTAAAAGCTCTAACCTCTTACTACCTTCAGAATGTTATAGAGCAGCATGTCCAGGGTTATGATGCGTACTAATGTGAGGCAAAATTATAAAGTTCTTCATAAATTGCCACATGTTGATGCTTAAACACAGAAAAATAATGACTTGATCGTTGGCCTATGGACCAACTTTCCAGTAGATATAATTAGGTTTTGTAATATCCTGATACGTCACAGACAAACAGAATGGAACTAATATAACTTCAACAAGAAATTGTAATCATAAGCAACAACTTACCACATCTAGAATGGCATAGAGCAGTACCTCCAGCTTTATATCTGTGGACGACTCATTATGACTAGGCCGGACCATGGTGTGGTCACTGTTTTTGCTCAGCTTCAAGCGCTTCATCCTCATAGTTCATCTGAAGATTTGGATGTTCTGAGGAATTGTTGGTACTTCCATCTGACAAAAAAAAATAAAATAAAAGGTGTACAGGTTTTACCCTGATTCAAGTGCAGAAGCTTAAATTGTCAACATTTAACAAAAACTCTCTCAGAACACAAGAAACGTTTGTGTTGTTAGATTGCCTTTGCTAAAAGGTTTTGACTTATTTTTCCTTTGAATAAATAATATGATCAGTAAACCAAAAGTGATGAATAAATATTTTCCCACTGAGCTCTGGTGGGTTTTCAGATATCAGTCTCTGAGATGTTTGCTTCTACCCTAAAAAAATAGAGCGGAGTGGGATTTTGTTAGTGGAGCTCACAGCCCTGTAAAATGACAACTGAACATTTTAACAGCAACGTTCAGTGTCCCTGTTCTGCTGAATTATCCACTTACCACACTGAAAAGTTTTAGGAAATAGATGTTGCTTATAGTGTTATTATTTTTAGTCTTTTTTAAATTCTGTATCATAAACAAAAGTGTATTGGGGTAGCAAAAGATATTTCCCTCCTGCATACATCATACAGAAATGTTACATCTTACCTGTGACGAGGAGCAGAAAGAAGAAACCTGCAAGCATCATGACTGTGAGAGATCTGCTCAGTTGATGAGCCTCCCTGTCCTCTGTGTTGTCTGGAAATGTTTAATGCTGTAATAATAACCCCTCCTTTTATTGGAAGAGGGACGGGCACATTTTAAGGCCAACCCTTTGTTTTTGTATTTTTTATCTCAGTCTAATAATAGCAACACACCTTATGCAATAAAAGCTCCCAGGAACTGCAAACATCCTCCACATTAGACAAACTAAACTAACTAGTTTATATTTATCTACAACAAATCTACAACTAATCTCAGGTGCTACTGGTTACTGCTCCAAGCTCTCCCATCTCTTTCATAACATTTTTACTCCTTTTTTACCACCAAACATTGTGCTCCTCACAATCACTGCTTGTGATACATGGTAGAGGGAGTCTCCAGAAAAATGCAACCATACCATGGGTTTATTTACCCATGAGTGATTGGTACATAGAGCTGGAGAAAATTCTGAATTTGTTTTTGTCATAATTAAAAAACAAGCAGCTCTGTGATGCTGTACTTAGGCAGAGCGATGCTTTCTAGCTGAATGCTAACATAAGTATGCCAACATGCTCATGAGGATATTACTAACATGCTCTGTACAAAATTGAAAATGTAAAATTCAGCGGTGTCACTGAGCTTGTTACTTTAGGTGCGTTTCGACTCAAACATCCATCATGAGACAGCGGTCACTCCCACAGTAGACATTACAGCTTAGAACAATAAGTAAAGTAAAATCACATACACTGTAATAAACATGAAGAGATTAAATGAAAAGAAATGTCATCAAGTAGAACAGAAATTACGTCCTATAAATAGGTGGCTCTCACAAGTCACCAAAAAGACAGTGGTCTCCAAAACTGACAAAAACACGAGTGTGTGTGTGTGTGTTTGTTTAAGGAGAAAATGAGACTTTGTTTGGACCATACAATGAGTCTAATATACGTTTTCAAAGTCAAGATTGTACAGACAACAGATCACAGAACTGCTCCATAAAATAAATAATGTATGTATGACATAATGTAGGCTGAAGCAAACAGCATTAACTACATTGCACTGCATTTCCTCAAAGGAAAATAGAGTGACCTTTAACTGTCCTGCAATTATTTAGAAAACCTGTAATATATAAGATTGTGCATATTGCACACTGGACACATGCAAATATCAAATATTATATTAGTGTACTGGAATTTTACAACAGAACCAGAGCTATCCACACTGTGTATATGCATTAAATGTAACATGCAGTTAAACATGCAAACAGTATTTGCAAAATACTGAACCACCAAGTACACATTTCTTCATCAGTGTGTGGAAAACAAGGCTTTTATAAGTGAACATCTTCCAGCAGAGCAAGATGTGGTAAAATAAAACCACCATCAGAACCAGCAGTTAGGATAGGTCGGTGTTTGTTGTGTGACAGTTACTGACAGTGTTGTTGACAATAATGCAACTGAATGCAATGAAAGCATTACCAATGTTGTCATTAGACTATGTTTGCAATGATTAGGTCATTTGAAATAAATCAATATATAAAACATTAAATCTACTCTAAAATGTCACCAAGCTTCAGCTGTAGAAACAGACAACAGGTAGGGTCAGTCCATATCAAATAAACAGAAGAGTTTCCCATGTTGAAATACAGTATGTTGGGGAAGTGATGCGAAGTTTCAATCTTATGTCAAAGAATAAAACGTTATCCGATTGTTTTACTGCGGTTTCTTTAAAAACCACAGCTAAACACATCCACATCTCCTCACGAACCTGCAGGAAGGTGCTGGATTTTGAATGAATGCAGCCAAAGGCACGCTTCATCCTACTGCGGCCTGTCTGCTCTCTCTTTGTCTGCGACTTCGCTCTGTCACTGACAGTCAGATGGACTGACCGGGGAAACACATACACAGACGCACATAAAAGCACAGAGCAGTGTGCAGTCCTCTGCAGCTCCCTCTCTAATACGTCGCCGTATTCGCTGAGCTGTGCCCAGTTTTGTGCAATCCAATCACATCTAATTTAATTTGATTTAAATCCAAGGAACAACTTCCAGAAACACTATTGTAAGATATTTCATTGAGTTTTCATTTTGCAAAATGCTGTGAGTGAATTTGAGTTCCCTCTGGTAAACGTTATGTGGTGTGCATGTCTAGCTTTTATTGTGAAAAGTAAGAATGAAAGGAGTGGATCTGGTATGCGCTACCTTTGACAAAGATGAAAGGATTAATTCATTTTGCCCTCTGGGTTCAGATTAAGGAGCCTCTGTGTTGTTGTTCATTATAGTGTATTATATGTCTGTTGCACACAAAGTCTTTGGTTGATTTCTTTATTTGCAGAGCGAAAAACCAACCTCGTTCAAAACAAAACAAACATCCGTCGCTTGTTTGCCGTGTAATATTCGTGCAAAGGGAATGTATTCATGACCAAAACAACAGCTAAAAAAATATATTGATGTGCACACAAACAAAAGCCACAGTGTGTTAAGGCCTTTAAGCTCAAAAACAACGGGAGAAAAGAAGGAAATTAAATTTAGCTTTGGGTATAGCTAGTCATAATAAAGAAAACCGTTCATCTCAATCATTTTTTCTTTATGTAGCAATAACCACCTTTATTCATTGTTCCATTTAAAAAAGATAATAATCAAAAACAGACTGACCACTGTTATATAGAAGATAAAGAAATATTTGTTGACCTTTTTAGCCACTCTGGTCCAGTAGCCGGGCTTCTCCTCTTCCTTCCTGTTGTTGAGGAGCAGTGACAGTGTTTTCTCCATCTCTCTCAGCTCATCTGAGAGCTTCTCCAAGGCATGGTACTCTTCTATCAGTTTGCTGCTATTGCCCTGCAAACATGGTTCAGTAGACTGGTTTATACAAGTATGGAACATTACCAGCGGATATAGATTAGGCAATTTGTGTCCATTGTGGTTCAAATGCAACCTGTTTTTTGCTAAAACGACAATACTGTTTAACGATATGTTCCGTTAATTTGCCAATTTATAATCCGAGAGCACAAATTAAGAAACACAAGAACATAAATGAAGTACTTTGGAAAAAATTTTGTTACAAAATTGTTAGTTTTACAGTTAATTTGTACGACTGCAATTCGAGATCAAAAATTAAAACTAACCCCGAGCACAAATTTGTAAGTCATAATTTGACAGTATGTAATGTTACTTAAGGTGACTTTTTAACCTCAAGTCTCATAAGAAAAATGTAATTTTTTGAATTTGATTCTGTTGGTCCAGATGAATCCATTTATATAAGCCACGCCCATTTGCTTCTAGATTTTATGCTGTGGTTCGGGGTTTATATTACAAAAAATGTCATATCTCCTGAACGTGTTGTGCTATTGTAACAACATTTGGTGTAAATGTGTAGATATGATGTCTCAGTAACAATGACAAATGCTGTACCACTTGGCCAATAGGTAGCGCTGTAGCAGCATCATCCGACTACAAATCAAGGAATCTGTGTGTGTGTGTGTGTGTGTGTCCTTTGCATCTCGAGAAGGACAACTGCTGTGTCAGATACGCGGCCAACGACAGGCTTAAACCCGATAATCCGAAAGCACAATTTATGAAATTCACAAAACTGACTATATTGTTTAAATTCTGTTATTAATTTGTGCGTAAAACTTGAGAGCAGAAATTAACAAGAGCATGAATTAAGTACTTTGGAAAAAATTACGTTACAACATTTGTAGTTTTACAGTTAATTTGTACGACTGCAATTCGAGATCACAAATTAAAGTAACCCCGAGCACAAATTTGTAAGTCATATTGTGACACTATTTAATGTTCTGTTAATTTGTGCACACAACCTACCAGTGAGACTTAGTCTTTTTAAAACTAAAAAGTATTCTACAATACACAATCAATGATGAGTCCAGAAGTGATGGTACCTTGGTAGGACACAAACAGATTCTGACAGGATTAATCCTTTTGTATCCTGAGACATGAACAAACACAACATTTTTTCATGTTATGTTTGCAGAACGTTCAAATGACACGCTATTTCACATTAATCATGAACTGAATGAATAGATGATGGAGCTCCTCCTGTCACCACCTCAGGATATTGTTTGCTTATTATTTCTCTTAACAATAGTATAAAGACTGTTGTGTGTACTTTAAAAAAAGTGAGCACACATTAAAGTTATTAATCTTCTAAACAAATACAAGGCATGTAGCATCAGTACATATCAAGGTATTTAATTAATGTTGATAGCTAGGTCGGGAAACTCTACCGCTCCCAGCCAGTAGTAGTCCGGCACGACACCAGCCGTAAAGCCACAGCTCGTTTTCTTTATACTCACAAACTAAACAAACGATATATAACTTGTAAATGAGCTGCTGGTAGGTGGGTTTTGTTTTGCTTCAGGCAGAGCCAGACAACTGTATCCCCCGGTTTTCAGTCCTTTTGCTAAGCTAAGCTAACTAGCTCTTTAAATACAGTCCCTTAACTTTAAAATAATAGTAATAATAATAATACTACATCTATTTTCTATTGCGCTTTTCAAGATACCCAAAGACGCTTTATAGGGCAAAGACAAACAGAACAAAGAAACAAAACAAAACAAAACAAAAGAAAGACAGGAGCAAACAAAACAAACAAACAGAACACTTTGGTAAAAAAAAAAAAGAAGAATAACTGGAGAAGCTGTGCGGAATGGGAGGGTAGGGTGCTGTGTGATGTGTTCATAGTGCGCTCGGCTGACCAGAGGGAGGGGATGGAAAGAGTGGAGTGATCAGGCCAGGAGTAAACAAACTTTCTGCGGGAGGCTCTGTGGATGTACCGGGGCCGACGGAGGAGTCCAAGTGTTTTGATGGCTGAGATACACGGAGGAGCAGAGAAGTTGTTGAGTTGGAGGAGTTGCGAGGTGGAGTATTGCAGAACCATGCCAGCCTGAGGTCGAAAATCAGATTTGAGTTTGTTTTCGCATTTCTTTTTAACAAACTGCAGGCTCACATCTCATAAATGAAGAGGTCTGGTTACCAGAGCATTTCCCTAGAAACTTTAAAATTCCACAAAACTAAGCGAGGTCCCATGAGCTGTGTTCATTGTTCCACATCTGCAGTAAGTTAAAAGCTAAATTAGCAGAAAAATAAAAGCTTGATACGTATAAAATACCTAAAATGGTGTATTGTTCCATGACATCATCGTCTGAGGTATTAACTATTCATTTGCAATTTAGCATCACATTAGTTGAAGAGTAATACCAACCAAATGTCAAATGGATCCAATAAACCGTCTCGCAGGAGTTCAAAAAAAGTTAGCATAAAACAGGAAAAACATGCAAAATCCTAAATTATTACTACCGGTTGGGCGGAGTTAATTCAAACCAATGTCAAATATGTCAGAATGATTAGAGCAATGAGAATACCAAATATGGTGAATATCTGAGCAACTTTGCCCATCATAAGGCCATGCAAACATAAGAGGGGCTACGGAGCCAAAACACACATGAACCCAATCGTCTTATATCCTTTCAATGGCCACAGGTTTTGATGTGTGGGCCAAGTGTCATGCACCAGAAATGCAACGGAAGGCTAATCGTAATTGGGGGGGGTATAGAGTCAACGTGCCACGATTAAGCTCATCAAATCAAATATAAACCAGTTTGACTATGGGTCATAAGTGTCATGAGTTTTTGAGCATCGATCACAAATGGCTGACTTTTTGTTTGGCAAACTCTTTAAATACTGAAATCTGTTCAGAGTTATAACTTTATATTAAATTTCATGAACATCAACCCACTTTTAACTCAACCCTGTTTTTAGAATGCATAACAAGTTATTGAAGTGGATTATTCTTTTACTGATATGTTTAATTGATGATTAATTATATAAAATGTCTTTTATCACATTCTTTATCGACACAAGTGTCATATTAGGTTGTAAGGTTGCAGGTAATATAATAATATAATATAGTTGCATTTGGAGGTAAAGTTTTGTTTAACATTTTGTAGCTTTCATTTCAGTCAAATAATTGCTTAGTCAGTTTCTGTAATCATCAACTTTGATCTCACTCCTACTGGGAAAAGACCAGTACCATTGAGAGGAATGTGAAAACACAAAGCTGGCCGTCTGCAAAAAGTAGAGCTCACCACCGTGTGGCGGTACAAAGAAACAGCCAGCGGATGCTGATGGGATCAAATCTGGTGAAGGAAGTCAGGGACACATTGAAACTAATATCTTTTACTCCTGGTTTTGTTAAGGATTCAAAAACGTCCAAGAAGCATGTTTCATATGATGATGGCATACAAATGAGTTGCTTTTACCAGGAAGTGATGTGTCGATAACGATGATGGCATGATTAATAAGAGCTCAATCACCCTGTTTTCTTCTGTGTTACAGATTGTGGATCTTTTTCATCTTTACATGAAGTACTTTTCTTTTGATCATGTCAACATAAGAACCGGAGGTATTATTTCACAAACAATGACACTTTTTGGTTTTGGTCAAGGGTTTAATCAGCCGAGTGAAGACTTTATATAAATTAAACAATAATTTAGTTTTTCTCCCAACTCCTCTGGCAGAGTTGTTGTATGAGATTCATCAACAAAGTGAGGACGACCCAAACACATGCAGACAGGAAGAGTTCAGGGATTCATAGAAAAGGTGTAGAGACATAAGCTTACTGGCATGAGTATGAAGTCCAAACGAAAGAGGTGCAGACAGCTGGTTCCAGATTCCAGGATTCAGGATAGAGGGATCAGAGGACCAAAGCAAAGGAATTAAAAGACAAAGCAACTATGACAAAGTTGATGATTTAACAAGAAGTGAGGAGAAAAGGGCCAATTAAATATCTGCAGGGCTGGAAAGTGGATTCAGGTGAGCATGAGGGTGGGGAAGTTCAGGTGACTGGGACTGGAGGGAAAGGTGGTTACTGCAGGAGGGAGTGGCTGGATGTGAGAGGAGGTGGCAGGAGAGGAGAGGGAGGAGGAGCTAACGTCCAACATGCTCTCACATGCTGATGCTGAGCAGGTATTTGGTCATAAACCAAAATATTGAACAACTTGAAACTCAAATTACAGATGGAAATATTAAAAATATATATTTTTCGTCATATTTGCTCAAACTGTTAGAATATCCTGATTGTACATGAGACAGGTAATCTGTGAAGTAATCAGGTCTCTCTGCTACATTAAGTGCTCCTCAGCATCCAAAGAAAAACAACCAAAATCACCAACATTTCCTGCAAACATGCCTAAAATAAAAATTGCATCGACTGCAATTGAATGTGGTGAAACATCGAAACATGTAAACCTGAGTGATGAGTGTGCACGTGTTTATGTCTCCTCTTGTTATTGCATCCACTGCAATAACGCCAGAGTGCCCTTTCTGATGATGTACTCATGACATAGAGGATATCAGGCTGGAGAGGACGAACGTGATTGGTTTAAAGTCTGAGTGACAGATGAGCTGTGAGGTGAAAGTAGACAGAAACAGCACAAGATGGACAGATCTGTTTGTCTGAGAGGAGAGTGAGATAATGTTCCAGTGTAAAAGATATGCCATCAGTGAGGTCAGTGAGTCTGACTAAGACTGTCGACAAAGTGAAGGATTGAACTGGAGGCAGAAACATGTAATCTCCTGCAATCGATTGTCCTGATTGGATGAAGTGAGATTGGGATGAGGAGAAAAGGGCCAATTAAATATCTGCAGGGCTGGAAAGTGGATTCAGGTGAGCATGAGGGTGGGGAAGTTCAGGTGACTGGGACTGGAGGGAAAGGTGGTTACTGCAGGAGGGAGTGGCTGGATGTGAGGAGGGACCTCAGAGGAGCCATGAGCGAGGAACCACGAGAACAGACTTCCAGGAAGTCTTTTAACGGCCGACACGCCCCCTCATTGTTCATCAGTTATGTGATTGGACGCTGCAGCCTATCGGACTGACTGAATGAGTTTAACACCAGAGTGAAGACAGATCACAGAATAAACTCAAGCTTTATATTTGATTAGGTTTCTGATTCACCATCTGGTTTAAATAAATGTTCATTGTAGTCTGAACAACAAAACGACCACAAACAACTTTCTTCATTTATTAGAAAGATTTGTGTTTTCATGATCTGATATTTCCCTCAATAACTTTTATTATGAATACAATTAAAGTCAGAGAGAGCTGGAGAGACAAAACACTTTTTACATAATTCCTGAGTGTTTGATGAGCTTTATCATTTAAGAGACTTGAGAAGTACCCTAGGACAGTTTGAAGATGTTTAATCGTTAACCGAAGTATTAGAGAAATAAAGGTTTTGACCTGATGATGGCGCTAGAGGATAAGTCTATCACAACTCACCCTGAGAAGGACATGCATGGATGTCGAAACCAAATTTCCAATAGTTTGAGACATTTCAATCGAAACCACAAATGTCACGTTAGAAAAAAAGTCAGTGGATCACTAAGTCATTAGGATTATTTTACATCCACTGAGCCACGTCACCAGTGGAGCTAAAACCACCAAATGTATACAAAACCGTAGCAGAAATGTATAGCTTTGAATGTATTAGCCCGATATAACAATATAATAATAGAAAATTAATGTCAGTCAGCTGAGGTGCTCTGGTTGCTACTTTAGATGTGTTCCCTTACATCCATCTGTAGACGATGGTTAGTCCCGCAGCGGACATCATAGCAACTTGGAAAATTAATTGATTGACTGAAGCAAATAACATTAACTACATTTTATTTCCTCAGAAGAAAACACATCATGATATAAATATTAAAATGATCTTCAAGTTTACGGAGAGCATGTATGATACATAAAGACTTTATTGAAGATGCAGATATAGAAAACTCCATAAATCACAAACCATAAAAGAAAAAACACAATTACATGTCTTCAAATAATTGTTCATTTGTTATATAGTATGCATGCTGAGTATAATGAGTGAACAAACTAAAATCCTTAAATAAACAGGGCATTGACTACATCAGAGGCAGAAGAGGTTACTCCTCCCCTTTTTTGAGAGGCAAGACAAAGATCAAAATACATTTTAAAAAAAGTAGTTTGTTGAAATAAACCATTACCAAATCCCAGTATAATCCACACAAAAAATCCATGATTGAAATTCTGATTAAAATGCTTAAACCATGACACCTGCAGGATAGTGAAGAAAGTGGTTAAGGACAGAGGAGGACGGGCTCCTGCTGTCTCCCTTAGGGCGGGACCTCTTCCAACAATTTAATGTAATATTTCTCATGCAAATCTGTAATTGACCAAAACACGTATACGTTACATCATACAGTAGAATATCAGAGGAGAAATTATGACATGCAAATTGTGAGCCGACACACGGCAGGACAAGGTAGAGGGGGGGTGAGGACGAGGGTTCTGTAATTTATCGATACCATGTTCACTTCCTTTCTGTAAAATGATTAGAACTGTTCATCAAAGGTTTTTTTGATTTTATTTCTGATAATATATAATTTACGAAACATAATTTAAATGTTTTTTGAGTTCAGTGTGACCGCTCGAATCAAGAAGACCAAATCAGAGTGTCTGACCGGCTTAAGATATCGATAATAATAATAATAATAATAATAATAATAATAATCTGTTGATTGTGGCAGTTCTGTAATGAGAGCAATGAATGTCCATGGTAATTGGAGCAATCACTTAACAACTCGACGAGCACTACTGGTCTTCTGGTTTGTTCCATAGTATAAAGAGAACACTCAACAACACACTGACAGCTGTGACATAGAAAAAGAAGAAAACTATGTTGACTATTTTAGCCACTCTGGTCCAGTAGCCGGGCTTCCCTTCTTCCTTCGTGCTGTGAAGAACCTGAGTCAGTGTTTTCTCCATCTCCTTCAGCTCATCTGAGATCTTTTCCAAAGCATTGAACTCCTCAGTCGGTTGGCTGCTGTTGTCCTGCAGAAGTGGTTTAGTAGATTGGTAATTAATGAGATTATGGAGCATAAAAGATTGCAAGCTGCTACATTTGATATTCTGTTTTCTGTCCACTGTGATGAGATTAAAAGGGTTGGTTCATCCAAATTAGTCCTTCAACAGTTTTTATACTTTCTTATTTTTGTTTGTTTTTCTAATTTAGGTGAACAGACCTTTTAAAATGCAACACAATCCTCACCTCTTTGGAAAGTTGTTCAGATGGAGTTTCATCAACAGACACATTGCAGACAGAAGGAGTCCTGTTCTCCAGCTCTGAAAGAATACGTTTGATTCAATGAAAGTTGAGATTGTAGATTTGAAGCAGAAGTTTGTAGAATGTATGCATAATCTCACGTGTACAACAGTTAGCTTTGCCAACTTTGTCTCCACAGTCCTCACTCAGGCTTTGGTCTTCATCTGCCTTATTGGCTTGGGATGCAGAGTCTTTCTCCAACAGACGCATCACCACAATGGTCTCCAGGAGGCTCACCATCATCAAACCAAAAATCCCAATGCAGAAGATGACTAACGAGGGAAGGCAGCATCATTATGTGGACAAATAACCACACATGCATCAGTACATGTGCTGTTCCTGCTCTTGTGAAGTGTAGGCAAGACTCTGACCGTCCTTACCTATAAGAGGAATCCTGTCTGAAGAAGAGGGCAGAATTTCATTGAGAATAAGCTGCATCACAGTGATGGCAAGCAGCACAGTGACCTTGAAGCTGAGCTTCTCCCCCCCAGTGTTTGAGATCAGGAAGGAGGTCAAGTCCAGACACAAGAAGAAGAGGATCGGTACCAAGAAGTTGGCGACGTAGAGGGCAGACCGCCTCTTCATGCTGATCTGTGAAATGATGTTCAGAGGTCAGTCAGTTTACATTCATCAAAGGCTGAACCCAATCAAATACAGGTCTACAAGGTAATCTGACCCAACCTGCCCATGTCTTCAACAGTGGAGCAAAAAGCACTCAAGTTGTTTATTAGATAAAAGTAGTAATGAAATAAGAAGAGTGGAATTATTCCTTCAGATTTCTGCTCAAGAAAACAAACAGGGAAATATACTTAACCAAAGTAAAAGTACACATTGGAAAGATGAGCAGAGTCTCTGGAAACTATGAATCTTTAGATCAATTATCAATCAATTCAATCAAGAAAGGGAGGAAAGAGAACTAAAAGTAGAAGGAAGAAATAAGACAAATACAGGTAAAACTCAGGATGAAAAGGAAAAAAATGTAATAAATGGGACGGATGAAGGTAAACAAAGAAAGACAAAAGTGAGGCAGAGAGGAAAGAAAGAAAGAATATGTCACGGGGAATGGTGAGGACTCAAGCGCAGACAGCCAGATGCAGTGAGATAAAGGGTTTTAATGAAATACAAACACACACAGGGAATCCAAGGACGAGACAAGAGACAAGGGGGCAAATCCAGCAGGACGAGGCAGGGCAGGCAGACGTGGGAAACCGGGAGCAGGACAAGACAAACAGGCGGGCACAACACAAACAATGGCCTGGCAGTGAGTGACTGAGAGACAGGGGTTTATAAGGTGACTTGAACAGGTGAGGAGAGTAGTGCTGATGAGGGAGAGCTTGATTACTGATCAGGGACAGGTGAAGGGAGTTGGACTGGTGCTGAGGGAGTGGCTGAGTTGGACTGGTGCTGAGGGAGTGGCTGACAGGTAGAGTGCTTGATTAGTGGTAGGTGAAGGGAGGTAGGCTGAAGCTAAACAAAGACACACAGAACACACAAGGCAAAGCCTGATCGTGACAGAAGACATTTAATTGTTGAGTTTTTAGAAATCTCTTGATCTATTTTCTTTGCGGCACTAAAGCTAGCGCTCCAATAGTTTTTCATTTTCTTGAATTTGAAATATGCTTCTTGACTCTGGGAGTTGTGTTGTCAGTGTAACCAGGTAGAGAATTTAAGTCCCTAATATTTCTATTTTTAGGATTATCTTTCTATTTGTGACGTAACCCAGCAGATCATTTAAGCCTTTAATGGCATTTTAATTTAACTTTATTTCTGTTGATAAGCAAAGTTTCAATCACAGCAGTTTTACCCAGATAAGCTTCTCATTGGTTATTTCGGGGAATGCAGACTCCCGATTGGGGAAAGAAAATAAGTCCCGCCCTAGCAGAACATTTTTGATGTTACTGAGTGAGAGATAACGCGAGGGAACGAGCGCCATTCGTTTCATAAATGAGTTCAGCCGTCACAAGTGATAACTGTTAAAACTGTTAAAACTGTCAGAAACAGCGCTTTGTGAGACTGCACTCATGCAACGTGACAGAGGTGATTCAGAGACCTTTGTGCCACGACTTTACAACTTTTGTCAGCGTCTTGGTGAGTTTTTGCTAAATTCAGCTAGCATGCTAACCGTATTGGCCACGTTGTCTGTCGACGTGAAGGCCTTGATATGTGAAGCTGGCGCTAAAACGACTGCTGTGAAATGGAGAGTGTTGCATGTTTACTTAAAGCAGCATATTTGTGCATTGATAATTTACTGGAAAATGTGGATATGGGTTGTAGCTTAATTATTTGCTGTTGGTTGTTTTGCTACTGTTGTTGAGACCATCTTAAAAACATGAATGTGAAGTTGGTAAAATTATTTTTGTTGTTACTCAGTTCATGATTTAAAAGAGAAACAATATGTTTAATCTAGGGGTAAAACGTTAGATAATCATAATTCATGGTTAAATAGCTTAAAAATATATCCTAATTGGTTAATTAAAGAAGGATGAAATGCTCCATGTGATAATTGATGTGAATTATTTTGAGAAGTTTGATATGTAATTCATTATGGCCATAACATAGGTTGGAATTTCATGATCGTAATAGCCTTGACTTATACAGGCTAGGTTTTTGGGGTTCCCTGGATACCTTTGGTTCTGGATATTGAACTCTTCCTGACGAGGGAGATGGCGAGCGACCACTGAACCGATCACCTCCTTACCCCGAGGAGTAGGATCGACATTCTCTTTGTTGCTGAGGAGAAAACAAGCCTTTCTTCGTTTCTCATCACCCGAGTGCACCAGTGTGGTCGGATTAAGAAAGCAACACATCTTACTACTTGACTTATTCTTTCGATTTTGGAACTGAAACTTCTATTAATCTATCACTCACTTTTTTTGTTTAGTTTTCCTATATTGACAAAGATTTAATAATGTATCTATTCTCCACATTTTCCACATATCATTTCCAATTTTCTTTATGCTTATATGGGCGACGGTGGATAAGTGGAGAGCAGGGCCGTCTTTTAATCAGAGGATCGGCGGTTCGATCCCCGGCTCTGTCTCCGCTAGTCGCATGTCAATGTGTCCTTGAGCAAGACACTTAACCCCAAAAATTGCTTCCTATGGTGTGATAGAATGTGAATTGTAAGTTGCTTTGGATAAAAGCGACTTACAATTAAATAAATTAATGTAATGTAATATATTATAGTGAGGCGGCCGTAGAACATTTACTTTCCGTCTGTGTCCAGAGATACTTACAGTGTAAACAATCACGGTTTGAGTCGGGCCAAAATTGTCGACAGTTTCTCTACTGATGGTCAAGTTGGTGAACAGCCACTCGGTCTGGGTCATCTTCTTGAGAGACCACTCAATGCTCCATTTGCTATCATAAGCATAAAGCTTTATTTCATCCTCTGAGTTGGGAGATAAAATAAAACTGTCAGGTTTCCTTGCATGTTAACAAAGGATTGTATGGTATGTGTGTTCAGGTGACAATAAACTGTAAAAGTCATTAAAGCACACACATTCAAACTCAAACAGACATAAGAACATAAACAATGCAGAGGAATTCATAAATCTTTGAACACAACAGGTTAAGGGCTCACCAGAGTGTATGTAGGACTTGAAAGTTAGGTTGCAGCTCTGAATGTCGAAGGGAAATTTGTAAACTCTTATCCTGCAGCTGGTGACCACCACCATGTTGGTCCTACTAAAGATTATTCCGCGATAGCCAAGGGAGACATAAGGACTCTCAACCATCTTATTACTCTCTATCCTGAATGAGAACAAACACAAATTCTTCGAACTGAATTTCACATAATGTATTATCTATAACACTATACAATATAACAAGTATGAACCACCAAACCATGTAAATAAAATATCACTGGTTCAACTCTGCCTGGAGACATTTGTTGCATGTTATAACGGACAAAGTCCAAATGTCACCCATTGTTTCTTTTGATATAGAAAACACCATCTACACATGTATAATCATATCACATGTCTGCTTGTTCCCACATTTGTACAATCAAGCTCACACTGGTTACAATATTTGGCAACACTTCACAATACAGTTTGCAAATTACTATGTAAATATTCTGTGCACATGGGGAACCAATTCAATACTGGACAGCTACTGGCAGGAAAGGGAAGACAGAAAGTAAAGGAGTAACACGTTTGACCTTCAAATAAATTACAATCTAAATACTGTTTAAAGCGAGACTAGTAACTTATAAAAGAAGAAATTGTAAAGCGAGACTAACTCATATAAACTTTTTACACATGAAAACTTAAATTCATAAGAAACAAAATAGCTCAATTCAATACACTCAGGGGGTTTGCTTCTGCCGTGTTGGTCGGTCTGGTGTGACCGGTACAGTATCTTATGGTGGCTGATGTTGATATTAGTCAGTTTGCTGACTTTATGACTCTTCTGTACTTCTACTACTGTTACAATAGACTTTAGCATTAAACATGTTTTACTTGTGGCTGCTGTTTACCAAAAGTTACAGTCACACTACATTCCCTCATAACATACTTGGTTAGTTATGGTATAATTAATGAAAGGAGGAGAACGATTGTGGCGACAACAACATTTAAATCTCAAACCACCTCAGAGACAAAGAGACGCTACCTGGTTTCACAGAACATATTGTGCTGTAGCTAACGTCAAAAGAAAACATCAGTAGCTCCACTAAAACAATACTTTATATTCAAACTAGATCAAGATCCCTGAACACAATGATATTCAACATAACAATAACTCTATGAAATAAATAACTTACCAATTGTACTTATATATACTGTGTATATTGAGGACTTTTCACCAATTCACTGACACAGTTAAAATACAATACATTTATGCAATAAATATTATAGTAAATTAATTAAACATGTTTTTGCATCTAAATACGTCTGATTGTTTCTAAACAGTGACATGATGCTCCACCACCAGTTACTGTTGTGGGCATATGTGGATTTGTGAGGATGAGAGTATGCAGATTCAAACTTACATCTCTTCAATAGTTATATCTGGCGTCCACAATACACTCGAAGGAGGATGAATCTTAGAAATATTACAGAAATCTTCAGGATCCCAATAAATGCTATGATCGTACCACTGCTACAGGGGAAAACAAAGGAAAGTGCATTGAAACAAAAGACATTTGAGTTTCCCAAAAAAGTGAGAGGTGGGAATTATTTCAGTCAAAATGTGCTTTCTTTGTCCGAGAGAACTCACCAAATCAACCCAAAGGTAGGAAACAAATTGCTCGTCCTTCTCGTTCTGTGAGAAAACAAATATGTGTTAAAAGATTTGTCAGCCAGACATCCTGACAACGGTCATAAAACTCAGCACAGATTCAGTGGTAATACAAGTTTCTAAAAGTTTGCAAACATCACATTTCAGAAGACAGTTTTTAAAAGGCCCTCCAGATCAGTCAGATACTCAGTTTTATATTTTGCCCCCTCAGTTGAAATCAGGTGTAAGGACTGTGTGAGCACCTCCATGCGCACCTTCTATTTTGCTTAATTTATGTGCAGCGCTGCAACGTGCAAAAGGACTGGGTTGAGGTGAATATTGATCAGCGGGTGTGGTGATTATTAAATACTCTCTCACACAGTCACAGCACTGGTCTAATGGCTATAAAACAGCTGTGCCAATCACAGTTAAATGTGATAACAACGGCAAGCTTTACATGAATATAAATCACCATACATCACCACCATAAGACGAGGCTTTGGTGTTTTAATTTTCAAATCTATGAGGTCACTGTTTCTCACACCAATAGGCTGAAGAGACTAGTAAACTTATAAGTGGGGAAGAGGCAGCAGCATAGGGCTTTATGAAGCTCTAGCATAAGCTCATTCAGGAAGACTATACTCTTGCATGCTTAAGTTCGTATTTCTTTCGTACATCTGCCATTCACTTCTCAGTCATGCTCACTCATACTTTCCTTGCTGTCATTGTTTGGGGCTGTGAATCATGATATCAGCTGTTTAGATCAGCTGGTCTCTTCTATCCAATAGCACAGCGACACAATTACATCGTTAGCGTATCATCTTGCTGCTGTCTCTTTCAAATTTGATTGTCTCTCTACCTTCAGTACGTTCATGCTGCTGTTACGCGCCCCTCCACTAACACAATCACTAATGCTGACCTGAAGACAAAGCAACACTGTCTGGGCTGCCAAGTGAACATAAGACACACACCCAGGTCTAATCATGCTGCGGTGGGTCTGCCTCGGTTGAGTCTCTTGTGATAAAAGGCTGAAACACCCAGGGACGTCGAGGTACGCAATTATAGATCTGTCTGAATAGTAGCAACATCACATAGTGGTCATCTCCAACAACAACCCCACTCAATTCAATTGTAGTTCAGAAACGTCAGGGATTGCAACACCCAGTCCAACTAATCAATATGAATTTCATTGACTGACTTAGTTTGGACATTCTTCAACTGCATTTGGATCTGCCACAAATCAGCATGATAACAGACAATCAGGCTGCTGAATGGCTGACAGCAACTATGGTTTTTAAAGAATATCTTGGACCCAAACGCAGCAACGGGATCTGTTCAAAGATTTTAAAGAGAAGTTGAAAAAACGTACAGGGTCACAAGTCAAGCACTGGTCAACACCAGTAAAGGGGAGATGGTTAGCCCAGCGTTTACATCTCACTGCCATCTTTGTGTGAGTGTGAATGTGTGAATGAGAAGCAAAAATTGTAAAGCACTTTGGAAAAAAGTGCTATATAAATGCAGTTCATTCAATAATTTGGCAAACAATTCTAGGAAAACTGTAAGAAATATTAACATTTGTAGGCAAAAAAACGGTTCTGCAAAATATTTAAAACACCAAAAAATCTCCTTACCTGCTAACGAATAAACAAATCCTCCCCGGGAGAGTGAATTAAATAATAAATAAATAAGAACTTAAAAGCTCTAACCTCTTACTACCTTCAGAATGGCATAGAGCAGAATGTCCAGGGTTATGATGCGTACTAATGTGAAGCAAAGTTCTTCATAAATTGCCACATGTTGATTAAACACAGAAAAATAATTACTTGATCGTTGGCCTACGGACTAACTTTCCAGTAGATACAATTAGGTTTTGTAATATCCTGATATGTCACAGACAAACAGAATGGAACTAATATAACTTCAACAAGAAATTTAAGTTTTTTTATCATAAGCAACAACTTACCACATCTAGAATGGCATAGAGCAGTACATCCAGGACTATCTGCGTGTGCAATTCATCACGACTAGGCCGGATCATGGTGTGGTCACTGTTTTTGGTCAGGTTCAAGTACTTAAAAACATCCAGAGGGGTGCACCTAGATTTGGAGGATTTCCCATCTACAGCGAAAACATCATGACATATTTCTCGTGACATATATGAGAAAGTTTCATCTTAATAGTAAAGAAATCAGGAAATGTAATGTTCTTAATTCTTTCTTTAAATTATACCTTCAGATCGTTGATTTGTGTCAGCCATGTCTGTACTATTCACATCGTCCTCATAGTTCATCTGAAGATTTGGATGTTCTGAGGAATTGTTGGTACTTCCATCTGACAAAAAAAAAATAAAAGGTGTACAGATTCTACTCTGATTCAATTGCAGAAGTTTAAATTGTTAACATTTAACAAAAACTCTCTCAGAACACAAGAAACGTTTGTGTTGTTAGATAGCCTTTGCTAAAAGGTTTTGACTTATTTTTCCTTTGAATAAATAATATGATCAGTAAACCAAAAGTGATTAATAAATATTTTCCCACTGAGCTCTGGTGGGTTTTCAGATATCAGTCTCTGAGATGTTTGCTTCTACCCTAAAAAAAATAGAGCAGAGTGGGATTTTGTTAGTGGAGCTCACAGCCCTGTAAAATGACAACTTAACATTTTAACAGCAACGTTCAATAACAGTGTCCCTGTTCTGCTGAATTATCCACTTACCACACTGAAAAGCTTTAGGAAATAGATGTTGCTAATAGTGTTATTATTTTTAGTCTTTTTTAAATTCTGTATCATAAACAAACTTGTATTAGGGTAGCAAAAGATATTTCCCTCCTGCATACATCATACAGAAATGTTACATCTTACCTGTGACGAGGAGCAGAAAGAAGAAACCTGCAAGCATCATGACTGTGAGAGATCTGCTCACTTGATGAGCCTCCCTGTCCTCTGTGTTGTCTGGAAATGTTTAATGCAGTAATAATAACCCCTCCTTTTATTGGAAGAGGGACGGGCAAATTTAAGGCCAACCCTTTGTGTTTGTATATATATATATATATATATATATATATATATATATATATATATATATATATATATATATATATATATATATATATATATACACAAACCAATTATTAAGGAGTTGTAGATGATTAATAACATCCTTTATAAAGTGTTAGCAAATGATTAAGAACTTATTTAGATGTACATTATTCATGCATTTATATATATATTGATTTAGTTATGCACTAATGGTTAGGGACTATGATAATATATGCTTTATACATGCGTATTTACACTGTAATTCACGATTAATTCAGGTAGTTACTAGTCGTTAGGTAAGCATTTTGTGTGACCTCATCTAAAGTGAGGACTATATATGCTTTACAAAGCATTTATAAAAGACATTGAATGGCCACCAGTGCCTCAAAACCCACAAAAGTCTCAGTCAAATAGACAAAACACAAAGTGATCAAGAACATATCAATATGTATTACAAGATGCAAACAATGTACAATAAATAAATACAAACCTCTCAGCCATTCATTCATGTAAAAAACAAAACAAACAGATTGTCCTTCTGTAAAACTGTACAAGTCATTAAAGCACACACATTCAAACTCAAACAGACATAAGAACACTCAAACAACGCATAGGAATTCATAAATCTTTGAACACAACAGGTTAAGGGCTCACCAGAGTGTATGTAGGACTTAAAAGTTAGTTTGTAGCTCTGAACTTCGAAGGGAAATTTGTAAACTCTTATCCTGCAGGTGCTGACTACCACCATGTTGGTCTTAAGAAAGACCCCTCTATAAGTCATCGTATACTATGTCAAAAAAAGCGATCAAAAAGTCATAGCATAGCATGTCGAAAAAAGCGATAAAAAAGTCATAGTATAGCATGTCGAAAAAAGTCATAAAAGGTCATATATAGCATGAATCACCGTAAAAAATGTAATTGAACCAATGTAAAAAATTACACTTACGTTAAAAAATGTAAATTGAACCAACTTAAAAAATTGAATTGAACCAACTTAAAACATTAAATTGAACCAACTTAAAAAATGACACTACATTAAAAAAATTGAATTGAAACAACTTTAATTAATTAATTGAACCAATGTAAAAAAAAATTACACTACATTAAAAATTTATTGAACCAACTTAAAAAATGTAATTGAACAAACTTAAAAATGTCATTGAATTAACCTAAAAAATTTAAATTAAACTAAAAAAAATTAATTAAAAAGAAGAATAAAGATTAGAAGAACAATACTTGGAATGCTGAATCAGCCTGCAGGATTATAGTCACTGTGCTTTTGCACAGGTAGTTTTACTGCCTTTGTGCTACAAAGCCACACTGAATTACTTGACTGTAATAGGAGGAAATAGCACACAGAGGTTTGAGAGGATACAAGAACTTAGAATTATATGCAAACACATTTGGGGTCATGTGGTGCGATATGAAAGCTGTTCAATTATGCAGTGGGCATTTGATCTCAACAACCAGCCTTCCGGTTTCGAAGGAGAAAATGATGAGAAACGCAGCAGACTAAAGTGGCAATTAGGAGGAACATGAGACGTATAAGAAATGTTTCACTCCGATTACGCCTCAGCCATTGTGCACCACAAAATGGAAATGTTACACTTTCCTACATGATTTATTCTGCACTTTAAATGTTTTAGTCAACCCCTTAACAAGCATACTAAGATAAATGGTTTGGTCTCTTCTGTAACTGTTTGGAGTTCACTACCAAAAAGAAAGAATAATGTTACATTTAACCAAATGTAAAGAGGCACAAACTTGCCTTTCACCTTTATATGTTCATTCACTTCACAGTTATGTTTTACATGTCATGCTCGTATAAAACACGCTCCTGTGGACGGTGTGATTTAAGTATCTTAAAATGGTTTCCTCAAACTAAATTATGAGGTTTTGTGTTTTCAATTGATGAGGATTCAATTGGATGACAATCCAAATAGAATTAACACACACTAGAAACAAAAATATATTCATTCAAAAGTAACTAAATACACCGACCAGCACTTCTAAAGCTCACTAATTAACACCTTGTTTGTTTAATCTGTACAGCATTGCAATAAAGTTGCAATACTGAAACGGAAAAATACTCCACAAGTAGAAGTTTAACAGTCAGAATTTTTACTCTAGTATCATCAGTAAAATGGGCCGATGTATCAAAAGAAAAAAAAGAAGAGCAAAGTGTCATGTCCCTCGATCAGAGAGGACTAAAAGAGACAGAAAAAGGAAAGAGGAAATACACTTAAAAATTAGATATTTATCTCATGTTGATAGTAAGATCTGAACCGGCAATACACAATATATGACCAACAGTATATGGAGCAGGGGTAGTTTATATGGTTTGGGTTAGCCTTAGTTTCAATTAAGGGAAACCTCAATGCAGTAAACAATGATAAACTTTGGGAGAAAATCCTTTCCTGTTTCAACACGACAACACCTGACAGTATTTCCCTCTGAAATGTAGCAGTGGAAAAGTAGATTATAACCCAAAATTAAAATACTTACATAAAGAACCAGAACCTCCAAATTGCACTTGATTAAATCGACTTCCCGCCTCTGCAGATGTGTGTAAATGTCTGAAAAGTTTAATGCACACACTGGTTCTCAGCTCAGATTTTCCTTCACCGTGAAGAACGATCTCCGTCACAGCTGGAGGTCTTTAGTGCAGCTCGGCACTTCACTGTGGAACTTGTTCCCGTCTGTTGCTGCACGTCTGGCTGTAGTCTCTCTCCTTCATGTCGGCCGTGTCCTCCAGCAGCCTCGAACGAACGGACTCGTCCACCGTCATCCCGAGGGTCACCTCTTTGAACACCTCGCACACCGACACCTGTAACCGACACGAGGACGACGGTTTATACTCAGAAAATGTTCATATTCTGGGGTCGTCTCACTCAGTGAGATCATGTGATCGTATTACCTCCTGGAAGTGGAGTTTCTTGAACATGGCGATGCTGACCTGGTTGTTCAGCCCAATTTTCGCCTCAAACTTTTTGACCCCAAGTTTGGTGACTCCTGGTGGAAGACAAGATCACCATCACTCACAAACTGTCATTCACAATCTGCTCCACAGAGCTGGTGAACTCTGAAGTGCAACATGAATGAAATGTAGGGAATTACAGCTGCAGATCTCGGCAAAACGTGATTTGAAAACCCAGAAAAAAAAAATGTTGTGTAGAATTTTCATTTGATTATTAAAGCATCTTCCAAATTTTTCCCAAAAAGTTTTTGCTTGCTGAAAATTCTGATAATTCGGGCGGGAGTCGGTGCAGTATGTGTTTTTAGTTGCTATTTTTCCGACTAGGAAAACAGCCGACAACGAGCACAACACAAGAGCCACTTGAAAGAGAATTCAAGAGGTTTGAAACAACAAATCTTCTGACAGACTGTATAAGATGCTCACCGTAGCTCATCATCATGCGTGTCACCTCGTTCCCGATGCCTTTGCCTCTGTGACTGGGCTCTGATCAGAACAAGAAACAGTGCGATGAATGGTTAATGTGTGAAAATCAAAGCACAGGTTGATTGCAGATGTTTTATAAAGCTTTTGCGTTTGTATAACGCGTCGAGCGTCACCTGCTATCATGATCTCCAGCTCAGCCAGTGTTGGGTCTGTGGGGTCAGTCAGGAAGATGTTGACATCTCCCACCATGCACTGCTCCTCTTCGACACTGCTGTCTGCCCACCGCTGCTTGTCCAGGATGATGAACGTGCACTCTGGAAAGACAGATTCAAGACTGATTATAATAACGAAACAGCTTTTCTTGACGTAAATATCTAAATATTTTACATGTCTACGACCTCCAATTAAAAGTTAGGGGCAAAAGGATGTTTGTTAAGACATGTCGGCTCTTTATAAGGACCGGAAGGGTTATTTTCTGTGTGCACATTGCAGGAAGATGAACACTTACTGTCATTATCTTCCCTCCAGCTCCTCTGCATGTCGTACTCCTGCTCCAGGGTCAGCGGCTCTGAAGCGGTCAGCTGCTGCAGCTCAGGAGACTTCATCCACTCGTGATACCTGAAACAGATGAAAGACACAGACATGATGAAGTCTTTGATGTAATCAAGACAAAAACTGAGACCAGGTTAAATGCTTTCACAAAGATAGACTTCATTCACGATTTAGATGTGACTAATATTCAGACGTCAGATAAACAGTCTGCGCAGTCTTTATTATTTTTGAAACGTGGCTGACTTGTATGACACTAATCCAGTGGTGGAAGACAAACTCGGATCTTTTACTGAAGTAAAATCCTCTGTTACAAGTCCTGTATTTAAAAATCTTACTTAAGGTAAAGTACAAAAGTATTAGCATCCAAATACAGACACATCATTTACCAAAAGTGTAAGTACTCATTCTGCAGAATGGCCCATACAAGAATAATTTATACATTATTACTGGATTATAATACATTAAGCATGCACTTTAATATTTCAGCTGGTAAAGGTGGGACTAATTTCAAACACTATAGCTAAACCTATAATAATACATCATCATTTATTAGTTGATTTATATTTAGTTTTAATTTAAATGTAGTGGAGTAGCAGCATTCACTTGTACTGGTCATGTAAAGTTCAAGTACCTAAACTTGTACTTAAGTACAGCACTTGAGTTATTACTATATTTAATTTGTTAAAATAAAATGTGTCAAAAATAGAAAGAAGCTGTTATTAAGGAGCCAAATCATCATATTTAAACATGAAGCCAAACACTACGAACAAGAAAACATCAGCAGAAGAGCAACTTAAAGAAATGAGCAAACTGAATGAATGAATAAAGATAACAGACGGAGACGCTCTCGTGCGTCTCACGCGTTGGTATTACCTGGGCACGTGCTCTGCATTGTAAGGAACCAACACGACTTTGTTTCCCTCCAGTAAAGTGTTCTCGTTTATCTTCATGGTGTTAAAATCCAGATGTAAAGCACCGATACAAATTTAAATCACCTCCACGTCCGTAATGTTGACGTTTCTTTCACTTCCGCTTCAACACTCGGTGGTTTAAACTGCGGCTGCGCTCAATGACATAAAAGTAGAGGGCGCCACCTAATGGACAACATTAGGAAGTACTTTTCCTGATTTTATGCTTCTAAAAAGTAACTTTATATATATATATTGTAATAATATTATTGATGCATTCATGTAAACAGTATTTTAATTCTGTCAACTACTTTAACTATGCAATATACTGGTACTTGTCAAATTAAACCATGCTTTTATTGTCCACATTTGTCTTCTTACGACCAAGTTGTATTTATTTTTTCCACAGTGGACGTTCCTAGTTTCCTCCCCAATCTACATTCATATTTAATGCTGTATAAAACATATTTCTATTGACGCTTAGTTCACAAACAGATAACTTTGAGTTTTTCAGTTTCTAAATTATAAACCAAAAAGATGTGTTATAACGGTTATAAAAACAGCAATGATGACACTGAAAATTTAACTCTGTCACTTTATTATTCACATTAAATCTTGTATGCATATTTAAATAAATGATACTGTGAAATGTTACAAAGGTGTAAAATATGAATTATCTTTCAATTTTAAGATGCAAAATACTTAATTGTTGGTTGCAAAACTGAGCTTGTTTAAAAAAAAAAAAAAAACATGTAAAATCTTCTCTAGTTGATAAGATATTAAAGTTGCTTCCGATCTGCTTTCTGCCCCTTCAAGGCAGGGTTTTTATGTGTTTAAGTGGCTCTGCCTAGTCCGTGCCACAGTTCAACCGGCTCCTGTGGTGTGTTGACCATGTCCATCCAGTGCTGCAGCTGTTGGCCCCTGGCGTACATGAAGGGGCCCAACACCAGCACTCCCAGCAGGGCCGGAGGCTCTGGGAGAACGACACAGGCGGAGCAGAGCCAAGGTGAATACACAGCTGATTTAACACTGAAGTTTATGTAGCAGGACATCAGATATATAGCAAGCACATTAAGTTTCACCTGAGCGGACGACGTTTGGCTGCTGCAGCTCAAATCTCAGACAGGCCTCGTCCAGGTGCTGCGAGCGCAGTTTAAAGGTCACCCTGTGGTGGAAATAGGGGTTGTTTTGACTCTTCATCAAGCAGCTGCGCTTCATCTTCACCACCTGAGTGTGTATCTGTAAGCTCACCTGGACACACACACCTGGGGGAAACGTCAGATGCAAAGTTACTACCCCAGCGACTCAGCTGAGATTTAAATAGATTTGTTTTCATATTTTCGAACCTGTGAAGACGTCCGATGACCAGTGCATACATGGACACATGTCCACAAGCTTCTAACCTGAAACACTTACCTGCATCCGTGAGCAGCTGTAGGCCTCGAGCCCTCAGAACGACCACAGAGAGGCGCTGCACACATGGACTGTAGCTGAGAGAAATCTGCACATCACCCAGCTCTGAACACTGAGACAGATCAGAGATGACAAAACGATTTTAATTTTTGCACACATGCAGACATCCTGTGTGTTTCTGTGTGTACCTGTCAGTGGTGGAGGAAGTATTCAGATCCTTTACTTCAGTAAAAGTATGAAAATACTCCAGCGCTTGGCAATATGGAAACATTTTTTTTACTGCTGTAGGTCGTGCACATTTTAACTCCTATATTTACTGCTGGGAAGTTTGATCTACAGCAATGCATCATGTTGTATGTTTATGTATGTTATGTGTCATCACATGTTTGTAGCGTCACTGTCCTGTAAGAATCACGGGTCTCTAAATAGTCACATTTTGTTCTTTTCAGCTTTGTGATGATGATGCATTTATCAGCTGATCCAACAGGATTTTTAAAAAGTGAATTTACTAAAGAAGTGAAGAATTTTCTGAACACATAAAAGAACTTCCTTCTTCAGTTCATCACAAACATTAAATGTAAAAAAAAATCACCAAATGTGGAGAAAAATGGTGAACAGTAAGTAAAACAGTCAGAAATATGTAATGGAGTAGAAGTGTAAAGTTGCATGAAATGGAAATATTCAAGTTTAGTACAAGTACTTTAAATGTGTTCTCAAGCACAGTAGGCTACTTAAGTAAAAGCACTTAATTACATTGCACCACTGGTACCTGTGTGTCGTCCTCTGTCTCCAGGTCCCTCCAGAGCACCCTGCCAGCCTGACCGAGCTCCCCCTCCAGAGGAAACAGCACCCTGCCCACCGCGTGGCGTTTGCCGTCTTGCTCCACACTCAGCACACACACGCTCAGGGTGCTCTGAGGCACGCACACACCTGACACCTGTGTGGAGGGAAACACACAGGAAGCGTGTGAGATACGAATGGTTCTTCTGTCGCTACGGTTGCATTCATTCTTCCGTGTGTCCTCGCCTGGAAAACAAAGCAGTCGTTGAACTCCGGGTCGGGCCCCGTGCCCCGGGCCTTGGCCTGGCGGGGCCGCCGGTCATCAGGGAGACGCCGCAGCTCCACCAGCGTGACGTTGCCGTGAAAGCGGGGAGGGAGGTTGCCGAGGCGGAGCAGGGAGACCATGAGCTGCTCGCTGCTGTGTCGGTACTCCACAGAGAAGCAGAGACGGGTGGCCATGCCGGGTGGAGGTGCCACCACCTCGTTGAGAGGAGGAACAGCGTAGAGACCGGCCAGCACCGTCCCCACTGGGTACCATCCTAACAACAACATAGGAAGTAAACCACATGAGGTAGCACCAGAGTTATCCATGAATTTAGGTTTACCAATGACTTTCATTTAAAGGACTAAACCCATCTTGACATGCTGTCATATAATGGCAGTGATGACCTACTCCCTACTGAGAGTGACCCACGATGAGCTAGTATGTCCCTGTGGGCCTCCATCTTCATCTTCATCTTCATCTTCATCTCCTCCTCCTCCTCTTCCCTCTCCTCTTCATTTTTCACATCACCATGGTTTTGTGTCGTGAAGCGAGGAGGCAAGGTGAAAGGGATCTCACGGGGCCTTTCACACATAAACACATATACACACACACGTTATTAATTGTGGCTTCTGCAGCATTTTATAATATCAACTTAAATCAAGACCACAGGTCACAAAATCTCTGATGCTTCCACGTAAAGGATGCCGTTCTTCACCGAGAGGGTCACTTTTTTGCTTTGCTTAGCAGCATCAACGTGTTGTAAAGGATATTTTTTCATTGTTTCAATCCTGTTTGTGTTTGAACTGATTTTGTGCCTTAAAGAGCGCATTACACCTGTCCTTAAATCACTACATTATTGGCTTCAAGTATTTGCACTTAGACTGTAAGGTTCTCCTGCTTGTCTCTAAAACTCTGAGTAGCCTTGCCCCATATATGTTAGATCAGATTTCTTCGGTCATCTGGTTCTATCGTGCTGTAAAAATCATTTAATAATATGCAACATATCCTTTGTAATCGATATGTATGAGTCTAATGATTGTTGTGAATGTCTATTATCGTTATTATCACTGTTCATCCTTCTTTCTTTTCTCACGTGTCTTATCTCCTCTCATTTCTGTAAACTATCTAATGATCAAAAAGGCAAATAAGTGCTTCAGAAATATGTATGTTGGCTAGCTGGGAAAGTATAACGTTTGTACCGTTTCACATAAAACTCGATAATATCTAGGACTGCGTGCATGTTTATTTCGTGGTACTAACGTGGCCAAGGAGCCCTGAGACACCAGCATCACTGGAGCAGAGCATGCCGGTACTGAAGGCACTGTAGAGATCAGCTCCTCGTATTGACTACGACCCTTCTTCCTCCTCTTCCTCCTCCACAGATAATAGACAATCAGACCGAGCAGCAGGAGACCCACGGACACACCAACAGCCAGCAGTAACACCTGGTCTGAACAAACGAACACATTAACAGGGAAATTAAGTCCAGGCATCTGTCAAATACACTGGATCTAATGCAGTTTACCGCTTACCTGCCATGATTATTCCTCAGTCTGAAGCTACTTTTTAGCATTAGTGACTATAACGTGTGTGTCTCTTGTTGTCGACCTGTTTAGCTGTGAGGTGATGTGACCCTGGAGAGCAGAGAGAGAACGACACAGCTGGATGATTCTCACCGCGTCATGCTGTTATCTGGCGGCTGCTCTCGCTTTAAGGGGAGAAACTACCAGCAAAAAACTTGTTTGACTGTTGGGAAGAAAACATTTAAATGTGAAACATGAAACTAAATAATATACATGCAACATGGCTGCTCTGACCTCTGACCTGAGCTTAGTTCAGAATCAAAATGCTCATTAGCTTGTCGCCACACACACACAGACTGTTCAGAGATTGGACGGCAGCTAATGGGATTGACAGCTAATCCTCAGAGCTAAAGGTAGAGTAATGGCCCTCTCTCAGCTACACACGCATATGTGCACAACGCATGCACAAAGAGAAATCCTCCTTTTCACTCTGATGACAACTTCACATGGGGTCCTTTTACGAGAGAAGAGAAAGAGGAAAGACATCAAGCTGAAGACGAGTCACAGCAGTGTCCGAGGATCGGAGGGCGGCTGGAAACAAGACAGATTGTCTTAAGAAGTGAGGGAGGAAGAGTGGGAGGAATGAGGGGAGGAAGGAGAGACGCCATTTAGCACTACCTTCTCTCTGCCAGGACAGAGGGGGCAAAACAGCACACACGGTGTGATCGCAAAAGGTAAGGCGTTGTTTTTCTCTTTTATTGGCACTTTTATTGCGCTGTCATATCTGCGCGTTAACTGGCTGTTTATTCTTTCAGTACATACACATTATAAAAGGTATAGCAGTGGTCGAAACTCTGCTAGGTCAGTTTAATATGGAATTACATGTTTTGCCTCCACTAAATCAGGCGGATGATATTGATTTTTAGTAAGCGAGGGACTGAACAATAAGGATAATCATCTTTTTAAAAGCATAAATACACAGTAGAATAAAATTAGGCACCGCATGCTATTGGCAGATACGAAAAAATTTGTGTGTACAAAAATTGTAATTTGTTATAATTTCGACCATTCATTCTCACTGCCCCTGCCTTTCTTTGTCTTCTGTTAACTGAAGGCCAAATGCTCACTTAAGCTGTCTCAATCAATCTACAGTTTGTCTCAATAATCAATTAATCTGGATTGTGTAATCCCATTAGGGTAATCTGGGAGTGCCTGTCTTCAGGAGTCTTTGTGTGTTTAGACTTGTATATCTATCTTTGTGAGGACCAGGTTGAGTTTTAGACCTTCAGGGTGAGGACATTTTGGCCGGTCCTCACTTCTTCAAAGGCCTATTTGATGGTTCTGTCTTGGTTTTAAGGTTCAGGTTAGAATTAGGTTTAGTTTAGTTAAAAAAAAAAAAAGTAATTAAAAGGTTTAAGGATAAAAATCAAATCTGTGTCTTCTTTACAGGTTGGTGCTGTTGCAATGGCGAGGCCCGGACGTCCCGTATCTGAGAGCTACCAGCCCGTCTGTCGTTCAGTCAGTCAGTCGGCCTCTTACTCCAGTGAAGCCAAGATTCTGGGACCAGAGGATGGCGATGACCAGGCACCCATTTTCTCCCTCTCTAAGAGCTCCATGGATGTGGTGATGGCGACGGGGCCGTCGCACAAGCAGGACCCGTCCTGGACCCGCGTGGACCTGAAACGCAGCTCCAGCACCAACACTCACTCCGAGCGGAACTCGGTGACGCTGCAGCAGCTGCACCCTCACATGTGGCAGCACATCAACTCCACCAACAGCCACCAGTCATCGCTCTCTGACCAGCACGCAGACGTGCACAGCCCTCCTGCCCTCAGCGAGCGCTGGATCACCAACATGCATCGCTGGAGCGCGTGCAGCAGCAGCACACACAGCCGCAGCAGCACTCCAGACACAATTGTGTGGAAAGGTGGGACCTCACGGCCCTCGAGTCTAACCCAGGAAACCCCTTGTTCTCCAGTGTTCGGATCAACCTCTTCACCAACCACACCCTCTCACTTCATCTCCCCCCTACAGACACCAACTCTACCACCTGAAGATCTTTTAACTTCTTCTTCTTCAACACTAATGCTGAGCACACTTCAGCAGGGAGACTCCCCCAAACTCTCTCCCCTGCCGTCACCCCTGCAGGCTCACACCTCCTCACCGTTGCCGTCGTACTCCCCCGATCTCCTCCAGCTCACCAGCACAGAGGACGAGGGCTTCCTGGAGAATTCTTTTACATTCCCATCCCCGATCCCGTCGTCTGTTAGCTTAGGAGAAGCAGGCGTGTCATCAGATGCTGGATGCCTTGTTGATGACGTGATAGAGGAGCTGCACAGTCCTGATGGCACGGAGCTGTTGGAGGGTGGAGGAGACAGAAGCCTGGGCCAAATGTTAAACTACTTGACGCCTACTTCTCCAGCAGATGAACAGGAATCAGGAAGAGAAGCCTCAGTTTGCCATCTTGAGCTGCCATGGCAGCCGGGGCCAAGCTGTCCGACAGGCCGTGGTTGGAAGTCACCCCTGGTTTCTTCCTTGAGCGACTCGCTATTGGGGGACTGCTGCAGGTCCAACTTCAACACCAGAGAGGGCATCACAAGGGCACATGTGTTCAGGGAGGAAGGGACAATGACTTCACAGCTGGAGCTGGTGGATGCAGCGGTGCAGACGTCTCCCGTCGGCTCCTTGTGGGGCCTCAGGAGGAACACGTCCAACTCCAACATGGGCTCCCACTCCTTCTTGGGCTCGCCGCCTGGATCAAGACTGAACCTGAAGTCCTCAGTGGGGTCCAACTCCAATCTGGTGTCTGCGTCCTCCAGCATGTTCCCGGTGAGCAGCGGCGAGGAGGAGGTGGTGAGGCGAGGAGATGACCAGACGTGGGACGTCAACTCTGCCTCCTTACACGAACTGGAGAGGAGGAGGTCGTGTCTGAAGATGAAGATGGGAGAGGACGGTGACGTGATGGGAAGGAGGGGCAGCATGAAGCAGGTGCAGTGGGACGAGGACGGGATGACATGGGACGTTCACGGAGCATCGCTGGACCCCGAGGTGCTGAGCACGGCCATACGGAAACATCTGGAGCTCCAGAACAGCCCTCGAACGCCGAGACGTACCTCGAAGAAGAAGAAAGCACCGAAGCCTCCTCTCATATCGAACGTGGTGAAGGCCATCGCCCCGGATCTTCATCCGTCTGTGATGATTATTACCTCGACTTGTACAGACAGCGAGGGGACACCAGAGGAAGACGGAGTGAGGAGGGAGGTGGAAGAGGAATGCAGACGGAAAAAGGAGGAAACTGCAGAAGCTGTTCGTAGAATAAGCAGAGCAGAGGCAGTTTATGCAAAAGAAGAGGACGAGGTGTACGGAGAGGAAGGCACCACCTATCCTAAATCACCTTCGAGTGGGAGTGGACCCATCCGCAAGAAGAGCGTGATCAGGTCACTGAAGAAGCCTGGGTGGTGTGGAGGCTCCAGCAAGGCAGTTGACTGATTTAGGAGACTAAAATCTATGGCTGATCAAGTCCTCAATATGCACAGATTAACTGCTAATAAACTCATTGACGTTGGGAGCAGCTCTCACTTTCATGTGTTTTTTATCCTGCTGTTGAGACTTTCTCTTTGTCATTTGGTAAAAAGATGAGATACAATGTTAGAAGTGTTGTTCCTCCACTCATTAGGATCTATATACTTTTTAGAGAGGGTGTAATTTCTATTGGATGGAAAAGTCCCAAAAAGGCTGCTCTCACTAATGTGTTGAGGTTGTTAGTGCTGTATGAAAGGAATACGACCTGAAGATACTCTTATAGACACAAAAAGTGATAAAAAACTAAATGTAATCTCTCTTTATATTTACAGTTACTATTCTTCTAAAACATGCTTGAACAAAACATCAATCAAAAAAGCCAGTAAAGAGTTGCTTGTTGTAAATATGCAATGAAAGTATCCATCATTTCTATAAAGAATATATTACTCAATTATTTTTTATTTTACTTATTTATTTTCTAAAAACAAACCTACACTTTGCAGTTTAATGATGGGTAGATGCATTTTCTTGTGAGGTCTTCATGAAAGTAAAGAATTACCTGCAATTTACTCAGACTAAGACTAAAGCTACCAGGAGGGAATACAGTTCTTCATCAAGATGTTCAATAAAACCACATTTTGTCTGTTGCTCTCAACGTGTTTGTTTTGTTTAAGATGGCAGTTGAAACATTATCATTATGATAAGCACAGTTTTGGATGTACTTGTACTTTACTTGAGCCTTACCAATATGGAATTTCTAAGTATACTGATACTCTCAAATATCAACCTTTAAATTTGATTTATTTAATAACTGTGACACTAAATTACCTCAAACATATCTCGCAATGTCTTGTTACTTAACGGCCGTACACAGATAAAGCTGTGATCTGTCTACTTCATTTCAGAGGGAAATATTGTACATTTTACTCCACAGCATTATTAAAGTTACTGGTTTCTTTGCTTGAGTTTAAACACAAAATGTGTTTAAAGAATATGATACACTGTAACTAAGTAGGATATAAAGTAATTAATTCCGCCTCCTCAGCTGACATCAGTAAAATGCTGCTTACACATTACATAATATTTCTAATAACATAACCTTGTGAGAGGTGCAATTCTGCATAATAAATGCTTAAACTTTTGAAAATGTAAGTACATTCAGCTGACATTAATTATATACTCAAGTAAAATCACTGTATACTTGCCACCACTTCTATTTGTGGTTTTGCACACTTTTGAGACTTTATTTGTCATGTATTCCTCTAGACATAAGAATAAAAGGTGCAGCCAAGATCCAACAAAATAAGGGAAGAGCTGTGAAAGCACATGTCAGGATTTACAAATATTTACACAGATAATCACGCAGGAGGTGACTCAGCTCAATTATGTTGTTTGAGCACACCAACTCAAAAACACACCACTGAACTCCGCCTCCCTCATCATCCCATACTCGCTCAACTCATTCACTGTGGAAAACATACACAAAGTTGAGTTGCATGTAAACTTGGTGAACCACAGTGGTTCAGGCGCTGCCATTCAGATGAGCGGGCACATTCTCTCTCATTCACCACAGACTCAACTCACTAGTGGCTTCCACCTGCAGTTATTGTTGTCATATTTTCACAGAAGTGGAGCGGGCATGAAGGTCACTATTGCTTTTCATTTATGTTACTTTATATTCTTCTGGCCATAAAGGGTCAATGCACCAAAATGACAAAGATATTCCATTGCCCTCTTGTACGATTTGGTTTCAAAGCTCGGGCTTTCAGGTCAAATAAGAGCAGCTGTCACTCTGAACCATCCACCAAATACTATTTCTTCTGTGGTGAGTCGTTACACCAACAACCGTCAGCATCTGGCAACTGTAAATATGCTCCAAAATGGATTATAAAGAGTAGTAACAACACAAACATAAGTATTGGACGCATTGACATTTTGACATGATGATGACAAATGATCACCAAAGTTTTTACAATTCCTCCTGAGGGGGAACATTTATGTCCGTACCAAATTTACTGGCAATCCATCCAAAAGTTGTCGATATATTTCAGGGCCAGTGTGTAGCATTTCTGGGATCTGTTAGCAGAAGTTAAATGTAGTATTCATAACTATGTTTTCATTAGTGTTCAATCATCTTAAACTAAGAATTGTTGTGTTTTCGTGAGCTTAGAATGAGTCGTTCATATCTACAGAGGGAGCGGGTCCTCTTCATGGAGTCCGCCATGTTGCATCGTCATCATGAACGTCTGTACAAGATGTTATGCCGATCCATCAAAGTGACTGAGTCATGTTTACACAGGATGAACTATAGAGGAGATTTTTTATCTCAGAGATGAAGGTCATGTTCAGGTCACTGTGTCATCGCTGTAAGTCACGTGACATGATGTGATGTTTGTGTACAGTGCTGCATTGCCTTTGTGCTGCGTGCGTGTGAGTGTACTTTGAGCATACTATATGTATGTGAAAGTGCTGATGGGACTCCCCGAAATCCCCCTTCTTCTCAGCGGCAGTGGAAACCCGCAGCTACAGGAGAACGATCCAGCGCTCGGCCTTTGTTGTGACACCGCTCATTGTCCTACCGTTATATGTGTGTACTGTATGTGTACACCTGCGTGCGATTGCTGCCTGGTATAAATAGCGTGGGATGTGTGCCGGCCTCTGATTCTGCGATAGACGATGGCTGTACCGGGACCTCCTCTGCTCCTCCTTCTGTCTCTGCTGCTGCCGCTGCTGTTGAGCAAGGCATCGCTGCCTGCAGCTGCATACACACTCACCCCCGGACGACAGCCGCAGCACAAGCTCCTCCACCTGGGTGAGGACAAAACACATGCACAAACACACACCTCCAAGGCTCGTGTTAGAACATACTTTAACATTTTTTTGATTTGAATGTCTGTTCTCTGTGTTTTAAGAGCTTCATCTGGTCTTCTTCTCCTCTTAGACTGGCCTAGGGACTGTGGTATGGCTCACTTTAAGCCCAACATGGCTGAGAGGATTGTGTCTGGGAATGAGGCCAGACCTCACTCTTGGCCCTGGCAGGTCTCTCTGCAGGTAAACTTCTTTGGGTTGGTGTGGTTCAGTATTGGGAGGTCTTGAATTGACTGTATGAAATTTAACATAAAAAACTCCAGCACACTGAACCCCGGCCAAACTCTTATCCCTTCTAGGGCTGCGACAAACAATTATTGTCATGATTACTTTATGTGTTGATTGATGTTTTCAATTAATATTTTAACAGGAGTGTGCTTACATTAGTAGTTCTAGTATCCCAGTTTCGAGCCTTATCTTGGTTTTGATTGTATTCTGATTCCTGTTTACAAAATCTTCATCTCACTGTGTACATGATCATAACAGTATCCAGGTTTCTGATCATCTGTTGGTGTAGTTGTGTCTTGATTTCTCACCATCTCTGCAACAATTGTCGGCACCAACAAAGATTTTTAAAAATAGCTTCATATTTCTATGAGAATATTTACTTCAGGACTAGTAGTATAGTTATATACTAACAATGGAGAGGCTGAGCAAATGCACAGGTCTGAAATTAACTTGTAACTGTAATCAAGTCCTGCATTAAATCCCCATGTGTCATACAATAGTTAAGTATTACCTAAGTATATGATTTGTACCCTTATTATAAAGTGTTACCAAGTAATTTCTCATCACTGATCTGTCTGGTTGTTTCTCGTAGGTTCGTCCCAGGGGAAGCAAACATTACATCCACGTCTGTGGAGGAACTCTCATCCACAAGAACTGGATCCTAACTGCTGCTCACTGCTTCCAAAAGTAAGAAACTCTGAGCACAGAGTAGAGGATTTAGTTGTGATTTGAATACGTTTTTGTGAAAACCACGAAGGCCGTGCTTTAACTATTTTTTTGGCCTATTAGAGGTAAAGCTGAGGATGCTGGGAGCTGGAGGATCGTCGTGGGGAAGCACCAGCTGAAGCGCTCAGAGAAGGCAGAGAGGATTTTCCCCGTGAAGAGAATCTACCGGCACGAGAACTTCCGCTACCCGGCTCACAGCGAGCTGGACTACGACATCGCCCTGGTGAAGGCTGCCACAGACATCGTCCCTTCAAACTTCATCCGCTACGCCTGCCTGCCGCGCAAGCAGACCAGCCTCAATCCAGGACACTACTGCTGGGTCACAGGCTGGGGGGACACCCGGGGTGAGTGGAGGAGAGGGGATGTAAATGAGAAGGGGAAAAAGTTATTTGGTCCACTGCTGGTTGTGTAATAGGAAAAGCCAGTGAATCAATAGGATTCATCCTCTGGGGATCATGAATGTGTGTAAAACAATGTTGTCACCATCTGTACAACAGTTGTGGAGATATTTCAGTCTGGCTAGCGTTGATAAATAGGTTTAAACTTAAATTGTTGTTCTTGAACACATTTCAGGTGGGAAGGAGAATGTGTCTCTCGCAGAAGCCTTGAATCAAGCCCGCCTGCCCATCATTGACTTCAAGACCTGTCGGCAGAAGAAATTCTGGGGCGACCGTGTCCGAGACTCCATGATCTGTGCCGGGTTCAGGGACACCGAGGGCCCGCCTGCTGCCTGCCAGGTAGGACTGAGATTTACACACAGAGTTGGAGGTAGAAGTGAGAATGACTTTTTACCTCACGACCCGTCTCTCCCCTTCTTCCTCTCTCCCAGGGCGACTCTGGTGGTCCTCTGCTGTGCCAGCAGGGGCAGGACAGCTGGGAGGTTCACGGCGTGGTGAGCTTCGGCCCGATCGGCTGCACCGTGGAGAACAAACCCAGCGTCTTCACCCGCACCGCCGCCTACATCCCCTGGATCGAGGCCACGCGTATCAGGGACTTCTTCCTGCACTAAGCGAGCGCCTGACTCAGCGCCGACAGCAAACATAAGCTCTGCTCCGTTTCATGTCTGACTTACAATCTGTTTCTTCCACTTCAAGATTTAAATGCACATTCTGAATGTGAAATTATTGTTTTCTGACACACCATATTTTAGTCTTCACTATGCACTACTCTGGTTTTACAACAGCAGAAAGTTGTGGCAGAGCACTGCATAGTATACACGACTCACGTCCTTTTGCATCCAGTCTACATTCACGCAATAAAATTGGTTAAAAGCTAAATCTTTGTCAACATTTCCCATTTTTTAATATAGTCTTTAGTACAGCGGGTTTGATGGAGACACATAAACAGCTTTACAGTGATCACTTCTTGGAAAGTATGTCCTCTTATAAATCGGCTCTTTTAACCCAAATGTCATGGGTTCATTGATTTCAAGAATAGCATCAAAGAAGACTACCAAGTCTCCCATAAACAATGATATAACAAATGACATCTTTATAAAATATCCTCACGGTGTTTTCTTATTACTGATCAGATCACTTACAGAAACACGTCAGAGGATAAAGAAAGAGAGGGGTGTTATAGGATGGTCTAAATCTAGATTTCCGGTGGAATTTAGTCCAATCTTCTTTTTCATTTAATTCCCCAGGAGTGCTCCTGGAAAGTGTCTACAGGGGGGGGGACCAGCGAACCGGGACCAACCCACACTTCCCTGAAAAGCACACTGCGTTTGACCAGAGTCTAATCCCTCTTAGCGCTGTGGTTAAAGGCTGTGTGACATTTGGCCCTAATATAGAAGCAGATGAGTGTGGGAGAGGACTAATACAGCCTGGAGGATGAGGAGGAGGATGAGGAGCCTGTGAGGTGGTCCCAGTTGCTGTAGAGAGCGTAGGCCCCAGACAAGGCTAAACCAGCCAGGCCTCCTCGGGATACACCCTTTAGGCCACCTGCAAACATACAGTAGTGACAGAATGGGTGTGAGTGAACATAAAACAAACATGCATTAAAAACATCTGTCTAACAACAAATAATTCTTAGCATAATAAATAGTATTCAACATTTTGCATGCTGTCGTCGTTCAGTAAGATCACTCACTTAGACGACAACTTGTGAAACCACAAATATTTCAACAGGAGGATTTTATACAGAGAGGCACTCTTGGGTTGAAGTCAATAACACTACACAGTAATGGAAGATAATAAAAGAAGAAAAGACACTTACTGCCTGATTTGAAGAGCATCCCAGTTAGTGTCCCAGCAGCCACTGTGTTGATGTCGTCCTCTGCTCCTCTGGCCTTCTCTATCGCCACCCCAAACACACTGTACAACAAGGCTGCAATGGCAGAGAAAAATCCAGATTTACACAAGAGTCAAGCCATTCAAAAGAGGGAAACTTGAAAATGAACATATACCCAACATCAACAATATTATACATTTAAATAGATAATGCTTGCTTACATGTTGCAATGTGATTTGTATCCATGAGATTAGTGAATATACTAGTTGAGATTATCTTTTGTCTTACCAACAGAGCCAAGAGAGTTGGCCCATGAAGCACCCTGTCTGGTCACCATGTTGAGAATCCTGAGGAGAGAAAGCTCACATTTAGATCTAGGTGTAGGAACAGGAATAATACTGCTGGGTTAACTGAACTCTGTCTCCACACTTACTGTACATTACGAGGTTTTGACCATCCCATGTCTCTAGTGTCCTTGATGCTCATTCTGAGGCCATTCACAGCTCCAAATGCTGCTCCTACAGTCACAACAAAGAGGCAGAAAGGCCTAGTGAGACATTAGGTTAAAAAAAAAATGTGACTTTTTAACATGTAATTCCCAAACTATGAGACACAATCTGCTGCTGTAACAACCTCCTCTTTTCTGGGAAGGTTTTTTCAAGATTTTGGGATCCTAGCTGAAGGGATTTGCTCCCATTCAGTCACAAGGGCATTATTAGGGTCAGCCATTGATTTTGGGTCAAACAAAAACCTTTCTAAAACAGTTTGTTGGAACCACATGGTTGTCCGAGTATCATTGCATGTTGTATTTCACTACACTACTAAGGAACCAAGTCAAAACACAAAAACAGACACAAAGTAGTGGAGAAAGTACAAAAATCTAAGTGAACAGCAGCTGTGTCCACATACTTCTGACCTACACTGTACAAATATACTCTTATTTTCACTACATTTGTCCCAATTATAGATAAAATGTTCCAATTAAACAGAATACATTTAGTTTTAGGTACAATTTCGGGAAATTGTGACACTATGATGTTGCTGGTGTTACTCATCTCTTACCAGTCATGCAGGATCCTCCAATGGTGAAGAAAGCCAGTTCAAACCTCCCTCTTGTTTTATTGGCGCCTGTGGGAAGAATAAACTCATCTGTGTCCTGAAACAAAAGATCAACAGACGTTACAGTCAGAAAAAAATACATAAAAACACATTCATTTAACACCAAAAAGAGCTAAAATGCTACTTTAGCTTAGTAGCTTACCTGAACCAGGTAACGAGGGTCGACATTGAGGTAAGGGGACAGAGGACTCATTCCAGTCACTGAAATGACAATACAACAGACATATTAGATCACTTGTTACATTTATATATATACATTGAGAAAGTTGTATTTACAATGTTTTTAAGGTAATGAAGCTGTAACAGTACAGCTGTTACCGGTTTTAAGCTAACTAGCTAAAGCTATGTGAACGCTTACAGGGAACACCGGCGAGCTCTGTGTTGGAGTATTCGGGTGCACCGCCTCCAAAGAGACCCCCGATACCTCCTTTCATTCCTCCCGATCCTTGTGAGCTGCTGTCCATGGCTGTGGAGGATCCTCGACGGGTCACCTGGGGAAAACCGGATCCACTAGCCGAGCTGGCTAACGTTAGCAAGCGCTAGCTATGTCGCAAAATGCTCAAAATCAAAGAAAAAATTATCAACGACAAACGGCTGGATTCACCGACACAAACAGACGTTGTCCTGTTAACGTGTACGTTGAATGTTAACGGAGAGTATTACGGACTAGTAATTACGGATTCGTTTTACGGGTGAAAACACAGGCTTTACGTTACAGACGACTGAGCTCGCCTTCTCTTCAAACCCCTGACCTCCAGTCCAGCAGCACGCTCTGCCGTAAAGCGACAACTGACGTTGAGCTGTCGTTACGTCAACATAATGTACCATGACATGTGGGGAAAAAACATACAATACTGTCATAAACATCAATTGAATCTCATGATTTCAAGACCATAACTCTTTTAAATGTGACAAATAAAGCTACAAAGCCGTTTTGATAACAATTTGAAAGCCCTATGACTTTACGACACCTCCAGGGCAAGAGGTATGAAACGACCAGGACATTACAAAACTGACTCCAGGCGAAGAAAAGAGAAAACGTTATCACGACGTCGTTAAATTGATATATACCAACACTACATACATATGGATTATAAAATACAATATATGAAATCATGTTTTTAACTTTCCGTTAAGTGAGTTGGAGTCTGACATCATAGTATTTATTTTGCCTTATAATAACTCAATAAAAAAATATTGAACAATGAATTTACAAAAAGCATGTACAAATCCTTGAAACAAACATAACAAATAAAATAGAACAAAATACATGAATATCAAAAACCTTGAATTAATATATGAAATAAAAATATAAAGTGGTCTGTTTACAAGGCCAGTAAGCCTTACAGATATTATAACTGTTCTCCTGCAGTATTTACATTTTTAATCAGTAAATATTCCAGTTTCTCCTTCATTACCCATTCGTACATTATATACATACAGTAAGTGATGAGAGTCAAACTGAAAATGTTTTTGCTGACAGCTTTTCTGGGAGTGACATCAAGACACAAGATGTTCAGTGGTTTCAATGTTTGCTTTGCAGAAAAAAAGACATTGCTGTTGAATCTGGATTTGAAACTGGATGTATACACATGTACAGCATGTATTATTTAGCCTTGGGCAATATGGGGTAATTTAACAATTTAGTACATCTATTGTTTGATGCAGCAACTAATGATTCTTTTTCATTAGTGATTAATCATTTTGTGTTTATAATGTTGAAAAATGGCCATCCCAACTTCTCAGAACCCAAAGTGAGTTCTTGAAATTGCTCATTTTACTCTGACCAACAGTTATAAATTGAAAGGTATTGACAATTGCATACAACGGGGCGCCCCTGTGGATTTAGACACCAACTATAAACAGAAATGTCAGCAATTTGAGACTGACTGAAGACCTTTCTTACATCTCTCTGTTATCTCTTTTCCATCTGTAATAAAGACACAAAAATCCCCCCCAAAATACTTGTGTTTAGGAAGCTGGTACATGTGAATGTTTCAGCTCTATCATACCGTTTTTTGCTGCACACCTGTTGCAGTTCATGCATCTTGTCAGATAAAATAGTGGAGTTCCTCACAAGCTACACAGGGAGGCAACAGAGAGCTGATAGTAAAAACAGACCAGCTTCATAAGAGTCAAACCTGTTGCTTCTGATACTCCTCACTCCTCCTCACTACAGTTACTCCTGCTTTGATTGAATGATTTAGTTAAATTGGTTCTCAGGTCCAAGTGCAAGGTAAATTTGTTGGACTGTTTGCATAGCTTGAAGAAGAGAGGTAGAGCTGGCTTAAATAAACATGACACCTGTCGGGCCTTTGGATGCGTGCTTTCTCACCTTGCAAACCTACAGGGTGCTCCCCCATGATGCAACAGGGGGGTGAAGACCACACAGACACATGCACACGTACGCGCACATCTATGCAGCGCAGCCCCGGGCCATCTGCTGCCAGTCAAAGGGACAGAGAGGCACTGAAGGAATTCAGTGTGTTGAATTTCACGAATAACAGAGCATCTTATTTGGATTCTGCCATTGTATGTGTGTATTCAGACGGGGCCAAGTGGAGCGATGAAGTTTGCCATTGTCGCCCAGTGTGGGTGTTTTCAGACTCTCTGGCATGATCTGTGAGTTAGTGTTCTCTGTGTTACTGCCCAGTGTGCCCACTGTCTTTGCCACAATGCTCCATTCAGTCCCGGGCCTCTCTCTCTCTCTCTCTCTCTCTCTCTCTCTCTCTGTAACTCTGGTCACACACTCTCACAGTAAGCTGCCACCCATTTTGTGCCTCTGGCTAATCATCATCATCATCCTCATCATTCGGCTACGAACCAAATTTTCAGTTGTGGCATAAAATAGCTGTGATGTCATCTTTGTTATCTTTTTTTTCCCGTCCGTTTTTCATCCTCCATTTCCTCTCTCTTTCTTTCTTTCTCTCTCTCTCTCTTTCTTTCTTTCTCTCTCTCTTTCTTTCTGTCTCTCTGAGCTCCCAAACACAAAAGACAGAGAGGCCACGACAGGACCCCAGTGTATGCTGGTTGTCAAGGAGACAAGGAGACAGTGTTGGGTCTTTAAACGGCCTCAGAGGGGTGTGCGGAGTTAGGGGGAGTTGGCCTTATTTACATGGGAAGAGGACAAGGGAGAGACGGGGTTTGAAATACAACTTTTGAGCAGCTTATAGGACTCCTGTTATTCAGCTAAAATCATTCCGCCGCTCGGCCATCAAATATTTACCAAGCGGAGAGAATCCGGAGCTGTTCATTATGTGGAGAATGTTGTGCATACATAGTAATGTAAATCAACCTGTCTTTTCCTCTCACTTTCTCTCTTTATCTCACCCACACACACACACACACACACACACACACACACTTTGAATGTAAGTGCTGGGAGCTCTGGGCCCCAGTGTTGGCAATGGCGAAGAGCTGACTGCAGAATACATTACCAGATGCTTGAAGAGTGTTTCATACCAGACTAGGAGAAGAAGAAAAAAAGCACAGAACTTGACTGAAAACAGGAAAAACACAGAGAAGAGTACACACCCATCCAAACACACACCATGCACCCCCACCCATTTATATCCACACAGTTTCCCTTGTACTTTCTCTCGCTGTCTCCGCTCTGCTTCTTCCTGTCCAGAGGGTTGTCAGCAGCGGTCACATTATGTCCTTTCTCTCTCTCTGTGATCAGGGGGTGTTGGGGTTGCGGCCACAGAGCCCGGCTCAACTCCAAGCCTGAAGTTCAATATCACCCCTCAACTCCACAATGAAGGCAGGAAGGGCAGGGAGAGGACGAATGAGCCACCCACTGCTGCATTCACCACAGAAAACCCCCGTGTGATTTTCTCCTTTTTTTTTTCTTCTCTTTGGCGTGTGAAACCTTAAATGTGCAGTTTAAAGGGAACTTCAAGTGTCAAAGGCTCCAATTACCCACACATTTACTCACCCCTCTTTATATTTTAATGTTTTTGCACCCCGAGACAAAAAGGAGCCTAATTACCACAAATGCAGTTACCATGACAAATCTAGGTTATTATTGGTGGGTTTTCAGACTTCAGGGACAGACTGTGTAATATTTACTCTGCAGATGTTTGAGGGCGAGCTTGCACAATCAATTTCCCTTTAATTCCCAAGCCATCTAGTCCTCCAAACCTGATCCCCCCCCCCCCCCCCTCCCCTTCCTTTTTTTCTGTTATACATGTGCATGCCTCTGAGAAACCATGGTGAGTTGGGTGTGTTTTGTTCTCTCTTATTACACACATCGCTGTGTGTAATGTCTACTTAAATAGCGGGAGTATAGAGAACAAGAGACAGAGCGCAGAAAAGGAGAAGTGGGAAAAAAACATGTTTTGGCCCTTTCCTTGGGTTTCTTTCCCCCTTCCGTGTCTTAGGCGTGTTTGGTGATTAGTATGCAGAAAGGAAGCTGATTTGCATAATTAAGTGCTACAGAGAAAAAGCAACAAAGTTTGTTAGTTTTACAACTATGAGTTTAATAGTGTACAAAGAGTTATTCCTGCTCACTTGAAAAGTTAAACGTTCATGGTTCAACACATATCTTTCTTTTTCATTTCTTTTAGACACACATGTAATTTTTTTTTTTTTTTTTAAAGGAATCCAAAGCAGAGACAGATACCATTAAAGAGGTTAATAATCACAGAAGTGGTAACAGTTAGTAACCTTGGCACTGAAGAGTATATTAATGTTGTACTACACTGTTAATTGTCACACTCATAGTATACAAAAGGCACAGAGGGCAAGCAATGTTGATGTCAAAGGCTCAAGTTAATACAGAGGACATCAGAGACTCCAGTATATCAGGACATTGATTACTAATGACACACCAAGGATAGTTATATTCATCCAATTACTCTCCGTAATAAGGCATAATGTTCTTATCTGAAAAGGTCATTTAATGTTATTTTCAGGTACAAAATAGAATATAAAAATACATTATAAACTTGTTACAGATGTTACGGCTCCATGATTTTTTTTTCTTCTTTTTTTCTTAAGTCAAGGCATCAGCTGGTTTGTGTGTATGTGTGTGTGTGTAACTGTACCACACCTTCTGAATAGGAGGATACTCATGCAGAAATAAAGAAATGGACGACTTCATCTCCAACAAAACAATCAAACAAACAAACACAAAAAATAGATAAAATATAACACTGTTCTCTCGAGGTATCCGAACCTCACATATACATTTCAGACACGGTAGCTTCAATACTGCGCAGCACTTCCAATTCAAATGACCCACTTTTTTTCAACTTTTTTGGCACTAAAATCTGAATTGAGAAGAGTTATGGGTGTAAAGACATCAAATGCAGACGATTACAATTAATCTGCATAAACCCAAAAGGACATAATTTCATGCTGGGCACAAACCCACGATGTGGTAGCAAAAGATTTAGGTGCAACATTGTTCCATTGCTCTCAAATAAATAAAGGCACTGTTGTTCAAGCTCATACAATACTGTAGTGTGAAAAAGGCAAAGGCATCGTTGTGTAAGTCCTCTCGATTTAGACAAAGGAAGTGCAACCTTCCTTCTGTGTGTGCGGATCTGCACCGTACAGACTTGGCATTTACACTGCATATGTTGACTCCGTATTGGGAAACTTGACTTATTAAGAAAAACTCAAAAGATACTTTGGCATTTTGGATTCCAGTTTGTTCTCGTTTCCTTACCGAGCACCTGTTGCTTTCACTTTTGTGTTGTTTTGTTTTCCTTGTTCCAACGTGTGAACGGGAGAATTGGAAATCTCGGAAAAGATTCATAAAATAACACACTCTTTGAAACACGAGTGACATTTTAAACACATCACTGGCAACACATCACACCACCTGTTGGTGTTACAAGTGAAGGGAAAGTGTGTTAATATGTCGTTATCACAACACCAACTTTGACATATAAATTAATTGAAATGGTCGGCCCTGAAAATGGCCGTTCCCCTGAAAGAGTGTGCAGAAAAGTGAAGTAAGAGGTGCCCGAAGAGGAAAGATGTTTCAAAATATCAACATATCTCATTTAGTTTTAGTGTTTATGGAGTGCTGGATAAGTACCATTATCATCAGTATAGTTACCATGTTATTAATAGAGTCATTATTATTGCATCACATGGACTGAGGGGAGGGCAGCTCAGATTGACAGCTGGGCACAGACAGGGATTGGTTTAGGAGCTCTTCACCAGTTTCGGGCCTGGCCCCAGTTAAGTCTACTGGTTATGCAACAGCTGTTACAGATCGGGGATTTGGACTGGTTGTAAAACATGCTCAGACTGGCGTTGGGCTTTTGGAGTGGAAGGCACGTTTGGTAAAGTTTAGGTTAGGACTTGGTGATGGGCGGGGTCCTGAGGTCTATTCCCATGATCGCTGTCGTCTGGTTGGCTGGTTAGACAGAAGCAGCCGGGATGTTCCCAATGTGCTGGTCTGGTTGGCTGAGCTGGGGGAGTGACGGGGGCCGCGGGCCAATGAGAACGCCAGCGGGCAGAGATGGGCGGGTCATCAGTGGGCGGAAAGGTCAGAAGGTCAAGGGGTCATGGGTTAGTTGCCGTGGCAGCTAGAGTTAGACAGACAGAGACGGACAGACGTGGAAAGGAAACAAAAAGGGCACATAAAAGGGGACATAAAAAGAAAAAAAGATAGAAGAGAGATTAGTGTCAGCTAGTGGCGTCAGGATGACAACAAGGCAGATCTACTGCAGTCACACAGCAGGAGGGGCGCTACCTACGAGCTGCACAACACCTTCATGAGCCCTGCATAACCATTCAGGAGGACTCGCATCAACCACCGGGTGGTGACACGAGGAATGGCTGGTTAGCGATGCTCTCGTACGCTCATGAAGGTGTCCGCAGGGTTAAGCTTTAGGAGATGCCCCTCCTGTCGAGTGGCCGCTGCTATAGTGATACTACTCGTGCTAGCCGGACTACGTCTAGCACAGACAGACAGTGAAACCATGGACAGAGAGAGAGAGACAGCATGGTTTCATGTGGGTGAGAGAGTGACCTTTATGTCCACAGAACAGTGTCTGGGCCTCAGATATACTTTCACTTACTGACAAGTCCAGCTATTGTTTAGCAGCAGGCGTAAAATCAGGGTGATTAACAGTTGTGATTAACTGATTATTGATTATGGTTTGATCTATTTGCTATGAAGTATTAGAAGAGCACCTAATGACTAAGCAAAGAGGCACCATAAGAGATAGCGATGAGAGGTTAAGAGATGGTGATTTTAGAGGGACTTAAGAAACAATTTAACAATAGACAGACTAACTACAAGAATTTAGAGGCTTTGGTTTCCTTTAGAGATTTTTTTTCAATAGTCATCTTTATTGCCTTTTAGTGTTTTTTGTCCATCGTGTACAACAAGAGCACCACCGCTCTCACACACACACACACACACAAGCACACACACAAATACACACACATACACACACACACACACATATAATGTAGCTAGCTAGTCCATTTCTATTGCATAAAACAGTCACGAGGCCTGTGAATCCAGAAGGTCACCTCATCTTAAATAGACAGAGCAAAACACTGCCTTCATTGCCACCTTTCGCGGTGACTAAAACAGTAGTAGCTACACACCTTGAACAAAAGTTTGAAGTTTACATGGAGACACTTCATCTATAAAAAGCGTATCGTAAAAACAAAAATAAAATTTTACAAACTAAAAAAAACTAAAAAAAAAGTACTACAAGTATTTCCAAAGCGATCTTGTTCCATAAGCTTCATATAAGCACTTAAATCCTTAAAATTCCTATATACAAATTTATTTTGCAGCTAAATACATGGTAACAGCACCCCTCTGGCTAGGAAATATATGAAAGATGTAAACAGCCCCAATGATAAAGTCCAGTGGGCGACTGATAAGACCAAAACAACAGTATTTCATACAAAAGAGCTTGTAACACAGACTTCAGTAGTTATCACACGCTGTGTTTTAGTAGTAAAGACCAAAGATCATATTGAATTGAATGACCTTCAGAGAAAAGACAATCACTGTTACTTTAAGTGTCATATAGTCATTGGGCACAACACAGGATTTAATTAAAAAAAACATTTGTGGAAATCTACTGGAATGAAGTTGGGTATAAATAAAATTTCCCACAGTTATTTGTCGGGTCAAAAGTAGTAGTGAAGAGATAAAAACAACAACGAAAAAAAACCCACAAACGGTTCTGAGAGAGAGGACTTCAAATCCAGAGTCACAAGGATCGAGTCACATGAATGGAGCGATCCATTCTAATTGAGAGGGTCCCGGCCTGCAAGCCGTCCAGTTTATCTACCAGGCGAGCAAAGATAACCGCTGCAGCTGTCACCATTCACATGGTTCCTCCCAATCTGCTCACTTATTTCACTTTCACTGCAACAAATACCTTTCACATTTTACGCCGATGCCGTGTCAGCGTGTGACCTTTTTCGTCTGATGCAGTTCTTTCTTTTTCCCCCCCGTTTTTTAAGGCATGCCGTATTACAGACGCATGTAAACTGAAATTGGTCCATTGGTCTGCATGCACCCACACTAACACACACACATACACATACACATAAAGTGGCTGGTGAGCTAACTAACCTCTGTCTGGGGTCACTACCCTTTGGTAAGGATGGATTCTCTTGTCGTAGCGTCGTACCTTAGTGGTCATGGCACCTGCTAACAGCCATTGACATCGCCAAAACAGAACACAGAAGGTTACTCATCAGAAAGACATCAAACAGTCCGCTCATGGCACCAACATCAGTGAAACCAGGAATCTACAAAGTGTTCAAGGCTGAGGGTGAAAGTAAATCAAAACATCTCACTTCTAAGAGACAGAGTTCTTGTTGTTTCGTGGTCTTCTGTTCTCTAAAGAAAATATTAATCCAAACCACTAATTTCTCACTAAGCTTCACTAGTAGATTCAACATCGGCTGTAAGCAAAGTCACTCTATAGCTCTGTGATTAAAATAAGCTTTAACATATATTAAATCACAAACAGCGGCGCTAAAATATCTATCGGTTCACTAAAATGTGTTAAAATTACAAGCAGAAGCTGAACTATTAAAAGAAGTTAAATAGCTGTCACACCACAACACTAGTCTGCTAATACAAAGAGGAAATGAACAGGAATGGACACTTGACGACAGAATGACTGTCGAGGAATCTGTCATCCTAAAGTATGAGCAAACTTTGAGTGTTTGCTCTGTGGGATAAGTATGTGTTGGGGGGTGGGGTGGGGGGTCTCTGCAAGCCAGTCCGTGTGTGTGCTAGGAAGGGTTGCTATCGCTTAGCCTTTGGTTGGGAAAGCCATACCTGCAAAAACACAGGAAGAAGGGACTGTTAGCCCAGCAATGAGCTTCAGCATTCTTCTATATATGTTGCGGATGTATTACAAGAGCTGGATATGGATGCCAATTTGTCCCAGTAGAGAACCGTGGTAATGCAGCAGAAAAGAAATCGTGCGGTTCTGCTTCCTAACCCGTCAATAACAGAAAACGTCAGGTTTTTGATCGCGTTCTGGCTGTTAAGATTTCAAAAGCACCTTGCAAAGTAATTTCCCAGTTTTGTTCTCAGTCAGTAACTGTCCTCCGCGTGCATGCACGTCATGTTTTTCAAGCACAAATGCACACTTCTCGTCTTTCATGTCTCTCAGGGTCCTGTCCTGTAGTGCAATATGTTCATTGTGTAAATTAATTGTGGGTGAGCTTGTATGTGACTGTGTTAACTACTCTACTCTCGTATAAAAGAGATCATTTACAAAAGGAAAGCCAACGTGTGGCTTTAGCCTCGCAAGCTAACAGTTAGCAACGGATGAAATTCAGCTCTGAAATTTGTCATTACCAGACCTTTGTGTATATAGACCGTTGAGTCGAGTCAATTGATAGCATGACTGCATAAATGAAGAGTTAACGAGTTAAAAGAGTCAACGTAACACACCCTCATAGACGCAGGTACTGTATAAGCCATGTTCAAGTGCAGAACTGTTGTGCAGTTGTGGCGCAAAAAGCAATTTGTCGTCTAAAGTTGTCGTCTATGGGACAAGTGGGCGGCGACAGAGACTAACAAAGAGGATTTTTGACGTACGAGATTGCTGAGCAACTTTCATTGGAGTCCGCTATCCAGTTCTCATAATACATCATTGACTCTATAAGAACTGATGAGCGTTTGATCTCCAAATACCTAAAACTCCAGTTGAGTCAATCGGGTATTCCAATATGGAGGGCGTGAGTGTGTACGGATACTCGTAGGGCGTGTAGATGATTCCAGATTCGGGCCCTTGCTGCATCAGCGTCTGGTGCGGATTGCCTCCCTGCATGAGGGCGGAGCTCTGGATCTGACGAATCAGAGGCATGATGGTCTGCGTGTTGACGGGGGCGGTGTTGCGCAGGGAAGGAGGCAGGATGGGCGTCGGGCCTGTGATGAGCCGAGGCGCCTGAGGTGTCCCGAGTGGGAAGCCGGCGGTGACTGTGCGGCACACGAACATACAATAACGCAAGTATGCGCACACCCACAAGCAGGCACACACAAACAATAGACAGGGGAGAAGAGGAGAGGACAAACAGTCTATTTAACAGGAGGAACAGAGGCATTGTTCATATATACAGTGGACTCCTGTACCGAGACCCCTCCTTTGTCACCCACCAACCCTCCTCCACAAGTTAACTATGATGTCATCCTTACGCGTCTTGACATTGGCGTCTCTGTAGGTCCCATTGAGAATGGCCAGCTCCATCAACTGCATTTTCTTCAGGTTGTCCTCCCCCTCAGCCTACAGAGCAGAGCAGCACAATCAGCTCACTTAGCCAGGACTGCCATTCGACAAGTGAATGAATTAACTTTTGTGGGCGTCAAAAAGTCAGCAAATGTTACAGTATGCGGACACTAATTATGATGCGAGAGGGAATTGTTTTTTGTTTGCAAAAATCACGATTCCCTTATTCTTATATTTCGAATTGATTAGGAACCTCCACTGTTTCTATAAACAAACGCAGATATTGCTGCTGATGGACAGTTATTCTACACACCAAGTCAAAGTTGTGTCAAAGGATTATTCTGTGATTTGTTGGAAAATCCCTCAAAACATAGTTTTAAAGTGTTATTTTGAGTAGAATTATCTTTTGAAGTTGGCCTACCAATTTTATTTATGTAACAGGCAGCATTTTTAGTTTTTGTAGCACTTGAATTGTTATTCTTAAAGTCAATAAGATATTGATAGAAATTAAACATTTTTATTTGTGCAAGTTTAGCATGAATAAATGTTGCTTTTTTTGTCTTAGGTGTGTGTTTACATGATTGCAATCAGTTGATATAAGTTTTTCAAATATAAAAACATAATCTTATACACACTTAACTCTGCTTTCATGCCATCATTAGCGCACAGAAGACTGGCGCACATCCTGAAATTAGCATTCCTACGTACTGAATCGAGAACTGATTTTTTAATGGAATTGTGAGATACGGAGAGATTCACACCCTTAATAATAACATAGACTGAAACAAAGATGACCAGACTTTGTACACAGCCGCTCCACCATACAGGACACATTTAACTTCTTAGCTCCGGTTACAGCTCGGTGAAAAGCTTGACTGATTTACAGTCGAAAAGCCAGGTCGGCTGGGTTAAACCAACACATATCATTAACTTAACCCTCCACACACACGGATTTACAAACGGAAGTGAACAGGTGCTCAGCTCCTGATTGCCTGCAGACACTTCTTACATCCTTAAACTTCGAGGGTTTGCCGATACCGTGCTGTGATTAGAGTGGAAGTGACGGCTGATTGCTGCAATAGAAATCCCCCTGCTGGTCTTTTCAGTCTGTTTCTATTGTTGCAAATAATGCAGAAGAAAAAAAAAAAGGAAGGAGCCTTGTGATTTTCAAAATATGTGCTTTTGTGTTTCTGTGTAAAACAGGATGTTTTAGAGCATGCGTGTGTGTGTGCGTGCGTGTGTGTATATCTATGTGCAGTGTGTTTCTTGTCGTCATGTTTGTGCACGTTTATGCATGTATGTATGTCTGTGGGGGGGGGGGGGGGGGGGGATGTAGGTGGGCTGGAGAATGTGAGAAATGTTGAGGAGTGCAATCAAAACGTCCCCTTGTGCGGACAACAAAAAAAAAAAAAAACAGGGCGAAAAAAGGAATACTGTAGCCAGTAGTTGGGAATGAAGTGAGTTGTGAACGAGTGAAAGGAGTGATGGAGTGGGGAGAACAAGTGAACAGACTCTCCATTCATTCCCTCAGCCTTTCAAACAACCCGGGGTTACCATGGAAACCCCTTTATACGTGTTCCCTAATTACCCTAACCCCTTACACATACTCTCTCATACACACAGAGACACACAAAAAACACAGAAAAGACACAAACACACAGTTTTTTGGACTGACAATCCCCTTCCCCCCTTCCATGCATACCAACACAGTGAACTCTCATCCAGTCACACGCAGTTTTTCCGTCAGTCCAGACCATAATATTTGCCGTCCAAAGGGGTTTACGGACTGATACTCACAGCTGGCACGAGAAGTTTCTTGACCTCGTTGATGGCCCGCTGGAGTTTGATCTTGGCCCGGTTGTGTGTGTCCTCCACTGTGATCAGGACGTGGAGGTCCTCGCTGAGGTGCTCCCAGTTGGGCTTCCCTCGGTTCATCTCCTCCTGAAAAACATTTTAAAAGCTCTGTTTGAATGCGCCACACAAGCTCGGTCCATTACCGGCACAGAGGGAACAGGATTTCACTATTCTTCTTGTTTGGCTCGGCTCTTGGATCGGCCTCAAACTACACACACACACACACACACACACACACACACACACTCTCGAGGCTCAAGGTCGTGCAATGCAGCTTTGTTCGTTATCAAACTCACGAAATAACCATTTTGCTCTTCGGTGGTTACACAAGTTTGGAGTTGCATTTCATTGAAGGCACTCCCCCAAATCACACCATTCTTCACTTTTTTAAATCTTATCTATTCCCTTCTAATCTCTCGCTGACACTTAATCAAAACTAGTGCCGAACATATGGTCCATTCATTGATAAACTGTTGGAGCTCAGTACCAAATTAATAAGACAGTGCTGCAGCCGTACTATTTTAAATTTAGGCCTGAACACAAACACACGATGTGACTTAATGTTGTAAAATCTGGTGGTTGCTGTTGTGCTTCCTTAATGTTCTTGTTGTATAGTGAATATACTTTGTGTTTTTACAGTGTTCATTTTCTTAACAGAGATTTTTTTTATCTGTTTCTTGTCCTGAAGATGTAAATCAGTATAGCTAACTCTGGTACAGCTAAATAATCTGTGCATTGTCCATGTCAAAAAAATCAATTAAATATTCTGATGTTGATTAAATAACAATAATAATCATTTCGTAGGTAAAAATACCAGATTATGGGCCCTGTTGCTGGTCGTGTTTGTTGGTCTCCTGAAGGTTTGGATAACTTTGTGTTCCAAATAGTTAGAAAAAAATACCAAACCCAAGCTGGATCCGCTGCTTATCAGATTATTGCAATATTTTGTTTCTTTTGCAAGTTCATCAGACAAATAAAGAATTTGAAGAAAGTCTGTTTGGGCTTATGTGATACATTAGTTATTAGTTTTAGGCTCTAGGAATGACGTTGTCTGTCGGTCATTCTACTACTTCGGTCCAGACTGAAATAACTGCTAATTATTAAATGGATTTTTGTGAAATTTTGATTACATGTTCATGGTTCTCAGAGGATGAATCTTCATAACTCTGGTGATCCTGAACTGGATCAAAATTGAAATCTGTCCACTACTTTCATTTATAATTAAATAGCTGCAAAACAAATGGCCTTAGCTTTATTGTGTTCAGTGATAATTAGTAAATGTTAGCATGCTAATTCGCTAAAGTAAGATGCTTTCCATGTAAACATTACCTGCTAAACATCAGCATGTTAGCATTGCTGACGTTAGCAATTAGCTCAAAGCACCGCTGTGCTCAAAGGAAAAACTGGACATTTTGGGACATATGTTTATTTGTTTTGTTGCTGAGAGTTAAAGGAGAATATCAGTACCACTCTCATATCTATATGCTATGAATATGAGGAAGCTGAGCATAAAGACTGGAAACAGCTCACTTTGTTTGGTCCAATGGTTACAAAATCCACCCACTAGCATCTCTAAAGCTCACTAATTAGGAAAGTATATTTTGTTTGTTTAATCTGTTAAACCTGTTGTGGTTTTCTAGGGGGTTCAGCAGCCTGTATGTTTTTACAGAACTCTTTGTCAGATGGTCGAATAGCTTCAGAAACCCACTCCCTCACACCTTTCCAACGTCAGAGTAGGCGGAGCTGGGTCCAATCACTTTCTGATACCGATAATTCGATATTCACACCCACTGCATGCTGTGATTGGCTCCGCTGAGGTGAGCTGGGTTTCAATTTTGCTCCAAATCTCTCTTTTTTTTTTAAATTATACAACTATTTCTGTCACTATTTATGTGTACAAACAAGTGCAACGCTGTGCATGTTTTCCATGACAGACTGTAATTGTGCAGAGTTATCCCCATATTTTAACGATATTACATCTCATTGACAGCAGGCCTTTCACTCCACCTTCGGGTGAGGTCGTTCACAACAACTATAAACACTTTAATTGCCATTGTGGTTGAACATTACGCCGTAAGAACTATCTCTGTTTGACCATAACCTGACCTTTATGCGCTGGAACTATTTCTTGGCAAGGCGGAGTGACTTTGTAGCCAGACCAGCTGTTTCCCCCCCTTGTTTCCAGTCTTTATGCTAAGCTAAGCTAAGCATCTCCTCCTGATTGCAGAAAGGAAGAATGAAAGTGTTGTCAATCTTCTCATATAACTCTCGGCGGAAGGCAAATACACATATTTCCCAAAACTCGTTAGTCGTAGCCCAAGTTAAAACCGAAATCATGAAGTCTTTTAACTCAGTATTGCGAGCTGGGACATTCTATCCTCTGTGGATGTTTTGTCAAGTGAGATGTATCATTTTGAAAAACACCAAAAGTCAACATCTTTCTCCCTTCTCCCCCGTTGCCTCCCACTGTGTCTCTGTTTTCCTTCCTCTCTGTCTCTGTGTGTGTCTGTGCGTCTCTCTCTTTCTCTGAGGGGCGTGCGGGGTTGGGAATGTTCTGGAGAGAGAGAAACAAGGGGAGGGGGAGGAATGCTGGACTTGCTCCACCTGCCGTTTGGAAAGCTTGTGCCGACTCCGTCCAACAGCAGACACCATGGGAGAGGAAGGGGGAACAGATGGACCGAACACCAGGACAGAAAAACTGACATCCAAAAACTAATTTCGAGAGAAGGGTTGGTTGGATGGATGGATACACAGATAGATGGATAGAAAGACAGACAGACAGATGTTGGGAGGGATGAATGGCTGGATAGGAATGAGGGCGGATGGACGGGCGGGCAGAGAGAGAGAAAGAGAAGAGAGAGAGAGAGAGAGAGAGAGAGAGAGAGAGAGAGAGAGAGAGAGAGAGAGAGAGAGAAGATCTGTGTTTTTGGTAAATTAAGGACCACAAGCTAAAAGAGTCTTGCATGTTTCACTCACATAGACTCCATTTCACTACTAAACATTTTCCAAAGCAAATCATGAATATTTTACATTTCTAATGTTTATCTTTCTCAGTCTGCAGGCTGCTATTGGAATCTATTTATTCCAAAGCTGCTGAAAGTCCTCTCAAATGTGCATCCTAACATCATGTCCTAATCAATGTGAGGCACTCCAAGAAAGTAACTTCGACAGTATTGAAAGTACACATAATGTTCAGCATGACGGAGCAACCCGACTTTTTAGACCATGCTAATATGAATGGAAACCAATGGCTGAAAGTAAAAAAAAGCTATTTAAAGGAATAGTTTGACATTTTGTGAAATATGCTTATTCGCTTTCGTCTTCGCGGTCTGAAGGTAACAAAATCCGCCTGCCGGCACCTCTAAGGAGCACAGATTTAACTCGTTATCTCGCTCGTTCAAAAAACTGCAGTGTAAAAATGACATGTTGTGTTTTAACCGTGGTTATGTGTGGGATTATTTCTTTAACCTAAAACAAGACTTTGAGGATTTCGGACAGAGCCGGGCTAGCTGTTTCCCCCAGATTCCATGTTTGTGCTAAGCTAAGCTAACTCATGGCTGCAGCTTCATATTTAGCATACAAACATAAAAGTTTGTATCAATCTTCTCTTTTAACTCTCAAGAATTGCAAACTAATCGTGAAAATAAATGCGATGTGCGTATGCAAAATAATTCTCACGGCCTGTAACAGAGCCATACAGATGACAATGAAGGCGTGTGTCTTGTGCGTTTTTGTGAGTGTTTTTTTTACCTTCTTCTTGTCTCTCATGGACCCCTTTCCTCGCACCATAATCTTGCATCCGGTCTCTGCCTCCAGTTGTTTGGCCGTCAGTCCACGTGGGCCCAGGATCCTCCCTACAAAGTTAAACTACGCAAAAGAGCAAGAAAAAAAACACACATGATAGTAAAAAAAAAACAGGCCTGAAGGAAGACAGACACATTTCACATCACATTCTCAGACTGTCTTTTTTACAATGTGTGTGTATTTGCATGTGCTGCGTGTCAGTGTTTGTGCATCTGTGATGTGTTACTCAGAGAGACAAAAATAGCTCATTATACGGGTGCTGGCTGGTGCTGGTGGCATAACAGGACAGCGCCGTTCTCTTAACCTTATCTGTCACTAAGACTGAGTGATTAACTAGACAGCTGCCCCTCTGTGAGTGAGTGTGTGTGTGCGATTGTTTCCTTGCCACTGTCCCTCTGTCTCTCATAGCATTTGTCTCTCATAGCATTTGTCCAGCCTCTTCCTACTTTTCTAACTTCACTTTATTTGACCTAATGTTATCTTCAGTTGCAACATATTCGCTCCGGGCTCAGGGGCGACCCCAGAGTCTCTCCGAGACATGGCCGCAAATCCAGATAGAGGAACCTCTCTCTAAATTTAACCCTGATCTCAACCGTTTTCCAGTGTGTGTGTGTGTGTGTGTGTCTCCTGTTAGCCTCCTGTCATGTGAGTGAGGACAGCCTGTCATTGTATTCGGTGATTGGCGAGCTGATGCGTGGGGTAAATCATGTGAGCATGAGGATCAACGCAACTCATATCGAAGTGCTTAACTGTACTTGGCGGGAGCAGCGGCGTACTGGTCCCTTCACTGACTGCCGTGCACTTGTCTTTATATTTGGGGGAAAGACTTCATCCACCTTTTTAAGAGTGGTGTAAATATTTATGGTGTAATCGTACGTAATCAGGAAGTAAGGGAATATTGCCTTTTTGAGAAAAACAAATCTGAATCTTAAAATATTACTGTAAATTATGAATTTTTATCTTATTGGAAACACTGGCCAGGGTTTATTATCAATCAAGTCTCGATTACATCATTGGGTGTGAGCACAGATGATCTCAGAATGAAATCAGCTTGTAGATAAAATGTAAAGCTATGATTAAAAGCCTCACTGACCCTCTGGCCGCCCCTCTGTAACCACGAGGAGATAAAGTCACCGGACAAAGTAAACAGAAACGCTTCTGAAAGGTCAAATGTCATGGATTCGTCCACTCACGTCGGGGTACTCTTTGACAGGCACGTAGAGCTTCTCCTGCAGCTGAGCGACGGGGCCGACAGCTTCGGGAAGCTCCTCCATGTCCCGCCCGTTGAACATGCCACCGTTCACTGTGTCGTTGTACATGTCCTTGCGTACCCTGCCGATTTCTGGGAGACAGAGACAGAAAGAGGGAGCAAAGTTTAACCGAAGGTGTCCGTGAAAGTGTCGAGGAGCAACCGCAAGTGTCACGTTTCTTCAGACCGTCTATTTCTTAGAACGATGAGTCACGGTCACCAGGATTACGGGAGGCTCTGAGTGTGACAGCAGACAGACAATTAAGACAGATAGACAGGGAGGCAGGGAGACGGTCACAAGCATTCTGCACCACAATGTAGTATCTAACCACTGACTGCTTTGCAATCAGGCCTCCTCTATTACTGACAATTTCTGTCTTTCTATTTCTTTCTCCAACTGTGTTTAACACACACACACACACACACACACGCACACACACACACACACGCACACTGCTCCCCACTTCAGTCTGTAAATAACACAAGGAAAAACATACATGTCAGTGGGGGTCAAAGTGACCTACTTTACCCACCAGTTTTTATGAAGTTCTAGTACAGGACAGTTATTCAACAACCACAAAAATCTAAATTTTTAAAAAGCAAGAAGACTGCAACTAGTGATTATTTACACACCATTGTCTTGATTAACTGATACATCTTCTGGCATATAAAGTTTTTCCAGAGTTTTTGACATCTTCAAATGAATGATATAAACCACAGAAAAGCTGCAAAATGACTTAAACGATCAAGTTCTTGTCTTAGGTTTGGTGCAGAAGCACCAACATAAGTGAGACTATGTTTGTCTGCCTGTCTGCTTGTTTAGTGTTGTCTCAATGGCCGACGTTAGCCTTTGATGCCTTTGTAATGACACGCTAGCACAATAATAACTGACTACTGCACTACACAAATATATGCAACACATACACACAGACACCCGGCTTCAACTCTCACACACACACCCACACACACATTGCAGAATAACTGCCTCGAGGCACAAATATCATCTGACCTAAGCAGGCTGACAGGCATGTCTCCCCGCTCTGAGAGTGATAAGTCTGACCATAATAACTACAGTAGGATCCTATAATTAAAGCCACAGCTACAGGGACAATGATGATCCTCTAATAACCCACTCTGACCTGTTACAGACCAAAAGTGACAATTAAAAAAAAAAACACACACAAACAAATCTGCACAGCCAAGCAGGGCTTTTGTCACACTTCAGCTAAAACAGGGAGGGAATTGAGAAGTGAAAGAAGAACAAGAACAAGAGAGTCGAAGGAAATAGAGATAAAGGGGGGGGGGGGGGGGGGGGGGGGGGAAAGCTGTAGCAGGCCTTATCTTAACACTTCAACCTGTCATTGGATTATATATAGACCGGACTCCACCGGAGTGTTTCCGAATATGCCACAAACATGCACCCTGACAGTATTGTGACTGGCAGGCTTTCTTATTACCCGGCACAAACTTTGTTGGTGCTGTGCCCTTGTCCACATTACTCAGGCAGGAGATACAGCCAGGCTGAAAAACGAGCACGGTACAATGCCTTTCATTCTAACCGAGGGTGTCACATTATCGTGGGTGAGGGATGAACACTACATGAACACGACCAGAGATGTGAGGTTGACCCATGTGTCAGGCTGCAGAGGTTGTCTGGTATAAGAACAACCTTGCTGCGTCATGAGACATGTCACAGAGCACAAAGTCAGGACCTCGGTGATCCTGATGTGCAACAACAGTAGCAACAACAGGCCTCGGGAACTTGTGGGAACTGACATTTAAAAAAAAGCGTGCCCTTGAAAAATAAGATGCCACTTTTAAACTTTTTTTTTTTTTTTTTTTTGCATTGATGCCAGTCTTTTGTCGTCATTTCTGAAGTGCTTGCAAGAATTGTAAGATATCAACAAGTGAAGTGCATTGATAAGTTGTACAGACAGCATGTAAGCAGCCTCAAATCAAATATTTTACACAGTGACACGCTCTCGTTCCTGCTCAGGGATGGGCTGCATCATTCACATAAGCCTGCGCATTAGGTCACTGGACTAACAACTGTCTGTTTGTTCCCATCACCAACTGTGTGTGTGTGTGTGTGTGTGTCTGTGTGTGTGTGTGTGTGCTGCTCTCAACAAAATTAAAATGTGACTTGAGGTAAAGCAAACATCCAATTCACGCGCTCATTTTTAATTTACAACCACATCTCTATGAAGGAATTCAGTGTAAAGCAACATATATACAATGTGGGTTAATAATTCATCATTAGCATATCTCAGTGTTTGATGGGATGACATTTGTTTGACAAGTGCTTAGAGTCTTCAGTGAAGGGGGTTAAAACACCCGAACTGAAGCCGAGTTACCTTCATCCAGCAGCCGCTCCAGATGCGTAAAGATGCCGCTGAAGTTGGGCAGGGAGCTCATCACCTTCCTGTCGTTCATCAGCTGCATCAGGTAGTCCGGGTTGGACTTGGGTCTCTCCTTCACCTCTGTCTCTCCGACCATGGCTTTAGCTTATACAATAAAGTGACCTAGCTGACGTTAGTGGAGAAACTTGTGGGGAAATTCACCCAAAACACACACACACACGCACACGCGCGCTCCGACACAAGCGATGCGAGGACCCCAGGGGTTTCCACCGGCCTCTCTGTTAGCTGATCAAATTCAAATATCAGCTCCGGTTAAACCGACTGTCCTTCGGTTAACGTTTCGTCTGCGTGCCCTTCTTTTCTCCCCCCCCTGTGTCCAACTCTCTCCAGAGTTTGAAAAAGTTCCTTTTTGGAGTGGAGTTTGGCTCTTTTTTGAGACTTCAGGCGACACTTCAAAGGACTCCACGCACTAAAATAAACAATCGCCCATCAACTGGCCCCGGCTGCTCCGCTAGTGTCCGCCCGGTGTGTCGGTATTCTGCAGCGGGTATCGACTCCCTATCATATGATTACAGTACAGCAGCAGCACGAGTGGGATGTCAAGAGCGCGCCGCGCGTCGCCGCTATCTCAGGGGAGGAGGCTCGTGCTCGTCCCCACAGAGCCCCCGCCTCTCTCTCGCGCGCACACATACACACACACACACACACACACACACACACACACACACACACACACACACACCATACACCCACAGTATAACAATATAACAGCTCCACATATGTATTCACACTTGTTACTGTGCATCACTTGTCCTGTGAAGTGTGTGTGTGTGTGTGTGTGTGTGTGTGTGTGTGTGTGTGTGTGTGTGTGTGTGTGTGTGCGCGTGTGTATGTGTGTGTTTCCAGGTGCCCTCATGTACTGAACATCAATTTTGACGTATTTGTACTTGAGTACTTCCATTTCATGCGACTTTAGCCTCTACTTCTGATACAAAAGAAGCAAATATCACTATCCTCTACTTGGGTAAAAGTACTAATACAACAATTTAGAAATACAAGTTAAAGTCCTGCATTCAAAATCCTGCTAAAGTAAAAAATTATCATTAGCAAATTATATCAAAAGTAAAAGTACTGGTTCTACTGACAAATTATATTGGATTTGGTTGTATATTACATTATTTGATTGTTGATATTGATGCATCAATGTACAAGCAGCAAATTGTTGTAGCTGGTCAAGGTGGAGCTAGTTTAACTTTATTTAGTTAGATAGTTTAGTTAGGGGTCGGGCCCCTCCAAAGGGTCACTAGATAAATCTGAGGGGTCGTGACATGACTAGTGGGAGAGGAAATAAGAAGAGATATTCATTTTTGTGCGGATTTATTCCTGATTTGTGCTTCTATTCTGAAGTATTGCATATGTTTACCTATTTGGGCCTCCAAAAGTAATTTAAATTCAACCCTCTGAGAAGTTTGGTGTCATAAATATCTAAAATATGACAAGCGATCAGGAACCACTGGTTTAATCTTATATTTTATTCGTATGAAATCAAATTTTTACTTGTTAATTGACAAATCAACTTTCCCTTTTGACACTCTAAGTACACTTTGCTGATACTACTTCTGCACTTTTACTTCAGCATTAAATAGCTTGTACTTGTGATGAAGTATTTTTGCACTGTAGTACTGGCACTTTGACTTAACGTCCACCTTTCAAACAACATGAACCCCCCCCCCCTTCCCCCCTCTCCTGTTCACACCCTCCACTTTCAGGACTTTTGTCAAGGATCCTGAAATAATAAGAAGGTGCGATGTGTGAGTTGGTGCTCTCTGGGTGGCTGGAAGAGAAACATTATTGCTGAAGGAACAGATAGGTGCTAGTGGCTAAACTTAACTTGCTGTAAATCACACGCATGTGCACACACACACACACACACACACACACAGAGGCGAGACAACATGTGTGCCCATGCATGCCTTGACTTAAGCCTTTTGTCAGGCGCTGCTGGCCTCCCACCTGGTCTCTCTCCTCTGTCCACTGTTATACACAAAGTATGGTTTTGCCTTGTTTAAACTTACGATGGAGACTGGGTGGGATGCAGTGTGTGTGTGTGTGTGTGTGTGTGTGTGTGTGTGTGTGTGTGTGTGTGTGTGTGTGTGTGTGTGTGTGTGTGAGAGAGGGAGAGAGCAGCAGGAATTGTAACAGGGTAGCCGCAGTGTCGGTAATGGCTGGTCAGCTGGTATGGCGAGTATTCAGGGCGGGGGCAGTGCATTGTCCTCTCATAACTCCAACAATGCCCCTCTGAGCATGGCCACACATCTACCAGTCACGGGCCTCTCTCTCTCTCTCTGCCTCTGCCTCTGCTTTTCTTTCTGTCTGCCATATTTATTCAGCCCATAGTGAAGTTTGGAGTGAGATGTGATACGTAGTACCGTCCCTGACCTTTTGGCTGAAAGGACAAGATCAACTTAATATATATGAGAGCACATGTCAACATGAAGACGTCACACCTGTTCAATATCACTTTAAATCATCAATAAATGCCTCAAATGTTGCGTGTATCCCTCACTGCAGCTCCTTTATGCATATTTATTTGCTCACTTCATTTTTTTTGTCACATTCTGAATGCAAAGCAATCTATCTATATCTCTTTATTCTGAAACAGCTGATCGTTTATTGATTGCCAAACACTCTCTGGTTTTAGCTTCTCAAGTGTGAGGATTTGTTGTTTTTCTCTACTTTTTTGCTTTAAATCATTATAAATTAAATATTTTTGTATGTTTTGGACTGTTAGAAGGACAAAACAAGTAATATGAATATTATTACTATATTGGTTTCTGGACACTTGTGATTGTCATTTTTAGAGCTGTAAGGATTATTCGTTTGACAGAAAATAAATCGGCAACAAATTTGATAATCAATTAATTATTTTTAGTAACTTATCAAGCAAAAATGCTCTGTTAAATTTAATATTTTGGGGTTTTGGAGTGTTGGTCAGGAAAAAGAAGACATCAAAAGATGTCACTCTGGATTTGAGCAGAACTGAAAATGTTTGGAAACATGTGGTGGTTATTTTTTCACTCATTTGTTACATTTTATACAATAAACAATTAATTGATTAATCATGAAAGTAATCAACAAATCAGAGGGTGATGAAAATAACATTTATATCCAGCCTGAATCCATTTTGTTTTCTCGACTATATTTGGAGGGTTCTGCTGCAGAAAGAGAGGAACTCTCATCATCGGTACTAGAAAAAAATGGGTCTTATTAAGGAGTTCACGTCATTACATATAAAGGGACTACATTTCAATTGTCTCATATGTATTTCTTTGTAATTATAATCAAGCCAAAGTTAAACATTTTCTTGATCTTTAATGTTTTCCAGCAGTGGGGAGGCCACTCCTGTTACATTATCATTGATGGAAAGACACCCTCTTGTGGACTTTTAATGTAACTGAAACCTTTCACAGTGGGAAGCCCAAAGAGTTCATGCATGCCAGCAAATTTGGCAACAACAAAGAGGAAGTTTGGAAGACATTTGGAGTCAAAATAAATCACACCCAAAGACTAGTTTAAAAGTCGAACAAAGCAGTGGGAGTGTTGGTGAGATCACAAATCAGACTGTCATAGAGAAGAAAGTGAATCAGCTGGAAACCTAACTACATGTGAGAACACTGTAAGAGCTCGTTAACGGATTAGTCAGTATTTTTTTTTTGTATCTCTCTTTATTACCTGCAGTCACCAACAGAGAGCAGCAGAATACAGAAGACACTCCGGATGCTGTCTGCAGCTTGTTTGTGTCTCTTACAGGACAGTGAACAGATGTTGGCTCTGTGGGAGAAAGCTTCAGTCTTTTTTGTGAGTATGAATTGTTTGGAAAGAACATCGAAAGCAAGGTTTTATTTGGTGAAATATGTATTATAAAGGGAGTTTAGTTTTAGCTTCAAGTGGATTAGTATCAAACAAAAGTAGCGCTGTTTAGATGCTGTTTAAAAGTAACTAATAAAGTACAAGTTTGAGTTTAAGCTAACTGTATTTCCATTTTTCTGCTACTTTATACATCTACTCCACTACATATTAGAAGAAAGCATTATACCTTATAATCCATTTTGATGATTAATACAGAATATAATTAACAAATAAATTTGGATGGCTAAAAGCCCATGATAACCATTTATATCAAAGCAACACACAATTACAACACCAACCAACTAAATGAGCACACAGCAAAAACTGCTAACGGTGCATGCACGCCAGTGGAGCTAGCGATTTTTTGCTTCTTCATGCTACCTGCGCAAACTATATGTTATTAAAGTTGAGACAACATAGATTCCGACTGTATAAGTCTTATCACTCGCACTTGAACTAGCAGCCGAAGAAGTGAAAAACGTAAACCATAAATCGTGTCTTACACATGTGGACAAAAGTTGTATTCGAGGGGATATCAACGCTTTCTGGATCATTTTTTAGCTGATTCCAGCCGTCTGCATTCACTTGCATGGCATGGAGGAGCATTTGCAGACTGCGTTTGTCCAGTATCGAACAGCCTATCCTCAGCCTTGCAAGTGAAATCACGGTCTATGTCTCCATCTGGTGGATGAATCGTTGCACTGCACTCATCCATAAGGCATTGGCCTTCAATACAGCCTTGAGCTGGTCTAATAGACCAATGGGTTATGGTTTCCTTTGAATGGAAAACATTCACATCACAGTTGTATTTAGATGTAATACCTATGGTTACATGTAAATGGAATTAAATTAGTTTTACAGTTACCATCTGAGAAACAAATTGAGCAACTTCGAAAAAACATTTGGCTGGTCATTGGATGAACCATCTTTTAATCAGTCGGGAGAAGAGCGTTTTCATGCCAGTCTTCATGAAGAAATACTCTCTAGTTCTGATGCTATTGCAGTTACGCTGACCTCTTCAAGAGCCGCCATTGTTGTTTTAAACTGACAGTTATGCATCACACCAACACATAAGCCACACCCGTAGCTGCCAGTGGCCCCTTACAGGACGCTGATTGGTCTGATCGCTGGCTGGACAGACACAAACGCATGACTTGAAGCCTGACAAGATGGAATTATTTTATTATTATTAACTGATTCATTAATTATTATTCAAATGGAAGATTCCGCCTTAACGTGCATCTACTAAGACCTCTCTGCTTCACTTTATTAGCATCAGGTAAGATTCAGATGTTGTGATATGGTTTGCTAGAGGTTTTGGGCAGCAACTGCATCACTCCGAAGGGATATTCACTCTAAAAATGTAAACTGTTGTTAGACGGGAATTAAATCTTTAATTTATTCTGTTCCATCTTCATTTACCCAATAACACATATACTGAAACTTACACCTCTGCAACAATCTCTTATGTTTTACCTTCTTTACAATGCTAAGGCTATACAAATAGACCTTGTAGTCACAGAGATACACTTACTTCATTTTGGGAATGCCATTTCCGAGCAGGGGCCTGAGCCAGGCGCCTGGGGGTTTAAGAGTAAATGATCTGAATACTGATTAACACTGCTCAACACTTTGAGCTGATATTTAATATATCTAGGGATATATTTCAGTGTTTTTCTTGGTATACTATTTACTCAAGTACTATAACTATAAAATGTTGTACTTTTCACTAGACTATATTTATTTGATAACTATACTACTATTTACTTTGCATTAAATTAAAACATGTTTACAAAAAACACTGCATGCATTGTTGAATCTATCATTGTTGACTCTACTGATATAAAATGTTTAAAATAGTCACAGTTAGCTCCTTCTCAACCAGTTTGAAAATACTTGTGTACTTTTAATCAAGTGAGATTTTTAATGCAGGATTTTCACTTTACTTATCTGATTACTTCTTCCACCACCGTTTGTACATTTCTTTTGTCTGCAGTCCCTCAAGTGAATCCTCATTTGTCTCAAAATCAGCCTTGCTAATCCCTCTCAGATCGTTACTTTCTCTTGTTTGTCCTTCTATCTTCGTCTTTGTGTGTCTCCGTGACGCCAGTCCTGCAGCAGGACATCACCTGCTCACCTGGCCGAGGGGCTCATGCTAATCTAAAGCCGATTAGGCCTCTTATCTACTCAGCGCTGGTTATGTGCTTTGGTCCAACAAAAATACCGTGCAGAGTTGGCCTCTTTACTTTTCCTGCTGACTCTCCACAGCCCCCCCCCCCCCCATCTGCTCTGACTAAACCATACTAGCTTTAATATCATGGCTCCTCGTGTGTGGAGTTAGCAGCACATGTGGATCTCAGTTCAGATCTACAATGTTTACGGTGGACTGTGTTTCAAGAGAATGGATAAACAATACCTCACTGGTTGCTATTGATCAATGTATGGCCTGAAGGGATCAAAGGATTTGTATCTTGGACCTTCTGAGGTCACAGCTCATTTTAGAGCTGATTTAAGGCACACAAATATCAGGTTGTGCATGAAATCAATACATTTCCCAAAGAAAACTCACTCACAAACACATGTGCAGGCTCTATTTTGTTGGTGAAAGCATCTGGTGTTAACCCCCCCCCCCCCCCCCTCCTCTTTACATTGGACATCTGAAGAATCATCCGATGTCCATGTGAAAGCAGTAATGCCATGATTGCCCTTATCCTGTCGCCTTAATCAGGAACCCTGCAGCACACACAGCATGCCTCGCCTCCTGATCTCAGGTCTGTGTGACTCAAGGTCGAGGCAACACAACGTAATTATTTCACCATCAAATCACATCTCTAAAATTCTTTATTCGTTTTTACAATCAGCATAATCTCTTCTTCTACAAAGACACACAAAGACAAAAAAAAACGCAAAAAAAAAAAACTTTACATGGATTTAAATAAAATATTTTGCTTAATTACATTATATTTCTTTAAAAAAAGTGAACCTCTGTCTTCCTTTCTACACTATGTACAAAGACAGCAAAACAGTGTTGGAATATACATAAATGTGTGTCAATATACAGATACTGAAGGAAAACACCAAAGAGGATCTGAGATTACAGTACAGGGGTCAGGAGCCAAGATTTAGCTGCCAATTTCAGTCATCCTCCACAGGTTTGGAGTTGTCCCTGCCTCTCTACGGGGCTCAAATCCACGTTCCCATGCCTCACTCTCCGACCATGCGCGAGTCATTCAATTCATAATTTGACTCCATCTCAGGAGCTTATCCAGTCCTCGTTGTGGACAAAGGTGGACTGGAGTATAAAAAAGAGCTGCGTGGAGGGTTTAATTTGTTTGCTTTGTCTATGAACGGTATCAGCTACAAGCCAAAGTACTATAGACCGGTCAACAAAAATAAAAATAAAAATGTTTTTTGTGCTGTAAGTATCATCTTCCATGAGAGGGGGGGTTGCATAGCAACCACCATCCCCGCCAAACTATCCGACAAACAACACAACGGGAAAAAAATTACATCTTTACTTGTGATTGCCAAGCATCTGACATTTATCAATACATATCACATTTACTTGAATTATAATTTTTTTTTTTTTTTTAAAGATCCAAACCCCACCGAGTGTTGGGAACCAAAACAGTAAATCTCTTCAAAAGTATGCTGTGAAGCAAAGACGAGACGGATGTGTTTGGTTGGGGAAAAACCCAAAATGACGAACCATAACTTAACTCAGCCTACACATTATCTCTCGCTATGTGTGAATATACAGTTTATAATTAATTATGCAAGGAGTCCATTTGAAAGGAGTCCATTCACAGCTGAACATGTGAGTGTGTCTACATAATAAGAGTTGGTAGAAAAATGTAGTGATCTCACACGTCCCCTTCCTCTCCTCTTCAGGTGGGAGTGATGTCAGTTTTTTGCAGGAGGGGTCGGCTCAGCTCACCGTGGCGACAGCTGCCTCGCCCCCCTCCTCCACCTTGGTGCCTTTACCCACGGACTTCATTTTGTCCATGATGTCGGTGAACGTCTCCTTCACCGTCTTCTCCAGGATCCAGCCCTCGCTCTCGCTCTCCGGGTCCTCCGGGTTAACCAGCGTGGACAGGGAGCTGTCGATGTACTGCAGGCCGATGGTCACGGCGACCTGCAGCGGACAGGAACACATATCAGACAAATCATCTTCTAATGAGGACGGTACAATGAAAGCGTGTCTTTGAGTCTCGTTTGCAACCGTACGACATAAAAACAGAAGAATTAAAACTGCTTGTGTTGTCACAGGACAAAATGAACTGCAACAGATGGTGAAAAGAAAATTATACAGAAAAAGTCCATTTCAATTAATAACATGTTGTTTGATTTAAGGAACCAATAATAATCTAGATTAATGTTTATAAAGAACAAGTACATTAAAACCGGTTTTATCATCATGATTATAAAGGTTTTAATAAGACGACAACATGTACAGACATCAACAAGAGGACAAAGAAAACAGAGGTTAAGAGTTGTTAGTTTGATGTATGTTTGCTTTAAAAAAACAACACACGTATTATTGTATTTGTATATTTATGTGCATGTGTGAAAGCATGTAACGTAAGTGGTCTGTGTGTGAGCGTTGAAAGGGATAGGTGTGCAAACATGTTTTAAATGAAAAACAAATAACATTTATACTGAATATTAATATTCTTGAATTAAATCTTCACACTAAATGACGCCTCTATCATGAGAAATGTTAAGACCTAATTTAAGACTGCTGGCTTCAGATCAGAGAGCTCACGCACCAGGAAGAGGGTCTGTCCTCTTCACCTTAGATTAACCCATTACTCCATCTCTGAGCCCACTATCTGTGTCAGAGACGCTTGCATAAGTACTCTTAATTCTGACATTCCTCTGACCGTGCGTCTGATCAGCCTCCAGGGGGTCGCCTTATAAATCTAAAAGGTTTTTAGGGTAAGGGTTAGTCTGCTGAATTTCTGGGACAGAGGGTTATCTATGTGTCGCTATAATATCGGCTTGAGGTGATACAGGGACACACTGACGATCACAGGCTTTAAGGATTTATCCGTACTTGTTTGTCACTGCTCAGCTTCTTGGACCTTAAACAACAACAACAACAACAACAACAACAACAACAGATGTTGGCAGTGGAGGCTCAGGGGAAAGTTGACAAGCAGTGAGGTGCCATTTGGCTGCTTGAGCGTTCAGAAAGTAAAATGCTGAAGGTATGTACATGCAGGGATATCTGACAGTAGGAAAAAAGGATATAGTTGTTTGGGAATATATAGATGATAGCGGGGCGGAGTGGGAAAAGGAGGGAAAAGGAAAGGAGGGAGGAGATGTGCCAACTGGGTCAAGGCTTTGCATTTTTGTGCACGAGCTCTTCACCCCACCGCTTGATGCCAGGCCATCGAAGTCCTCACCTGACTCCTGAACAATTGTACTGAGCCGTCCCTGGGTTCATTGGTCAATAGCTGAGCAATTGATCTCATTAAATTATTATTTCTTCACTGTGCAGAAGGTTGACACTAGAAGGCTGTGTTCACTTTCATCAACTGGCGGAGGGAAGTTTCTCTGAGGTCACTTTAAGTCTGAGTTTAAGAGAACGGTTCGCCCTGAAATCAAAAATACATTTTTTTTTTCTTACCTGTAGTTATCGGCCCAGATTTGCGTTTATGTGAGGTGGTTTTGAAGATAGTGGCCACAGAGATGTCTCTCAAATACAAATGGGAGTTTATGGCAACAGTTTGGAAGCTTGGACCAATATGTGACGTACACACGAGTGATGAGGAAACTGGAAACCTCCAGCACATACACACTGATACATCTTTTATTTTGGTAAGTATCCAGCATGTATGTGTCCAGCAGTCCAACTTTTGATGTTATTATGAAAATATTTGCATATTCAAAAAGTAATTTACCTTTTTTTCAAATATAAAAAGCACATAAAAAAGCAGTGTATTCCTATTTGTCTTAAAACATACCATTTAAGTGTCACATTTTATAGCAAAGGGACAGTGAGCCACGTTTGTCTATTCCACTGTGTGAGAGGGTCCTGGATGGTTTCATAGAAAAGGGAAGTGTTTTTTAACAGAGGTAAGGACGTTAAAATAAAACACAGTTATAAACATGAATCTCTAAATTCTGACTTTATTCTCTGAATTCTCTATTTAAAAAAAAAAGAAAAATAATATCTATGAAGCAAATAGGATATAAAATGTAGTAATAGATCATATAATATATATCTATAAAATAGTTTTTAAATTCTTAGTTTAGAATTCTGAGTTTAAAGTCAGTAGAATAATCTCAGATAAACTTTACTCTTTACTCGCGAGGCCCTAATCCTCTTCCATACACCTTTGTGTCGCTTGCTGACATTTGTTTTTGAGAGTAGAATGGGCTCATTGTTGCCCCTTGTGGCAGTTGGGGATAAAAAAAAAACACTGTGGGTTTCCCTTGCTTGGCACACCACAACGAGGGGAAGAAGACGCCGCACTACAAAACTTACTTTGACAACTTGACAAAAATGTAAAATTTAGGCTTTAAAAAAGTGTTTTTAAACTGTATTTTTCCGAGTTACAAGAGAAAAGACTAACTGATTGGTTTGTTGGATGATAAACTTCCCCACCTCTAAAGTGCAGTGGGATTATCTCCTCCACAACGCTGAGTGATGGTGTATGTATTCTACTGAAATTTAACATGATGGAGTAAACATTATTCTTAAACTGAACAGTTAGATGTGAGGTAGAAACTGATTTCACATTTGCGTGAATATCTGTGTTGGTGCATCTCTGGCCCTGACCTCCAGCATCGTGACCAGCACCACCAGGATTCCGATGGTGTTCATCATGCCTCCGTAGTAGGACAGCATGGCGTAGCGGCAGCCGCGCTTCCACACGTTGAGCTCCTCCGTGTAGTGGTCGTAGCTGTAGTATGCAGAGTTGTTGGTCATCTGGAGCTGGATGCAGGGTCTGGGGGAGCTGGGGTTGCAGCAGCTGAACGGGACTCCGTCCATCAGATACTGGCCGTCCACGTTGCTCCCAATGCGGCTAAGAGGATGAGACGGAGTGTCACGTTAATGTCACGTTATGATGGGTTGGAGGTGAAAGTGAGACGGGATTAATGGTCAGGAACTATATTTGTACCTGAACTATCACTATGACTTATGCTAAAACAACTGTAAGGTTTGATGTTTATTGTTGCCGAGCTTTGTGCTTTTCATCTTTTCAGTTACTAAATACAATCAGATTGAACCAAATTCAAGGAATAAAGTGTTTCTTCAAGTGTTTCCTCAACAATAAACAATTACCCAGCTCTCTCAAAGAGGCTAAACATAGATCAAACCTTTTAAGCTTCACACAGGTGGCATTACTGCAGACTGATGAAGTGGTTTGTATTGATTTTATTGTGCTAGTGCTTCATTTGTACTCTTTTTTTGTTGTGTTTCTGAAGAACCACTCCAGTATTAATCAGGCGTCATTGATTAATACTGATCCATCGCTATCACAGGGTCCTACAGGTCACACAAACTCAATACATGGGAAATCAACTATACTTAATGGGATTGACCCAAATCAGGTCACCTGTGATAGATTGATGGTAGTAGGTCAATGGAAAGACGTGTATGATTGGATTACTAAGACCGGAGAGGGTCAGATATGGATCAGTGATTTCTGGAAACGACAACACCTGATCACCCAAAATAATGTCCCGGATAACTTTGGTCAATACGAGAGAACAAACAGTAAAATACTACACTATGTGGGAGAAGTTCTGGATACTAATCACGACGTTATGAATTAGAAAGATGGCTGTACTGATATTTAAGGATATTTAAGGAAGGATTGAAAAAACTTTGCCTCTTTGGAACTTTAAAATGAGCCATAAATAAAGGTCTTTTCCATGATTACTGTCCTGTAATGGCATCGCATGAGTTTTCGCCAGTCATCTCCATACGTTACAGCCCAGTATTATTGTAATCAGACACCCAGTGTTTACACTCATTTTAAAATCCCAGGTACAAATTATTTTATTGTGCAGTGCCGTCCCTGGCGTGTTGCCAGGTCTTCTGCTGATTGGACAGGACACTGATTCTTGAAGGACATGGACGCCGTAATCCTTGAGATTAAACACGACCTACGTGCCAACGCTCAAAATGGTCCTCTCCATGTATTGTCCTCTCAAAATGAACAGGTACTTCACAAAGAGGCCTCGTATGACTGTACTGGAACAATGCACTTATAATCCTGCTCGTGCCTTATTGACCTTGTGTATCTTTTTCTGGTCCTAATCACCTCCTCAAGTCCCTCCTCCTCAACCTTATCCATAAAACTGCATAGTAACCTCTTCCGCCCTTGCAGCCCCTGAGGCTCACCCTTTCTGTGACGATAATCCTTAGTGGAGGAAAGTGAATAATACACCTGCCCTGACTTTCCTTCACCTCAAATCCACTTACACTGAACTTAAACAATTTAGAGACAACCCCTAAAGGACCCCACCTCATCGGCCTCCACCTTGAAACGCCTTAATGACAACCTCTTCACGCCATCTCACACATTAATCTCTATAAGGTTTTTAAGAGGAATTTAGTTTGGATTTCTTGTCACTTACTCTTTGACTTCCTTCGCGCTGAAGTCCAGGTAGCGGTTGCTAACCCACTGAATCTCAAACCAATCTCTGTAGTTGTCATTTCCGCAGCAACGAAACTCTATCTGCATCAGGTCCAGGGTCCTCTTCATGTAGCAGCGTCCCGGCGTGTCCGTGTCCTTGTAGTACCTCATGCCGTTCTTCAGCCCCTCGGCCAGGGTGAACTGCAGAGGGATCCTCATTAAGAAGCACAGCAGGGCCGTCACCAGCAGCAGGGCGTTGAACCCCACGCAGCAAAACAAAAAGCCCTTCAACATGGGCTTCCACTTTACAAACTTGCTAGGGTCCAGTGAGTCGTAGCAGACTTTGCCTCCAAAGGCGTTGATGCCGCAGGCCACTAGACCCATAAATATGAGCAGGTTGGGCAGGAAGTGGCTCTCGTTGTTGTCCATAAGTTCTGAGCGCTTCCGCAGCTCGATCTTAAAGAACAGGCCCATGCTGAAGACCAGCACGCTGGCCATTACGGCGAACCAGTACATGAACCAGACTGTCTGGGCGAGCTTCACTCGCTTCTTCAGGTCAAACTTGATCAACATCAACGCCATTGTTCAACCTGAGATTTGTGCTCGCCCGTGAAGATGAGCCGACTGATAATCTAGAACGGCAGGAGCTCCGAGATGTTCCTGTTTCCCGGTCTCTTTGCTGTCAGAGTCTCCTCTGGCTGGTCCAACGGGACAGGAGAGTCAGCTCAGCCTGTGATCCATCCCACAGCAAGAACAACAGAGATAAAGAACCCAGGAGGACCCGGGGAGCAGCGCAGGAGTGTTATTTCTTGAAAACTATCTCCTCTCCCATTGTGACAGAAACTTAAAATTACAAACGGCTTAATTTCCCAAAACTTGTACCGTTTTTTGTCTTCCTTAACACACAGGTGAGGCTAATCGTGATGTTCCGTTCTCCAGGAGAGGCGGAGGATTGCCGAGGATCCTCATGATTAAACTCAAAGTTGCAGTACGTCATGCTAAGTCCCTGTAAGCGGCCTGATCCAATTTGCATAAATCCCTCTACACAAGATGAGCCTGATCGTAAGCCGCTGCCAGGGGCCATAATTGGTTTGAGCGTTCACGTGGCCATGGTCGTCTTGATCGAACGCACCAGGAGCTCTAATGGCATCAGCTGAAGTTTGACAAAGACCATGGGAATGATAGTGGAGCTAAATATGAAACATACTCATTCACAGGTTCACCGTGGAGCGACTCAAGCCCCAGTAACCCACTCACAGAAACAAAAGAGCTTTCAGGCTCACACTTCATTATTTAGAACTACACAAAAAAAGCACAACACTGAGACACATCGGATGGATAACACACACGCTCACACGTCAATAAACACGCACATAAGATAGATGTAGGAAATGTCGTCTTACAAGCTAATAAATGCATTTAAGTGCTTTAAACGATTGTCTTATTGTCACTTGTTATCTTGGCAGTTAGAATCATGTCTGTGTTGGGCAGTTTCATTCTTGGTAAAGTCAGTGAACGGCCTCTACTCTGACTGCTTCAAACTCTCACGGTGGACAGACATGAGAGCTGCAACATCGACACCGAGCAGTTGTTGTTCCTGCCTTATTCTAGTATTAGTATTGAATGCATGGCTCCCTCTTTCATATGTTTTAAATAATGTTGTTTGTTCCTCAGTTACTTACAGTCAACACTTTCCTCTTTCTTGTACATTTTACTACGACGCCTTTAGACTGTAAGAACCAACCTTTGTCTGCAGTTAACGCTTCACAAACGAGCTAAATCAGCTTATAGCTACATTGCATCACTGTTACTGCGTCTTATGTTTTCTAAATGTCATGTGACAGGCTTGCTCTGTCTTTGTCTTATGTTGACTTTTAATTGCAAATAAATCTAAAACAATTGTTAAGACATTTGTTCTATCTAGCTAATATTATTTTTTTTACCATTTATGGGCGGTATAAACTTTTAATAAATGTTTTAACACACCATATAGTTTTATGAAGAAATAATACTCATATTTGTCTCCTTTTACAACTGTGTTTTACAATACTGTAGTTCTTTATCCGTCTATACAGCAGCCTCTACTTATGAGTGACTACAGGAGTTAGTTACAAATACATCAATTCACATTTAGATCTGCTTACAACTACATTTTAGTCTGTTAAAAACCATTTCTGAAACTTTATATAGTCTATTAATGCTAATATAGGGGGTTGAAGTAAAGTGTTGCCAAGTTGACCAACTTTGTCACAGGAGTTTGGTAAAGAGGATAATGACTATTTAGTCTTTGCATTGATTTATCTTGCTGTTTGTTAAATTGTGTTGTGCACATTAAAATTGGAGCAAACTTGTGAAATGGTATCGTTTATTTTTAACTTTTTGTAGTGCCCTTTAAAATTGTACGAAATTGTTTTTTTAAGTAGACAATGAAGCATCATTATCAACAGGAAACACCAGAAACAAACAAGCATGTTATTGAGCAGGAAGCCTCTTTATTTGAGTCACATTTCAATACCTTAAAATGTCCTTTTATTCTACAAAGCTGGATTTCGTTGCTCTCTGTATAAGTGCCACTCAGGGTCGGTGGTTGCCAGCAGCATAAAGGCATCATTTCAGCAAAGGGATCATTATCTGTTCTTTATTCAAGTCAGATTGCTCAAATCCACTTCAATGGAGACCGATTCTGTACCATTGTGTGAGAGTGCTTCGTAGTTGTTACGCTAAGATTATTTGAATGGCCCTTTTAATGATACTGTAGATTTATTATACGATGGATTTGAGGGGTTTTGATCTCGGGGAACAGGAAACAGAAAAGTAGTTCTACATTTAATGGTGCTTTGTAACACTCACAATGACTCACATTTCCTTCTTTTAATAATTCAGAGTTCCCGACAGTCACTAATAGACCATTCACTGACAATTCACTACGGGGAACTCTGCAAGAAAGGATCAGCAGGAGGGGAACAGTTTCAAAAAAAAAAAAAAAAGAAAAGCTGGAGTACTGCCAACTGTTCAGGTGCGTTTTTATATATTTAGCCTGTCCTCATTCATATAAATGGGGTGGACACAATAATAGAAACACCCGTCAGTATAACGCAATAGAAATAAAGAGCAGAAAAAAAAAAAAATCTTCTAAATGACTATAAAGTGGAAATAGCATCAAAACAACCTTTACGAGCTTTGGCCAAGTGTTCCTAATAAAATGTAACTTTACAATTTATTGTTACTTATTGGCTGATATATATATATATATATATCCGCAACAAACTAATATCGGATGGGCTTTACCAGAAATCCTGCAAACATATATCATAATATTTGACCACATAGAAATAGGCATTATAGGCAGTGTGTAGCATTTAGGGGGATCTATTTGGAGAAATGCAATGTAACATTAATCATGAATTAAAAGTATTAATTAATATTTAATACTAAGTATGTTTTCTTCAGTGTATCCTCACCTGAAAATAAGAATAGTTGTCTTTTTGTTATCCTAAATTGAGCCATTTGTACCTACAAACGGAGCGGGTTCTCTTCACAGAGCTGGCCGCCATGTTTCTACAGGAGCCCAGAAGGGACAAACCAAACACATCGTAGTTCTCTTACACACTTGGCAGACGGGAGAAGTTTCAGTTGGCTGCAATATGCAACCTCGCTGCTAGATGATGCAGAATCCCACAGGCTGCACCTTTAAATCGAATGTTAGAGATTCAAGTCTTCTTTCACTGCTATTCTTAAGAGTTTTGCATTTTGCTCTTTAGCTTTTGTTTGTCACGCAGAAGAAAACAAGCCTTCAATACTCCAAAGCAGTTTAATCTTGTGTGGATAGTTTTATATCTTAGTGCAACTTTAACAGACATCAGCAGTATAAATAAACTGATCAGCAACTGATCTTTGTGAAATGACATGAAAACCCTTATTTGTATTATCTGTATTAAGGCTGAACAACGTTACATATGATGGTTTGACTGACATGTTACTGAGCAAAATAACAAGGTTCTAAAAGTTCATTCTAGGGGTCCCAGGTGGTTTTCCTGTCCGCTTCTGGAATGACGGTCCAGTTGGGGGAATGTGTTCCTGCAGCGAGCCAGTTGAAGTCATCCACCTGGCTCCAGTTGTTTCGGTCCCGGTCTAAACCAGACATGTCAAAGTCCTCCTCCAGTGTGGGATAAGACCAGGTGAACGGGGCGAAGCTCACCCCATGGCAGTCCTCTATGATGGCTCGGCTGGTGACGTGCAGGTACACCCTCGTGTCGGTGGTGTTGTGGGTACGAAGCTGCTGGCAGGGGATGGCCAGAGTGCTGTTTGTGCAGTGGTCAATGAACACTGAACTGGACACGGGTCCACACAGGATCTCACAGCTGTCGATGTGTTTCAGGTGCAGCGTGCTGGGGGAACCGAACAGGCGGACCTTGCAGTTAGACAGGTGAGTCAACAGCACGTCTCGTTTCTGTATCTCCTCAGCCGTCTTTGTCAGACACACATTCTCCATGTCGGAGAACCTGCACTGCACAGACTCTGCAGCTTCATCCACTTTGTTGCCACTAGAATCTGCAGGTGTGTCGGCCTCAGGTGAAGGAGCATCGGACACTTTGTCCGTTGCTTTGGTGCGAGCTCGAAAGGTGAACTTCTTCCTGGGCTGAGCCTCCTCTCTGATCTCCACGATGGAGGACTGGAGCTTCTGCAGAGCGGCCTGGGCTCGTCGCAGCTCGTACTGCGTCAGAAACAACATGCTGTCGTTGAGAAACTTCTGCAGCTGGAGCGTTTTGGCCGTCGCCTCCTCCAGCCGCGGAGTCACCACGCCCCGGTCGGCTCCGGAGCAGCTGGACAGCAGCTCCTCGATGGACGCCCGCTCGGTGTTGAAGGAGCTGGAGAAGTACTCGCCCTTTTCCTCCGCGACAGACTTGCTCTCTTTGGCTTCCTTCCTCCGCTCCGCATCCTCTGCCCTCGCCTGGTGCCGCTTCTGAAGCCGCTCTTGGATCTTGTCGGCACCGCTTTCGCCCACAAACCCAGCGGGTTCCCGGTTAACTTCATGCGTCGCATCCATGTTGTCGCACTGTCAGTTGTTGCGGAAGTGATACGGCATGCTTTCTTCTTCGTGACTATGGCGAGACAAGTTGAAAGGCGCTTACCGCCACCTAGTGTATCGGGAATGTCATGGCAAGTAAACCATCTAAGCAGTGATTGTAAATTATTATTAAAAATCAAACAAAACCTACAATATATTTAGATTTTAGTAAGCTACCTTCAACCCCGCAAAGTAAAAAAAAAAAAAGATTTAAATGTAATTGTTGAGGCACCTGTCTTAAATTACACTTAATATAAAGAAAAGTACAATCAAATGCATTGTCAACTCCCTATAATATAACATATTTTAAATCATCAAAATTGTCAGTAGGCTGAAGCAGGCTTGTTTATGTGCATACATGACCAGGTAGCGGCATATTTACAGGTGTTATATGAAGTACAGCACAGTTAATTGCTCTTCTGGATCTAAATATTTTGAGTGTGTGGAATCCAAGCAGTGTATTAGATGATGCCAGATACTCTGATTGTATTTTAAATTTTAGAATATGTAGCTAATATTTCTATTTTGTGTAATACATGCAACAAGTAGACATACATCACAACTTACATTTACTGTAACAGCAGATGCACTGCAGTCTTTGTTGTTATTGTAATCTTTTAATGTTAACTTTTAGTGTTTTTTTTTACATATTTTGTGTGAAGTGCAAAGCTATTTATGGATATATATTTAGTTTTTTAATGTTTTTCTTTCCTGGTTTTGTGTACATCTGGACAAGTGTGTTATGCGTATTTTGTTGTTTTAAATGAAATAAAAATAAATTCCTAAACCTGCCCGCCCTCACAAAAAAATATAAAATCAACTTTTCCCTTCATCCTTGACATGCACTCAATACACTTTATAAGCTCTCTCTTTTTTATTCTAGTTTGAACCTGCAATTTTATTTATTACAGTATTAAATTGTCACATTTCATATTTATTTACAATATTGGGATATTTATATACAGTGTGTGGTGGCATACCACTGGGAGGAATATACAAAATATATTAATATAATAAAAAAAAGTATGCTAATGTGAGTGGGATGCATTAAACTTTAATTATGTCCGAGTACAATATATGTGGATCAGTAGGTAACTAAATACAGTAACTATAATCATACCTGAGGAAACGTCAAGGTGTGGCATACACCAGAGGCCCGCCCTCTACCGTTGATAATGATTAGGTCTAATAACATTTATCTGCTATTCATTAGGGCAAAGAAACATCTTATTATGAACGAAATTAACGTAAAAAAATATGCCTTTAACAATGACTTGTTTGTTTCTATAACTCTTATTAATATTTAGCGACTCGGATGCTGCCGCTGTGGACTGATGATTTGGGTCGCCTTGTTCTGTGCACTACCCCAACAACCCGTGCGGTGATGGCGAGGAAACCCCGTTGACAAGGCACTGCTTTTTCATGACGGTGAGTTTCCCTTTGAGTGTATTATAATTTTGTGATAAAAATTTCAAGGAAAAAACACACACAACCTCCTTCCTCCCTTCCTTCAGGGAGGGAAGAGAGTTTTGAGCGGAGAGAAAAATCTATCCGAGACAGAACAGGGACAGTGAGAAAAAATATATGAGTGGGAGAGGGAGAAGGAGGAGGAGGAGAAGGAGGGGGGGAGCAAATTAAAAGTTGCCAAATGGAGATATTGGGTTTCAAGAGGAGTGAGACAGGAGTAAAGGGTTTGCCTCTTTGAGTCGTCTTTATGTTGTGCTAATCGGGATAACTATGTATGGCTCGACACGGGTTTAGTCCTCTGGCACTTTCGATGAAATCCACCCGACGTTTTCCAAAATAGGCGTCGTCGACACCGCGGCTAGCTAACCAGAACAGGCCGGTTGTTTATCGGTAAAAACAAAATTGTTGCGGAGCGTCCAGGCTTCGTGGAGCTACCCGACCAGAAATACGGAGCTGCGACAGAACCCCCCCGATTGAAACGCGTCCGGTTCCGTTGTATCGATATACTAAATGTGACGTTTTTTCATGCTGGCAGTTGAGCCCCATGGAGGACAAATGAAAGCCTCCCCAACAGAGAAAGAAAGAGCACGTCAGCGACGACCAGCCGGGCGTTTTTGTGCTGCTTCAATGCGATTATCATACTGTCCGTTCAGTCTATTTTGGGATATTAAAACTTAGGAGCTGTACATTAGCTGGTTTACTTAAACCAAACGGCACCAGTAGCGGGACTACGGCGGAGACTAACCGTAGCTTGGTCTGCGTCGAAGCACGCATGCTAGGGCGGATTTTGAGCTAAAACTTAAACAAGCTGTTAAAATTGAACGGGAAAGGTGTCTGAATTTTGACAACCCCGAGCACAAATGGGCGATGAATCTTCAAATCCAGTGTTCTGGAGCTACTTTAAACGCCATTTTTTTCTGTCAGCATAGGCACCACTTAAGCCCTGTCGTCTTTATGGAAATGTAACCAACGTTTGAATTTTAGTGACATTCGTAACTTGTTGGGATGACCCTTGGATTATTTTAGAGAACAGACTGTTAGTCGCATTTTACATAAACAGTCCACATATATAGCATAGCTTACATACATAGCATTTTTGCGTGAAATATAATAACAGTTAATAGTTTGGAAAGGTCGACATTGCTTCCTCTCACATTTCGTTGCATTGTTTCTAATGTTTGCGGTACTAAAGCGCCTCACTGCCTTTGGTAGCATAATCATCTCATTTTACGAGAAAAGGAAGTCTATTCAGTGTGGCTATTAAATAAACGACAATATCCTGTAATAAAACGACCGTTTGGCAGGTTTTTTGGCACGTTTAAATCGTAGTGTGGTTAGTTTACAGAGCCTATTTTGTTCTGAAGCCATGTCGTTCTTTGTTCTCTCTGAAACCAAAGATGGACGCTGAACGTGGCTCTGGTGTAAAGACAGCCTATGGCAGGGTAACAGCCATTTTGTAGCATTGCAGCTGTAATGTTTTACTCAGGAACACAGCCTGCATTTCCCCACGACGTCTTCAAAGTACAACAGAACCTACGAATCAAACACGATTTATTTAAATGCTGGATTAATGACTACAGGAATTGATATACATCCCCTGTGTTCTCCACATTGCTCAAACACAACAAATTACATTAAAACAGACAAAAATAATTGGACAGACATCCAAACACTCATTACCCCATTTCTCTGCTGGATCAAATGAGTGAACGTGGGTTTTGTCCCCTCTTTGTATAATGTAGCATCAATGTAGCTGCATACCTTTGCTGGCTGACACAACATAAAGCCAACACCTCGTTCAATGTAGAAACTCAAACAAACCGTGGCACAAATGCAGCAGGGTGGAGTTATTTACACTCTAATGGCCATTTTCAGTCTGTGTAGACAACCAATGTGTGACAGCAGAGGAGTGTAATGGGTGGGAGTTTGTCTGTAGGAGGGGATGAAGGCCATCCTGCCCTTCACTTACATACAGATCTCCCACCGCACTGAATAACACACTGTATCTGTCCCCCTTCCTCCTCTCCACACACCCATCTCTTTCTTTATCTCACATCCTAAACACTCCCACACACCCCTGCCTGTCACACAGTTTTAATTATGTAATATTACTAAATGCAGTTTCTCACCCTGCAGCCCAGGAAACAAAGGGTGTTAAATGACTGAACCCATGCTTCCTGCTGGAAAATCTGTGAGTGAGACACCCTGACTACTACTACTAATCATTTACAGCTCATACTCTGCTACTTCAGAATAAAAACAAGTGATTCATTGAGGTTTATTGTCATGATTAATGAAGCCAATGAACCACAGCAGCCACCTCCTCACCTGCTGAATTCTGCCCCCCCCCATACTCTTTCAGGTGTCATGGATGATGAGGATGATCGTCATCTTCTGGATATTTTAGGGTAAAAATAACTATAAAACTTTCTTTACACTACGGACATATCATCACTTTATGAATGCATGCACCTACATTTGTCTTCAACCAGCAACTCTTGTGTTGCCACATATTATTTTGCATTCGTCCATTCGTTTTAATTGATAAATAGTTATTTAACCACAGTTCCTCTTTCAAATCAAAGCCATGAGAACCTGTGAACTTTTCATTATATATATATATATATATATATATATATATATATATATATATATTGTGTCCCATTCACTAGAGTCTTTTTTTCAACTCACACACAAGTGAAAAGACATTCATGTTATGTTAAAATCTCTTCTTTACCCCTTTTCAGAGATGTGGATGCGTTGAATGACTATCTCCATGGCAGCAACAGCAAGTCTGTGAGTGACTCTTTCAGAGTGTATTCACAGTCATTCTCTGCCAAGTTTGTCTGAGTAGTTACTTCACTTCAATGCGTTAAGCATCTGCTGATTCTCTGTTAAAACTCTGTTTTGTTTTTCTGCAGATTGAGGAGGACGATGTGAATAACGCAGCTTTTGGGTCGGATGCATCCTTCTTTTCTCGTGACACGGTGAGTGTGATTGTTCCTTTGATCCAACAACACACTTTGCACACAAAGTACATGATGAAAATCATATTATACAAAGTTTAGGGGAATAGTTTGCTTCTTTTGCACAGGCTATAAAGAGACCTACGAGGAATATATATGCAGTGCACATGCAAACAGTTTCCCACTTCCTGCTCATTTCCTCTAAATGCCTCATTCAGGTCGGCTCAAACTCTGGCCTCAAGGATGGCTCTTCTACAATGGGGGAATTCGGCGACGATTCAACAGGGGCCGGCCTCCAGCTCTCCAGCAGCCTTTCATTTATCGAGGATGATTTGGGGTCCGGGGACTCCCCCGGAGGGGTGGATCTCGGGGGAGAGGACCAGCCCTTTGACATCCTACAGAAGTCTCTCATGGAGGCCGACATCACGGAGCAGACATTGGCCCAGGAGGCCTTGCTGGACTCCCAGCCCGCTCCCACTCTGGTGCAGGCTCCCGTCCCCTTCCCCTCCCAGCTGGTCTCTGGGGGTTATGGGGGGGGTGTGGGTGTGGTAACAACGGCGACAGCTGCGTTCCCCACGGGCCAGTTCCTGCAAGGGGTCTCCCAGCTGCCCAACGGCTCCGCCCAGCACATCCAGGTGTTGGGGTCCTTCGGGGCGGGTGCTGGTGTGATGACTCTCAGCAGCTTGGAGAGAACCCCTCAGCTTGTGCTGAGGCCGGGGGCGCCTGTAGCCGCAACAGGGGGGCAAGTGTTTGCTCCGACCCAAGGGCAGCTAGGCCAAGTGGGCTTACCTTTCAAAAACATCCCCCTTCAAAACATCATCATCCAGAGAGGCCCGGGAGGGACCCAGACTCTCGTCAGACCTATCCAGCCCAAACCCCTCCAACCCGGGGCTCAGACTGTCTACAGCCTCGGTCTCCAGCCCACTGCCACCACCATGGCTAATGTAGGTAACGCTAATATCGCTTCCCCCGGGGGGCAGTACACAGCCAACGGCTCTATAGTCGAGCAGCAACAAGCACATGCCCAGACAAATATACCACCGGGACAGTTCTTGCTCCACAACGGCCCCGCTGACCCCAACTCCAACGCCCTGATCACCAGTCAGAACGCGGTGCAGCTCGTTGCAGGGCAGAACTTCACCGCGCCGCAGGGAGGCCAGCTCATTTTGAATCAGGGAGTAGTCAGCAGGAGTCAGGTCGGAGGGGCTGTCACTCAAACATGGACCGGAGTTTCTTGTGCGAACCCCGCCCCCATTCAGACGTCGTGCGCTCCTGGCCGCCTGACTCTGGTGGGCCCAGCGACGGCGGGGATCGGCGGTCAAGGCCAAGTGTCGGCTAGCCCCGTTCAGCGCCTCCTAGTGACTCAAACTCAGAATTGCACTTCTCTGTCCCCTTTAGCTGGTACTGTGACGCAGGAGCAAGACTACAGACAGGTATAGCCTAACGTCCCCGATGGTGTTTCACTTGTATTCTCTTCCCTGAAAACTTTCTGTCTGACTGACATCACTTTCACTTAAACTTTTGCAGAATTCTTCATCTCCTGCCCTGACACAGGCGCAGCTCAGCAGCATACATGGTATTAAGGGCCGATCATATTTGTCAACGTATGATGTATTTAAATGTCGTCTGCAGCACTTAATGACTGACTTGTTTGTTTGATCTCTTTTAGCCATGACAACCATGACTCACGATTCAAAGCTCAACTCTCAGGTAACTCATCCTGCACCCTATTTGTTTTGCACTCATGTATATGCTGTATATGTAAGGTGGAATATGCTGATATCGATGGCTTTATTATGTACATTTTCTCTTCATAGGTCAGTGCTCAGAAGAGACCTGCCCTTCCGCCACTTACAAGAGGAGAAATGTGAGTTTTGTAAAACTTTCTATGTATTATTTAGCTTTTTTTGCATCCGTCAAATGTTGTTTTATGAGTTCGTCATTCAGCCATTGAAGGAGCTTGTCTTTTTCATCTCTACAGGATTTTACTACAGTTGAGGAAGGATCATGCTGGAGTTCAGACCCTAGATCCGCGTCGATTCAATTCAATCGACGACGCCCTGCAGAGACTCCTCCCGTACCACGTGTTCCAGGGGGCTCCACCCAGCCAGGAGGAGTTCTCACAGGGTACAGAGTTTAATAGCTTTACCTGTAAATCTGCTGGAAACTACAGCCCAGAGGTTTAGTGTGGTTATGCATGTATTTGCAGAATTTAAGTAGCTGCATCTAAAGAGTTTTTTTTTTTGTGATAGTGGATGACGAATTTGAGGTGGTTGCAACCCAAGTGCTGATGAGGACCCATGTCATGGTGAACAAATACAGACGGCTGCTAATGGTGGAAGCTGAGGTAGACGCACACATGAGCAAATACTGGAGCACACAGGTGTCTCATGTTATGACACGCAAAGGGCTAACGGGTTCCCTCTCTGTGCCCTGCAGCGTTCCAGTCCGTCATCAGAAATGGTGATGATTGACAGGACCTTCAACCAAGAGGAGCGCAGCAACCTGACACAAGACAAACGCATGATACTAGTGGATCCAGGTAAAAGAAGAAGAAGCAAGAATAAAGCAGAAGTTTTTCCCACAGAGAGGTTCTGTTTAACTCTTCTTCTCTTCTTCTGTTTTACAGACACCTTCTTCGAAGACTTCTGCTGCGGGATGAAATCCAAACTTTCCCAAGAACCCGCTCCCTCTCAGTCGTCGTCCAGCTGTAGCTGGAATCAGTCGGACAGAGGCTCTGCGGAGCCGCCGTACAGGACAGACTCCCAGCCCGGGTATGGAGACCCGGGAGGGGGTGGAGCTGTAGGACCAGGTGCCGCAGAAAGACTCCACCCTCCGCTCTTAGAAAACAAGAGCGTCCTGGAACTGAAGAGATCTCAGCAACACTACGGGCCCAGCAGCGACAGCAACAACAGCCCCCTCGCTGCCAACAGTCACCCCCAAGGTAACCTCTCACCCTTTGCAGCAAGAGGACAGACCAACCACCAGGTCTCTCACCACCCGATCCAGCCCCAGTACCCCGCTCAGCTCACCTCACCCCCTCACGGGGACACAGACTCTGCTCTAGAGGCGGCAGTCAACAGCATCTTGGAATGTTAAGACTGATATCATCCCTCGTTTTGACTTCTTTTGTGTGCGTGTGAGCGTTTTGTTTTTGTCAAACTCCCCCGTCGTAATATTTGTTGTATTCCCCCCCCCCCCCCATTCCCTGTGTGAAGAGAGGTTAACTCTTCTCTCAGGTCTATTATCTTTGTGACACCATCTCCGGCCATGTAGCATGTATTCAGTTTTTATTTTAGGTATGAAGTAGGAGTCAGAGACTCCAGGTGAATGCAGCCACTCAAGATTACCTATAAAGATCCGGGAATGTGTGCAATGCGATGTGCTCACAGATGGAATAAGTTCTTGTTTTTGTTTACTTTAACATTATTTTAAACGGGAAGGGTCTGCAATTTTTAATAGCTTGAATATAAGAGTCCCTCTCTTCACAAATGCACCATTAATCTTCTGTGCCAGTTGATTTCCCTTTTTACCGATGCTGAAAAACAGGGACGAGGAGGACGGGACAAAAATGACAAATCTGTGCCTAAATTAAGGTTTTTATTTTGAAGTGTTTACATGAAGGAGCTTTATTCAACAGTATCCATCGACTCGGTTTCTTCCTGCATTACAAACATGCACACACACACACACACATGCTTTAGTACATGTTACGTAGACTCATGGTTCGGAGGTGTAGATTTCCTTTAAGGTCAGCTCAGTGGAGACACATTCACATTGACGAATTGCACTAAACGTACTGTTGCTTATTTCAGGAACTATATGAATACGTGGCTCTCGCTAGGCTAAACACAATGTGAATATTTGGAACAGAACCAAAATCTATTTGCCTGCTTTCAGCCACCTGCAACAAGGCGGACCTCTTAATCACACTAGCGACCCGTCAAACTAGTCACACAGACGTATATATAGTAGTGTTACTGTACTCAGCAATGCTTTTTTTCTTGTGCTCAAGTCACATTTTCTTTGGCATTTTTTCTTTTGTACCTTAAAGGTATGCGAGCCCCGACACAGACACAGGACAGATACTCGATCTCAACCACTTTCTATCATTTCACCGTGTGTTTGTGTCAAGGGGAGCTTAGTCCTCAGATTGAGGAAGTTATGTTCCAGTATGTTTTACTTTTTTTAGAATTTTTATTTCATTTTTTTATTTTATTTTTTAGAAATGACATTAAAAAAGATGACTGATTTTGTTTGTTGTGATGTGTTCCCCGGCTTTGTGAATAAGACAACATTGTTATTGATTGTAGGTACGTTGGTCTGCCTTCTGCATATCGATCATATCCAGCAATCGTGACATGTCGATCAGTGTGTGTGTGTGTGTGTTAGTCTGCACACACACACACACACACACACACACACTGGGCTGTGACTGTGTTCCCATCTCGTCCTGTTGTTTGGTTGCCAAACTTCTGACTTCATTCCCAAGAGTTCACTCAGTCCCCCCGGGATGTTTTTCTCACTTTCATTCTGTTTCTTTTCAAGCGTTTCCCACATTTCTCTCTCTTTCTCTTCCCACTCAGCAGCGCAACCAAAACTCAAACGAGGAGAGAGCGTGGCCTCGTCCAGAATCACCGTCAGATCTTTCGATCTCAAGTCTTTGTGCTTTGTTAAAACAGCTCTGTAGTGTCTCCTCTGAAGCTGTGCCCCGAAAGCTCCCACTGTGAAGAGTTTTCATTTAGTTTCAATAGCACAAACGTAACTTACTGTGATATTTCATCATGATAAAGAATTAATCCGAAATATTGGACATGTAATTCGGTTCCTTGTAGGGCCTTTTTGCAAATCTACAGAAATCTGCACTATGGTTTTAAGCAAGAAAGGGAATTTATTTGCCAAAACCAGCACAGGACCAAAGCTTAGGATAAATGTGTTCAATGTTCTCAGGTTGATTCTGGATCGTGTCACCTTTCTCCTACAATCGAGTCTGTGAAATATGCTCGCCAATAGGCGACAGGAGCAGACTGAAGGCCTTTTACATGGGTTGATGGAGAACACATCTTGTCTTTTTTTTTTCTTTTAATGCCAGTGGCCATCTCAGCCCGCCTGTATCTCTGCCTCAACCCATCTAGACCTCTTATATCTTCCAGTACACTCTGACATGTAAGGGTCATGAGAGTTCTTTTATTTGCTCCTTCAAGTTGTTGCTGCAAGACGTTGTGCCTCTATAGCACTTAAATCCACGAGAAAGTCAGTTTAGGAGTTGCACAAAGTAGGGCCGTGTTGAGTGCTAGGGACACGTCGTGTTGTCCGGATGCATATCAGCGTGTGAGGGCAGGAACATCCTGTGCTTTTTCTCCCCCGTCTTCAGTTCAGAAATGTTTTTTCTGCCTCCATTTTCACTCTTGATTTGTGTAATTTGTTGTTTTGTACAAAAATGAAAAGTGAAACACAAAATATTTATAATTTTTGTATGGATAAAAAAAAAAAAAGAATGTAAAAAAAGCAAAAAAAAAACAAGGAAATGGAAATTATTTTTATTGTGTTGGCTAAGAAGAGGCATCAAGAAAACCTGTTACAAAAAAAATATGTAATTTCTTCATTTGTAGCTAATGTGTGTTCACTACAGCAGCAAGGAGAGTCAACAATAAATTCATTTTGAATACGATAAACTGGTCCAGTCCAGACGAGAACCTCCTTCAGCGGCCCTCCATTACTATTCTTTGAGTGTTCACTTACTGGCACCGACGGACTGAGCATGCACAATAACATCATGTGACAGGGGAAGCACTTGCAAAAAGAAAAACAGATTTGAAACCCTCTGCTACACAGATACGATCTTCTGACGGATACTGACGTTAGGATATTTAGATTTCCATGTTCCTCTACATCTGGGCTGCCAGAGTAAAGCTTTTAATCAAGTTAAAACATCTCTTGGTTCCCTTTAATCCTCTCATTGACCCCGGCACCAAAGCCTCTGCACAAAGGGGCTAAGAAAACTATGCATAGCAAACATTTGACTGCACAGCCCATTTAGTTTTGGTAACACAACAGTGACACCTAGTGGGGAATCATGTAGCGGGCCACTGATGAGCCCAATAGAAACTAGTTCTGTTCTGTTCTGGACATTGTACCTTCTCAAACTGAAATAAGATACAAAGCTATCTCGGTTAACATCTGAGATAAACATAGATAAGTGAATAAATAATAATAAAAAGGTCATTTATACAAGCCACAGTGCAGTGTCCACAGATGTCCCCTGCAGGTGCAAATCAGTTGAGAGTGAAACTTGTTAAAGGAATAGTTCAACATTGTGGGAACATTTCTTATTATCACTTTCTGGTGAAGAGTTAAGATGATAGATACCATACTCTCATATCTGTCCATAATATAAAGCTACAGCCTAACTTAGCTTAGCATAAAGACGGGAAACAAGCTAGTCTAAAAGCCTACTTTTTGTATGGAATAAACAAATAAGAGATAAAGTGCTTAACAAACATGCTGGTAGATGGATTTTGTTACAATTTAACAGAGCAAGGATAGCTGTTTCCAGTCTTTATGCTAAGCTAACCAGCTGCTAGCTGCAGCTTCATATTAAGGTTGTAGAAGAAAACAAGAGTGGGTCTGACAGTGAGAGCTACCATGTTGACAAGTATCAACACAAATCGTGTGGAAATGTTTGGATTCATTATATATTGTATGAAGAGAATAGACGCCTTTTAGGGCTGAAGCCTCCCTCTGTCACAGCTGCTGTTTCCTCATACACAGTCACGCTTGTCCGGACATCTTCCCTTGACATTAATGGTACTTCCTCCAGCGATCACGCTCTGGAAAAAAAACAAAAAAAACAACCACAGACATGCTCAGTTATCTCGGTAGCTCACACCATGGAGCAAACATGAGAGTAATCCACACACTTACTGATGTGAGGGTAACTCCAGATGTAGCTGAGCACACAGTATCCTGCTAACAACATGCCCAGTCCACCTGCACCACCTTTCTTCACATCAATATACCTCTTGTAATACCACTGCCAGCCTGGTGGAAGCACAGAAGAGGGGATTGAATACACACGTTAAACTTCCTACATGACTAAATATTAAAAAGGAATAGTTCAACATTTCATTTTCTGCCGAGAATTAGATGTTAGCCGGTTAGCTTACACAAACATTGGGCCTCGTGGTGTGTTTTCTGAGTTACACATATATTTGTGTGTGTGCGTGAGATGAGTGTGTTGTTCACCTCTTTGCACCATTTCCACCACATCTCTTGGGCGGTTGGGGGTTTTGCAGGCCAGCCACTCGGGCAGCTCCCTCAGTCTCACCTGTCCAAGACTCCGCTGTGTCAGAGCACCTATAATTATTAACACCCATGAAGAACCAGTGACACAGATAAATACACACTCAAAACACATCCTCTTTTTTATTAAGTAAACAACACTAAGAATCTGGCACCAAAGACACATTTCAGTCCGTACAAAGAAACGTTTTGAGGTTTTTTACCATCAAATACTGACCTGTAGTTCCTTTATCAGCAGTGTTTTGTTCCCTGACCTCGAGCTGCGACTTCAACCCATCACCGGCTCTCATTGTCTCCCCCCTCGCTGCCGGCAGAGGGCTGGAGAACTTAGCGAGTGACGGTGATATTGTGAGGAGTCCGGTCACCTTCAGCCCGTCGTTCACGCCGACGGAGCGTAGACGAGGCGAGGCTTTGCTCACCTGAGACGATAGCTGGCCAGGAAGGAGCGGAGTTGCAGGGGGGGTTAGTTCAGGTTGGTGCAGAGGGATTACGGATGCTTGCTTGGACATCAGACTGATTTTGCTGCTTAGATCGTCAGTAGTTTCCATCTGGCTCAGGATGCTCGGCCTGCCAGACTGACGGGGGGCGTTCGCTCGGCCTAACGTGGCTTTAACATCCTGGAGGGTAATCCGGGCCCAGTGGCCGCTTCCTGATTTCAAGAACATCTTATTCACAGCTTCCCCGTCGTCCTCCACCCAGAAGTTGTCTCTCGCACTACTTTCATGGACTTTGCAGTCCAGCGAGCTCGAGGTATCTGTGGTTGTGGGAAGGGATTGTGCAGCCTTCTTCGTCTTTGACGCCTTCTTTTTGGAGGCAGCTTTGGGTTTGGCGTCTGTGGACAGAAAGGCAGGGAGGGCGTCATCTTTTACCGAGTCTGGATCAGTTCTGGTCCCAGCTGTGGTCCTGGAGCTTGGAGGATCTGCCACAAATGGAGCTGAACCAGAAGGCAGGTCGTCCGAGGCGGACCTGGTTCCCTCCAGTGATCCCTTAGAAACCTGTTCGGACTTTGCAGCTTCTATCAAAGCACGGAGACTCTGCTTTTTGGGCTTAGAGATGGAGGGAGACGGATGCAGCGATGGGGAGGAGGTGAGGGAAACGGTGACAGAGGAGGGAACGACAGCTGTCTTGATTAGTTCGGACAGCTTCTGTTTCGTCTTCTTCGTTGATGGTGGAAGTGAAGCAGAATCCAGGGACGACGACTGTGTTGCTGCTGCTGATACCACAGACTTCTTCTTCGATGGTGGACTTGATGTTACCGACAACGTCTGTGTGGACTTTGCCGTTAGTTCGCTGAAGGCTGCGAGCAGCTGAGAAGACGGCGACGTCTGATTCCCCGTGACATCGTGTATTGTTGGAGGCGTTTTGGAGCTCGCTGCTGCTTTGCAATGCGGCAGGTGACTCTTCAACCTTTTGTACGTTTTCCCGCAGAATGGGCAAACCTCTGAGGGGGCAACAGAGAGTGTGGTTAAAACAAGTACAGTGTGGCAGTGTGGTCAACATTTACAGTTATTAACATCATCGATTGATCTGCTGATCATTTTCTTGATTAATCAATTGTTTTTGGCCATAAACCGTTATAAAATGCCAGTAGTGATGTATTTAAATTGCCTGTTTTGTCTAAAACTCAAAGATATTCAGTTTACTATTTTACACACAACACAAAAAGGCACCAAAACTGCACATTTTGAGAAGCTGGAAACAGAAAATGGTTCAAAAGCTAAAATTATCAACATAGTAGTTTATTAATTTTCTAATCATAGGCATCGGAAGAAATATTCAGACCGTAAGTAAAAATCCTGCATTCAAAATTTTACTTAAATAACAGTACAAAGGTATTTGCACCAAAATATGAATGTACTAATTTTGCAGTAAAAATACTGGTGTAGAACAGAACATGGAAATATTCAAGTACAAGTACTTCAACATTGTCCTTAAGTGCAGTACTTAAGTATGCATAACTTATGATACTGTAAAATAATACTAAATACCGACCTATAGCTGATTAAAAGTACACGTAGTGTCTATTATTCATTGAATGGTGCATATGTTCTTTACTTTGTGGGCTGACCTTGTCATTGAAGGAAAATAACTGACAGTAGAGCCCACTCTACTGTATTTCATCACTCAGCTGTACAGTGAGTCCCAATACAAACAATAATACAAACACATGAAATATTAACTGTGGTTATAGGGCACGTGGTGTCGCTCGTGAAGGACAAATAAACCCTAATTGGGACACTTACCAGAGCTCATTTTTGCACGCGGCTGTAAAAACAGTCAACCAGGTTGAAGCATTTTCCAAAAAGTTAGAACAGGAAAGTTGTAACTGCGTCAAACAACGTAACGTGACATAAATCATCACATTAATGCACAGTGGTTTCAACTTTCAAACAGTTTAGCAGACGCATGTTCACATGTTTTGATATAACTGTTGCTGTCACGGGGAAGGACCCTTTAGGTGTCGCGTCAGAAGCCTGAATGTAAATTGCTGAACAAATATCGCTAAATTAGCTTTTAAGTATTGATCTATAATTTAGCAACGGGCTTTAAAACTGTAATCATAAGAGCTGGGTTATAACGGGCCTGTCTGGTACAGAGTGACAGTTACTTGTATACATGTTTCATCATGTAGTAGTGAGCCGTTCAGTGGGTGTGGTGCGTCGACTGAATTGAGATGATTCGCTGCTGCCTACTTCCGGTTTCACGTAAATCCCCGAGCGAAGCTTTATTTTTGTGAATGTAGTCTGTCAAAATCCCCACTAGAGCCTTTAATATAGTGGTATTGACGATAATATTTGGTAGAAGACCTTTAATTAATAACAAAAAGGATTTTGGCCGGTCTGAAAGGAGAATACCAGCCAGTGTTTCCTAACATGAGCTAAAACCAGCATGTTTTATTTGACAAAAAGGATCTGAGCTGAACTTACTCCTGGCCTTCCTCAGCAAATGGAGTTGCTCAGTCGTCCTTAAGTTTTATGAAGTATTATTAATGTTAAGTAGGCTAGGAAACATGCTTAACTTACTTACTTGAACTTACTTTGTGTGTACAATACAAAGACAAATATTTGTATTTAAAGAAAAATTTCAGAAAGGGTCTAGTTCACACAATAAAAGCACCTCACATGTATTTGTTATATGAAATAACTCATTTAAAACATATTACACCTTGTATATGACTGCCAACTTATAATATAAAATATGTCAAAAGAATGTTTAGTTGAAGTGTACTTTTAATGTAGAAATACAAAACAATTGTTCATTTTGTAACATATCTCCTCGCATTTTTTTGGGCCAATGTTAATCATGAAGAGGCAAAATACTCAAGAGGTCAAATTAATAAAAAGATGGTCTACTTTCATTGGAAAAGTGTATTTTATTGATAGGGTTAGAGTGGCATGAGACTTGGCACAGGAATGAATTTCAAGAAGGTGATGAAAACAATAAGACAACACATCCTAATCAAAAAAAGGTAATCTTCATTGGAAAAGCAGTGATTTGAAAAACAAAATAATCCATTTCTACAACCATTTACATATACGGAGATAAACCTGACTATTATTTACACGGCAACAGATTACAGTATGTACAAAGCCAGAACTAGAAGCAAATAGACGCTCACAGGCGCTTAATTTGGGAAGAGAATGTGAACAGTCACAAGAAAGCATGGGGTGATTTGGATTAGAAATACAGATTCAAACAGTGCCTGGGAATTGTCCTCTAAAAAAAAGAATTGGCCCCCTAAAGAATACAGTCGCTCCAGTAGCTTTTTCTTGTCTACATTGTTCTTTCAAGAAATTTAAAATGCCTTTTTAAAAACTCCTAAATAGGTCAAGTTGGCGTATAAAACACAAACAAACCTTCGAGGGCTTTTCAGAGACGCCTTGAGTCACAGTTACAGTATATTCAGACAATCTAGAGTAAATCTCTCTACGTCTACGAACAGACATTCATCATTTCAGTCTGTCCCTTTACAAGGCATCTAATCAGAGATGGAAACAGAGAGAGAGAGAGAGGGGGATTCTGGGTCAAAGCCAGGAGGATCCAGTACCAAACACCACCCAGCTAACTGTACTGAGGCCTGGCCACCCAGACAAAGATTAAATTATTCAGTTAGTTCACCAACGACGACTTCAGCATCAACGCTGGTTTTGATTCAACCCTGAGAAAACAGTGGACTGCATGTTCACTTGATGGCACGACTGCCTCATGCGCCATTCAAGGTAATTTCTGTCCTCGGAATGGCCAAAAAACAAAAAGGACAACTCGCATCTTAGCCATCTGTTGAAGGCTTTAATTCTATAGAGGCAACAGGCACAAATGCAGGATTTAAACAGTGATTAGGTCTACATAAGACATTATAGGTTCAGTCTTGTGGTTTGTGCCCCTTTCTTGCATTTTTTCCCCTCAGACAAGGTGCCAGTGCTGGAGCCATTTACCACATAAAATATTGAACTTTCTGAACGCTTTTTTTTCGCCACCAATGAACTGGTCCTTGTCCTGGCAAAAATGTCTCGAAGGCACGAGAAAAGGTGATGAGTGGGACGAGAAGAGGGAGGGGCGGTGTTACGCGATAACAAAACAACTGTGCAGAGGGCGGGGGGGCTTAGAAACCATGTTCGCTAAGCAGCACTGGAGGGTGCAACAGAAATAGTGGAGTGATTTTTTTTTGTGGGACTAGATGAATTCAGTGCTTTGGACACAAACTGGCAAATCAACATTGACTGCATTTTGACCGCCTTAACTCTTTTGCTTCCATGTTGTCTAGACATCGTCGTTCCTGTATCTGTTGCTTCGGCAGGTTGTGTATCTGGTTCAGAGACCATGTGCCCGGTTTGTAAAAAGTTTCGCAGGTTTTCCGCAGCCAGGCGCTCGGGGCCAGAGGAGAGAGTCTCGAGACGAAGCAGCAGGGATCAGATGTTATCCAACATCTGAACCTCCCGCCTGTCTTTCTGTATAACCACAGACAGTCTGTTCCCCTACCAAACCCTTTAACTAACAAGAAGACGACTCTTCAAAAGAGGAGGGTAAAAACTAATATAAAAACGGCTGGAGAAGAATGCTGACGTCTAACGGATTCTTCTGAGGCTGGTCCTCTTTCTGAGTCCTCGTCAGGAGCGAGGGGGGGGAGGGGGGGTGGTGGTCTGTCCCCATTCAGGTCCTCTACTTTCACAGGTCGACAGGGGTCATTGGAGCATGAGCTGTTTGAGGTTGTCGTGGAGGATGGTGTCCTTGACGTCCCGGAACACCAGCCTGATGTTCTCCGTGTTGATGGCCGTGGTGAAGTGGTGGTACAGGGGCTTCTGGGTGGCGTCGCGCCTCTTGGCCCGGAAGCACTCCACCATGAATGCCTGGACGTCCGGCAGGTCGTGCTCCTGCCCGGTGTACTCGGGAAAGTAGTCCTTGAGCGTAACGCTCTTCACCTTCTCCTCCAGCAGGTCCATCTTGTTGAGGAAGAGGATGATCGACACGTTGACGAAGACGCGGTTGTTGACGATGGTCTCGAAGATGTCGAGCGATTCGCGCAGCCGGTTGGTCTGCCTGTCCTCCATCAGCACCTGTTGAGGACAACAGTACGGTGAGTACAATTACTACTGCGGAAATGTAACCACACAGATCTCTCAAAGTGCTAAATGTTCTTTCTGGAGCCCAAACGATGCATCAACCTGATCGATTTTTATCACAAGTAATTGAGGTAATTTAGATTCACCATTACATAGTTTGTAAACCAGAGGGCATTGGAAAGTCTTTTTTTTCCAATTATATATATTTTCTTGCTCAGTACATATCTTGGTCATAATTATATAATAACCAAATTTGAGGAAATCTATCAAAAGATGTAGTTTAAGTTACAATATTTACATACGATATTTCATTTGTGTGGAAGGAGCTCATTCTTTCAAAATAAAAGACAAATGTCCTGTGTGTATTTCTTGCGTTTATCCGGACTAAATCATGACCCTAAAACTGTGAATTTGGGCAAAAGACGATACATAATATAATGAAGACATTTTTTTAAAAATATGGTATTAATGGGCACAACCTGCACATGTGCACAAACTAATTGAGTTTTATTTGAAGGCAAACGTGCTGTGGCATGAATCACAACAGAATAAGAGCGCGTATGTAGACAACAATGAGGACTTATCAAAAAGTCACCAAACATTATCTTTCAGAACAAACTGATTAACTTGATGCTTATCGGGCTATCACAGGCTCGTGTGTAACAGAGGAATAGAGACGCCATGGTCACCTGGTCGTATTCGGAGGAGGACACGAGGAAGAGGATGGAGGTGACCGAGTCGAAGCACTCGAACCAGCGCCTCCGCTCCGACCGCTGCCCCCCCACGTCCACCATCTTGAACGGAACGTTCTTGATCTCAAAGTCGTACTCGTGGATGCCCTTGGTGGGTTTGCGAGCCAGCAGGATGTCCTGCTGAGTGGGAACATAGTCCTGGAGGGGAGACGGAGAAACACGGTGAACGACCATCTAACAGACTGAGCTGGTAGACGAAGGAGGAAAGACAACACGCCAACTTTAATATATTATATAGAAAGCTTGTTTTGCATTGTATTAGTGGGCTTATGAAGGAGAACATGTTATGTTGTTTTCATCCAACATGGGGCCATCGTTAATATGACGTAGACTTTCTATCGAGGTCAAGGAAAGGCTCGAAAAGGGTTATAAGCAGATTATAACAATTTAATACATGTTTACATTGTAATGTAGTTTTAAGTAGATACACGTGATTATCAACAACTACAAGTCCTGTAGGCTCCAACAGTGGGCTGGTGTATAAATAATGGATGACAACATGAAACTGAGTTCAATACTTCTGAGGCCTTTCCTCACGGAGACATGGCTCCAGCTAATAGGAGCGTCTTCGTCAGCACCGTCAACCATCCCGGTTGCTCGTTAAAATGGTCCAGACGTGTTGCAATAGCAACTTTAACATGTACACGTCTGATTATAACAATCTGTGAGGACAGAAACAAACTTACCGGATCGCTGAGCTTATCCAGATTATCCAAGAAATACTTCACTGACTCACCCTGCGACAGGACAGAGGAGGAATGTCCGTTAATTCCACACAATTTATTAGATTCAGTCATTTCAAAGTCTGCATGTTTGCTAACTGATAGTAGTGAATTCAACACAATGCATTTGTTGCTGTTGTAGCGGTAGGAAAATATGTCCCTTTAGCTACCACACACACATACAGGTAATCGGTTTGTTTTCACTTCCAAACCGGTGTGTGTGTGTGTGTGTGTGTTCGGCCGAGAGCTGAGTCGCTGAAGCAGGATGCAAAGTATTTGGTGTTGCAGAAGACACGTGTTCAGAAGTGTGTCTTTGATGTATACAGAAGTGTGGCTAGCTTCGCTCGCATGTGTGTGTGTGTGTGTGTGTGTGTGTGTGTGTGGTGGTGGGGGGGGGGGGGGGGGGAAGAGATGTTTTTTTCTAGAACGTTCTGACGCTGTTCATGCACATTTAGTGCAAGCCCGGACATGAGGCCGTCGGGACTGAGACGCATTCCTTTATCTGTGTCCTGAACATAAACCAAAAACTGCAGACCAGATTTACCCCCCCGCCATCTTTCCTGTGACCCAGTGTCTCTACTGTAAACACACCACACCCTTTATTGTTTTGCAAGTATTTTGCATTAACGACACAGTAAACAAAACAACCTTTGCTCTAAAATTCAAATTTGATCAGCAGTAGTGTTTGTTTGGGCAGTATTTCTGGATTTGAATCCCCCCCACTGCACTGTAAGCTCCTGTTCTCACCTTTTGATCTTTTAAAAAACTAACCTGACCTGAAAATCCTGTGTGTGTGTGTGTGTGAGTGCGCATGTGGGGAGTGTGAGCAAGGCTAACATTACACAAGGGCGGAGTAGAAGGGCACGGCGCTAAAGCCAAAAGAAAGACGAGCTACCTTACTAAGAAGCTAATTTTAAATTCTGGCCACATTTTCTGTCAACGGCGGAGCAGCAGAGCTCGACCCTCCAGAGGACTGGGGGTTTGCAAATCGTCAAAAAAGCGACATGAGTAGAGCAACAACTCTGAACTCTATCTGTTCGTTATGAAGCACGACTGTGCTGTGAAAACAAAAGTGAAACATAAAATGTCAGCGTGTCCTTTGAACTGTAGACTCTTGAAATGTTTCGGGGCGGGGGGGGGGACCTCGTTCTATGCAAAGCGAGAGGATCTGTGTGTGTGTGTGTACATATGTTATTAATGATAATAAACAAGAGAGCCCGAGATGTGATTTGTGATGCAAATACTTAGAACAGGATGGGTTGTATCTGCTGGCAGAAAAACAAATTTGTCCTCGTAAACGAGAGCAGGGAATATTTAACAGCTGCCAACTGAACAACTCTTCAGATGCTGCTTTTGGGGTTTTATTGTTCGAGTTATTGTCTGAATGGGAGAGCTCGTATTTTGGGGAGACGATGCCCTCTGGTAGCGCGAATACCAAATACCTCGATATCGATACTGTGTCGATATCGTAGGGTTGACTATTTGTGCTTTGAGATTTTTGATAAATAAACATCATTAATGTGGATATAAAGGCTAAGTGGTTAAAGGCAAATAACAGAAGAACAGTTCATAAAATGACAACACTTTACTGTAATAGAAAAAAAGACTTATGTCATATTAGGATATCCAAAACGATATCTAGTCTCGTATCACAATAGATATATAATATTATTCCTTTCCTTTAGGTTTGAGATTTAATTCAAAATCAAGGATTTATACGCTACAAACGGCTGCAGCTGCTAATCATTGATTAACCTGATGATTATTTTTTTGGGGGATTAATCATTCAAAATCACAAACGATAACCAAAATAGTTCTACAGATTACTTGTTTGTTGACGTTTCAGCCATACAGTAACCTGTGTTATTCATACACCGACTGTAAATAAAATAAAAATATGAAAACTTGTAAACGCAACAGTAAAGTATTCTCATTAAAGAACATGTATTCAATATTTCCTGATCAATACATAAAAAATTGAAATATCTCTTTCAGAAACAAACGATTCAAGCTAAAAATAATAAAAGAATAAAGTTTGTTCAAGCCTCTAAAATGAGATGATGACACCAACTTTAATATCTTTGAGTTTTGTATTGTTGACAAAACAAGCAATTTAAAAGTGATATTTTATACACCAAAATATGATAAAATAATGGTTAGTTTCAGCCTCACATGCTCACAGATCGTATGTGTGCATGTGTCCTGGTACTTATGTAACTGGAGGTGTAACAATAACACTGAGTGGGAGAGTTAGAGCTCTGTTTGTGAGCATAAAGCTGTTTAACTACAGATCAACATTCCAGCTCTGATCACTCTTATTCCCCTTTTTCTGTCTGCACAACCAGCTGAGAATGTGTGTGTGTGTGTGTGTGTGTGTGTGGGACACAACAAAACGCCATTGAGAACGGTTCAGCCTGCTGCAACTGAAAGGGAAATGTAAATGTTCTGCTCGTGTCTCATTACTGAAAGCAAGCGTGTTCCCGACTGCTGGATAATGTAGAAAGTTCATCACATGACCGGACAGAAAATTAAACAAATGTAGTCGTTGCAGGTGGTGAAAGTGACACCAGGCATAAATGAGAGCACAGGAAGGTCCCAGTAAGGACACGCCAACGTACCGGCGACCACAGCTGTTATTCTGGGGTAAAATGTCAAGTGTGTTAAAAAGACGCCGAGACATAAGGAGCGGGGAAGGTGTAAACAGGAAGCTGAGTCAATCACATGTCTGACCGCTCAGAGAGAGACAGAGAGAGAGAGCGAGCGAGAGACCCAAGAATTACATGGAGAGAGAGGATGAATTAAGAAGAAAAACCCTGTTTCACTTTCTATTTCCACTGTCGTTCAACTCTCTCACTGGGACTTTTCTAAAAATAAAAAAAGCCCAGAAAACTCTTCCTGATTTTGGTGAGAGAGAGTTGTGTGCAAAAAATCTGGGCCTAACTTTGTGTAGATCTGTGTCAATGCTACGTACCAGCTGAAACTCCCTTCGACGGTCGTATGCGTTCTGTATGCCCGAGTCGTCCCACAGAGCTCTGATGGCGGGCAGGTACCGCAGGAAGACGGACGTCTCCAGCCGCCCGCTGGCCATCTTCGCCGACCGGGTGTCGATGGCCATCAGGCTGTCCCCGTGCTTCTGGTTGTCCGGCTCACCCCACGGGATGTGCAGCTTCTCCCGGGCGTCCACCAACACGCGGACACCTGGAGAGGAAGTGAAGACACCTCGATAAGAGAGAGAGATAGAGGCCCACTGGAAGTGTGTTAAAAGAGGCCACATGTGAGTGAAACCTAAGGTGGAAGAGAGACTAGAAGGGCAGGTGAACTGCAATGGTGACCACGAATAACAGGTGTCCTACAAACCTGTTTGGTCTGAGAGGGATGTATGAATGAACGTAAAAAATATATTTCAAGGTATCACAACCACTCAATAAACATAAACCTATATCACTAATATTTATTAAAAAAAATTTCTTCTGTAATATTAATAATTGACACATGATCTTGCAAATGGTGGAAATAAATACATTTGTGAGGCTTATAACAATAAAATATTTTTTGTCACAGAGGTATTAATGTAACTGCATGTTAAGGTGTTTTTTGTTTACACTAAATTAAATATTATTAGAAGATTGTCCAAGTTAATTAGAGTACTCCCTGTACATACAAAGAGTGGAAAAACAGGAACACCTTACAAGACACACTGGTGGGTTTACCCTCCATTAGCTACATCCCTGTTAGCCGTTGAGCAACAAAACTCGCCGATGGCTGTTTGAAACCAACGGCTATGATTCAATTTTAAACCGTTGAATATCTAACGGCTACGCGGCTATGAACTCATTAAAAAGGGGTGATTTAAGTAGAGACACGGTTCGTTAAGGGTGTGCCGACAGCAGATGTAGACTGTTTATGTACGTCCTCTCTCTCTCACAGCCCAGCGCTGCTAAACAGTTGTGGAAACTTTCCCCATCCATTTTTTTTAAGCGCCTTTCCGTCTTCATATCTCAGCCCCCCTCTAACGTCTCTCTCCGCGCGAGGCAGCGACGGTTATACCTTTGATAACGTTGCTGTAAATCGTGGCTCTGAAGTCCTCTCGCGCTTGCTGGTCGAAGTCCTGGCCATGGATGATCCGCATTTGTTTGAGGAAAGTCGACTTGCCGCTCTCGCCAGCGCCGAGCAGCAGGATCTTCACCAGCCGCTTCACGTACGTTTTCTCCCGGGAGAGACATCGGTCGATCTCCTTGGACTTTCGGAGCTGTTCCACCTCTCCGGTGTTCAGAAAACAGACGGGTAGACACACTTTTAGCACGGACCTGGTCGGCAGGAAATCCGCCATGTTCGCACAAACTTCATCGATGCTAATTTGATGCGCGTTCGCGGGGCGCGGGCACGAGACCAAGCCCCTTCCCTAAACTCAGGAAGTAGTGCTGCTGACTGTTTACCATCAATATTAAGTCGCGTTAAGCTTTGCTTCTTTATGTCTTGACTCACACAAACACAGCATTTTATTACACGCACAGACATATAACTATTCGATGTTCACGTAGAAATACGTCAGGTGAAGTATACATGTGTAGATATGTAATCTTAACGACGCTATCACACAATTTGTAATTGAAACCTTAAGTATTATAAACTTGTTAAACTCAATTCAAACGCCTACTTTTTTGTTTAGCTGACAAAATAATTTATAACTGTTAAAACACAAGACTTGACTTGATATCTGTACTGATGGTACCCTGTCGCCACCTGCTGGTTCAGTTTTGTAATTGCATAACTGCTAGAAAAGGACGCGCTCTGATTGGTTGATTCCCCTCTCTTTAGGTATGCTGCCTTTACGTGCTGTTGGAAATATGAGAATATATACTTCAACGCACTTCAAAAAGGTCAATGAAATAGGAAATGTAGCCAGGATACCCCTCAATTTTCTATGAGTAGACCTTTAGGGAATTTAAGAGGGTACTGTCATAGAAAAGTTGTCAATATTTGTTGAAAAAAGTGTTACACTTTTATTATTTTGGACTTTTCTCAAAATTGTATATCATTGATTGTTGTTTTGCATCTGCTTGGTTGTATTTTTAATAAAACCCCCAATTCTCCTAAAATTTATTTAACTATAACGTTCACTTGAATGATGGAAAATGAGAACGTAACACCACAATTCAAATTTCCCACCCTCCAAGCAGGAGCTTATGGGGAACACTTGAAGGCAGCATCAGTGTCTATCGTTGCACTTCCCTTCCAGCATCCCCACACGACACAGGACTCTCAGGCGACACAGTGGCATTCCGTGTGTGTCTGTGAGGGAGTGATCATTAGACATGACCATTAGAAACACTCTCCGCGACCATGGACAGAGGTATCGACCACGCATGGCTTGTATCAAGAAGGTAGGCTATCCTTTTACATCAGAGATGATGATCAAAGGGCTGCTCAGGCTAGACTATACCTGCAGACGCACTTATAGACCAGTCACTTAGATGAATTCTCCAATATTGCTTGGGCTGTAGTGGTCTGCTGTATCCCCATAAACACAGGCTGTATTGGCATTTGTCCTATAAAAAACTGCACTAATCTCTACAGGTCCTCAGAGGAATCCTGGTTTCTTTATGCTTTTAGTGTATAGATTTATTTAGGTTTTTGCAAAGCAACAAAGCCCACAGATATAATTTGGGATACAGAATGCAACAAAGCAGACAACAAATATACCATGTTTCAATTATGCATGCAAATACGCATTTAAGTTACCCGATTGATCAGAATTAGTGAAAAAAACACAACATTTAATAGGAACCAAGCATTCAGAAGTACATGCAACAGAAGGACAAGACATTAAAACCTTAAACACATGCCATCTTGGTTTCAGTGGGCACTCTCTACCTGTCTGTCACACTTAATGTTAGACAGTTTTGTTGCAACCTTTTCACAGTGATAAGGTCGTTCAGTTTAAGCATTAATCCTGGATCAGTATCGGTGCTTCCAGCTACACTAACCAGCCACAGGAGAGAACTTAATCCAGGCACTGTGTGTTGCACAACAGCAGCCCAGTCCTGTGGCCATGAGCGAGGCTCGACTCATCATCTCACATTTCAAATTTAAAAAAAGTATGCAGGAAATAGTTAAGATAAAAATATGACTATTGTACCCGGATACAGCACTCACAATGTCCTGCTCTCCAGGGGAATGCTATACTCATTTCCAGGAGAACTTTGTGTTTTGGTCCATGAAAGCCCACTTTGGTCCGGCTCAGCCTGCGGCTTATGGCCTCTCCAGCATGACTTCAAAGCACAAAGCCACTTCAAACAGGCCCGGGAGCTGCATACACACTCACTCCCTCCCTATCTCTCTCTCTCTCACACACACACACACACACACGCACACAAACTCAATTAATGTACTGCATGATTTCTTGCTTTCCAGTTCACACCTGAGCTGATGATATGATGAATTAAACACCGTTCAGGGGGCAGTGACTCACCGCAGAACCTCCCATGCAAGCCAAACAAAAGCTATGAGATCAGGGCATGAAACAAACTCTCATCTCACCGCTCCCCTTGTTTAGATGCAGTGTTAAGCTTCACGGTTAATTGTCACATTTTTTTTTTAATAGAAGCGGTGACAGAGTCACTAAGTCCCGCAGCATTGGCTTGATAGAAATAATTAAGCGTTGATAGCAAGCCTTAATATCACAAGGGGGGGGGGGGGGGAATGTGCCTCAGAGGGTTCAAATATGAGAGGCAATTAGATTTCATTCAACAGAAAAGAGGTTAACGGGGATGATGAAGATGTGGATAATTATCATCATCGCCATCCTGTCCTTGACATTGGAACAGATTTAATCCCCAAATCCATCTCACCTCATCTTGATATTCCTTTGCAGGCAGAGAAGGTGCTGCTGGAGATGCAGGACCCGAAAACAGGAGTTAAGTCACAGCCCCAGAGGCTGGTTATAACAACAATACCCCATGCTATTACTGGTAAAGAGCACACACACACACACACAAACACACACACACACGCACACACGCAGTAGGACACACTTGACGTTATTCAGCAGCTGCTTGAGTGATTGCGGCTGCATAGTCTCACTGGAGGATACCGGAGCTACCGACTCAAACTCGAGAGCTACAGATTTAATCTCCATGACAACCCCCGTGGTCTCCGAGCGGTCGGGGAGAGAGGGAGAAAGTAGGAGGTGAAGGAAGGAGGGTGATGGTGGTTGAGCGGGCGAGAGGAAAAGAGCTACAGAGACAAGAGAGCAACAGAGGAGGAGGAGGAGGAGGAGAGGAAACCTGGACTTTTACGTCATTTGCGAGCTTTGAATCCAGACAGTTTAAAACAGATGAACGAATGAAACCAAACATGCAAACATGCAAACATGCAAACAGCTTCTCCTCTCCTCTCCACTCCTTTTATCTCCTTTCCTTTCCTGTTCTGTCTCACCTCTCCTTTCCTCCTCCTTTCATTTCCTCTCCTTCCCATTCCTCACATTGTCTTTCCTTATTCCCCTCCTATCTCCTCTTTTCTCCTTTCTTTTCCAATTCTCTAACCTCCTTTCCTTTCCTTCTCTCTTGTCTCCCCTCATTTCCTTTACTCCTTTTCCTCATCTCCTCTTCTCTCATTATTTTTTCTTGATTACTCCTTCATTCCTCTCCACTCCTTTACATTTCTGTCCAATCCTCTTTTCTCTCATCTCCTTTCCTTTCCTGTCTCTCCTCTTATATACCCCGTTTTTATTTCCTCCTCTCCTCTTTCCTTTCCTCTCCTTGTTTCTTGCTGTGCCTCCTCCTCCACATCAGCTCTAGAGGCTCACAGGCTAACAACACAGTCAGTGGCGGTGTATCAGGGGTTTGTCATTTAGAAGCCCATCTACCTATCGACACACACAAACACTTATTTCTTGGTGTTCGCCCTCAGAGCTGCTTTTCTATCTGCTGGTGAACATTTTGTTACCCCTGACTGTTGCTTTCTATCTGTCCTCATCAGGTGAAGACATCATTACATGGTTAGCGGACAGATTCCAAGTAGACACACAAGGTGAGAGATGAGGCGGCAGATGCCGTTCATACATTAAATACACAGTTTGTCAGTTGATTTAATTCCTGCTCGACTCTCTTCCGGTTGTCTCCAGAGGCGAGGAGTTTTGGCTCCATGCTGGTGGCGTTAGGATACATCTACCCTCTACAAGACCACAAACGCTTAGTGATCAAACCAGACGTATCTCTCTATCGCTTCCAGGTAAACACACCGCATTTCAAAACCCCAGAGCCAAGGCAGCTCTTAAAGAGATTTTTAAAGGTGCCTCGTGGAGTTTTTTTTTTTTTACCACAAATAGCGCCATGAATGAATGTTTTTGCATTCGCAAGAGGATGCACAACAGTTAAACAACAGTTAGTGGCGGTAATGTGCAAAAACACGTAAGAATAAATTATGATTTTATTTTACTAGGATTGAATATTGATCCATGGGCAGTTTTTATTCGGTGCAAGGACTGAAGTTTCGATGCAATGCACGTTTTCATCCGAGTCAATCAAAGCTGAATGCTGATGAAAACGCACATTAGTCAACGTTTAGGACGATTAGGACGCTAGCTAGGTGGAGACCAGTGTATCCTATAATGAGACTGATTGCATTTTTCATTGGTGCCTTTTTGGGCTGAAGCACACAGCAGCTTCTAAGGGAGATAATTATGACAGCTATTATGTATTTTAATTATAGATTCATCTTTTAAGTCTATAAAACCACAAACTATTGTAATACATTTATAAAACAGAGAAAAGCAGTAAATTAAACATGTGAGAAGGTCATTCCAGCTTTTAAACGAAATGTTTTCACATTTCCGCGTAACCGCTCTGCTCTGCACCAGACGGGTGTTTATAGTGCTATTACTCACTATTCTTTTTGTGACGTAAAACCACAACTTGGTTTGCTTTTGGTTTCCTGAGCAATGATAAATGACTCCTACTTGGCTTCTGGTCTGTAACCAATACATCACAATAACACTTGTGACTTTTGTCCTTCCCAGACACCGTACTTCTGGCCCACACAGCAGTGGCCTGTTGAGGATACAGATTATGGTGAGTGGGACTGTAGTGGCACACATTTTATCTCACATCCTGGTACCAAACACTCACATGTTTCCCTTTCATTATGACAGCAATCTACCTGGCAAAAAGAAACATACGCAAGAAAGGAATCCTGGAGCTGCACGAGCAGGTGAGACTGAGTGAATGAGAGCGATTCATTGAGTCTGCTGGCATTTACTGAGGTGTTGTTTTCTGTCCACAGGAGCACTATAACCGTCTTCACAAGTGGATGAATCACAAATGGGATTTCATAGTGATGCAAGCTAAAGAACAGTACAGGTAGGTGGTGTGACAAACTAAGAGACGTCCCCTTCAGTTTTGAGATCAAGAAGGTGTTACGATGCTCCGTGTTTGTGTGCGATTTCTAGGGCCGCGAAGGAGAGGAAGAAACCGGACCGTGTGGTGTTTGACTGCCAGGAGCGAGCCTACTGGGTGGTTCACAGACCTCCGGTGAAAACACAAACACACACACACACACACACACACACCCACACAGATAGTTATCAGACATGTACTGCACACACACAGGATACGGCTTTGTGTATATCAGTGGATTGCCAGCAGACTGAGACGTCTGGAAATAAATTGCACTCCACCTCCATACTTCCCAGGGTATCTCATTATCTCCACCCATGATGCCTCATTACCATTGCATGTCCAGTCAGAGGAAAAGGGCACCACTGATTAATATTTCACACTGCATAGGAGAATGTGGTGTGTGGCGGTTTGCACCTAGTGGCATTGTGAGTCTGAGTTTCACCCTGTTTCATGAGGCTGGGTTACTGACCAGGAGGCTCACTCCATAACCTCCAGAAAGATTCAGGTTCACAACTTTCCAGAACACAAATCTTAACGTTGGATAAAGCCAGGTTCAAAATTTGTGTTCTATTTTGTTGACATAATAGAGTCAAAGGTTTTTATTGAGGCGCTTTTGGATATCTGCTTTTATCACTCCACAAATCAGAAAATACTGTGAATAGCCATTAAAGACAAATGTGTCTAAATCTCTTTGGTTTCTACAATTGTAGCCAAAATATAAGGGAGCTGCCATGAGTCGATCGTTCTACTGAGTTAGATTGTTAGACTGCTCTTAAAGGGAACCTTTTAACTTGCAACTTTTCCTAACCTGCCAAAGGTCAAGACACTAAATGACGATTACTGGAAACATTGTGTCACATAAGAAGAGTCATAAAGTCAGTGAACTGACTCAGACGTATCAGTTGAACAGCAACATCCATCTAAAGTGTGCTACCTTTAAGCTAACCGGTCATACCAGACACAGGCTGTAGCAGCAAAACACCACTTTAGATATAGAGCGAATACTTAAAGAAATAGTAGCTTAGAGGTGCTGGTAGGTGCATTTCTCTTTTTACTTTGCAGACAGCAAGGCTATCTGTTTCCCCTTGCGTCAAGTCTTTATGCTAAGCTAGGCTAATTGCCTTGTGGCTCTTTCTCTGTACTGCACACACAGGCAAGAGAGTGGTATCAATCTTCTTGTCTAACGCTCAGCAAGAAAGTGAAGAAGCGTATTTTCCAAAATATATTACTTTGATCTTTTGTACAGAAACTTCCTTTTAAGTCCTTCATATTTTCTTCCATAGAAAGGGTTGGGCACAGAGGAGGCCTGCACACTGGCTTCCAAAAAATAGTTTATTTCTCTTTTAAGGCAATGAGTGGATCTGTAAACATCTTCCTCCCGCAGAAAACGTTTTTCTTGAGATGCATTATTTACATACAATACACAGACTCATCCTTTTAATCCTAAAAGTCAAAGTCAGCTTTCTTTCTAACACAACATCATAATCCAGGGACAGACTTATCCTGCTGCTAAATGTGGTTTAAAGTCAAAACATGTCCGCTGAAAACAAACACATTTCATTAAGTTGTAATGTTGTAAACAGTGATTTCACAAAATCCCATTTTACACGTGACTGGCTGCTTGTCGTCTCAGATGGTTGGGAGGAGTGTGACACAATGGCAGCCTGGGATTATCATTATAAAAACAGCCATCTGCTTTAGATAATGAGTCCTTCGGTAAACACACATTGTGAAATCATTGTGTTGTTGTTGATGTGTGTGCAGCCAGGGACAGTGAGCGCCATGGACTATGGACTGGATCGACTAATAGATCCAAACGCAGACGAGGTAACAGGTGAGTCTCTGTGTGACCCGGGTGAACATAATTCCTGCCAATCAGCTTATATTCAATAAGAGGCTTTAATACATGGATCCAGTAAAGGATGCATGTCCTCTACTTTCCTTTCATTTCCCCGTCTACTGTTTCAATCATTTGAGTTATCGGTTACTGAAATTAACTTCTCTTCTCTTTCCTTGTCTTCTCTTATCTTTTGCAGGCATTTCCCATGTCTCTCTTTTTGTTTTCAGACTTTTTAACTGGTTATGAACACCTACACACACACACAACCCTCATGTTTGTACTTGACACAGCTACGTACATACTTAACCCTTACCTGCAACCTCGACTTTAAACTTAATTCCAACCTTAAAGGTAAACTCCACCGATTTTACACTTCAAGATCAGTTCACAGGTCTTAAGTAGTACGACTAAAAAAAGGTTGAGTCAGGCCCTTTGTGGCTCCGGAGGGGGGGCTGTGTGAAGTCTGATAAATGTGATGTCATGAAACTTGAGTCAGCGTGGGTTGAGGTTAAAGACTACAAGTTTGAATATGAAAAATATGCTGGAGATGTGGAGTTTATGAGCTTACCAGACCTCTGTTGCGTTGTGGGTAATGTGGACGCCAAGTTTTGACAAAGAAGAAGGATACATGGAATAAAAGGACAATATTTATGGTTCTACAGCATCGACGTTGATACTTTTTAAAAACTGTCGATCATGAATCAGACAACGTTATAGGAGTGCAGTGCTACATTTATTGAGTACTCTTTTAACCCAAAAGTTAAGCTAGGTTTGGTAATGTTGAGAAACTAGTGAGTATTCTAGATTTTAAATACTCAGTGTTACTCAAAAACATGAAAGCATGTACAAAAACACGCCAATACACACAGACCAAAATCAATCTTTGTCTATGCAAATTTAGATTTATTTTGTGATCTCACAACATAACCTTTAATACGTTTTCTTCCTCAGGCCAAAACACCCGACTTCTACGAGAGAATCGTGAGTGAGGATTTAAAGTCCACTCTTTCTCTGACTTTCTCATCATTTCTCCTCCCTTCCAGTCGTGTTAACCATCAGTGATCCTTAGAGACAGACATTTTTATAGCTGTCATCTCTCTTCCGCCTCCCTGTAGATGATCTTTACCCAGCAGGCCATCATGAGGCCCAGAGTGAAGTCATCGGTGTCCATTAGCGCGTAAGCTAGTCCATCATATTCCCAGTCTGCTTGTATCTGTGACAAACCAGTCACTTTAGATTGGTTACATCATATCGTCTCAAAATAGCATCTCCACTGACTGACCTGCTGAAAGTCAAGCACAGACGATATAGACACAGTAACTGCAGGTTCAGTGACTTGTTATTACCATGGTATCATTAAGGCTGCTGTTTAATAGTTGAAAATGATTAGCATGAAATACAGAGTGATAGACGATCATATTTTGAATATATTACTTCATATTTGTAAGATATCCTGCTATCTAGCAAATTGTACCCAAAACACAAACTTTATGGGGAAGGTAAAATATTTTGCAGTATTTTACAGACCATAATGTTAATCTTTCTCCCTGTTCTTGCAGCTTGGTGAAGTACTGCGCCACCTATAGAAGCCACGACCCTTTCCTCTCCAAGTGTCTCCCCAGCAACCCCTGGCTCACTGATGACGCCACGTACTGGACCTTGAACATGACCAAGTGAGTCAGCTGAGGACGATAAACAATTGATAATCAAGAGAATCATTTTCGAATGACTTGTTCGTCTTATTTGTGTATTTAAAAAGTGTGGAAATACCAACTAAAATGCGCGTGGAGAGGTGGACTTTCAGCTTCGCAGAGCTGCTCTCAGACCCTCGAGGACGAGATGATTTCAGACTCTTCCTGAAGAAAGAATTCAGCGGTACGATGGTCGTTATTTAAAAAAAATTGATTACAGAAGTGTTATCGTACTGTAGATTCATTTCTGCTCACACAATGTTAATATTTCAGCCATGAGATATGGGCTGAGAGTAGTTTTCTTTCCTATTATTTTCTATTCTGTACCGTCTTAGGTGAGAACTTGGCATTCTGGGAGGGCTGCGAAGATCTGAAGTGGGGCGAAGCTGCGACGATGAGAGAGAAAGCAGAGCACATCTACAAGTAATGTCTTCATTTACTCTCTGTGTAGAATACATTGAATCTTGACAGAGGTTAGTCATAGAGCAGAAACAATTAGTCAAGCAACTGTTTTGATAATTGATTAATGACACACTCTGGTTGCAGTTTTATATCATCGTGAACTGAATATCTTTGTGTCTGTTGTTCAGACAAAACAAGAAGACATTTGGGAAGTTTTCTTCCCTTTTCATTGACGATGAACTCGTAACTATAGCTGTCAGATAGTGGAGTAAAAATGATGTTATCCTCTGATCATAATGGAGTAAAGTACCTCAAATTTGTACTGAAGTGCAGTACTTGATGCAAGTGTTTTTAACTCTCCTCATCCCAGGACATTCCTGGCACGCGGTGCACCGCGGTGGATCAACATCGACGGAAAGACGATGGAAATCACGGTGAAGGGCCTGAAACACCCACACAGATACGTCCTGGACGCAGCCCAAACTCACATCTACATGCTCATGAAGAAGGTCAGTAAACACACCACAAGATAATGGTGGCGTCATAATTCCCACAGGCCCGCACTCGCCATCACCAAACAAGCACTGATCCATGACGAGTTTGTGTGTGTTTTGCAGGACTCGTACGGGCGGTACCAGAAATCTCCGGTGTTTAAGGACACGCTGAAGAAGGCCATCTGTCCTGAAGAGCACCAGTTCAGGCATGCGGCAGCTTTTAACTCCCACATTTATGCATTAAATGTACTTTTTCAGACGAAAAAACTTCAGTGGTTTGATTTGCCTAATAAAGCACAAGAGCATCAAATGAGGAACATTATTCACTACAAAGGACGACTTAGGAGTGACATTGGTTAGAAAAACCTAATTGTATGTCTCTCATCTGCTCTGGCTGATATTAGTTTCCCTGTAGCTTCCTGAAACCACCACATTCATCACTTTCCAAAACTTAATTTTCACCTCGTCTCTTCCTCCTTCCCTTCTCTCTCCTGTTTCTCTATCCTTTCCCTCCCAGTGACGCCCAGTTGGTGCAGAATGCAAAAAAGAGGCGGCCCAATCTCAGCCCCATCATCCTCCGGCAGATGGAGCAGGAGCAGAAGGCCAAGATGGCCGCCAACGTTGACATCACACAGGTCATGAGCAAACTCAGCAAGCAGGGCAAGGAGGCGCCCCCCCCTCCTCGTCCTCCTGCTAAGAAATAAACACAAACACGCGGTGTTCATGGATTTTATAGAACTATTTTGTGGAATCGTTAAAAAAAAAAATACGCTGCAGTTTATTTATTAATGATAATGTTTACATTTTAATGCCATTTAACTTTTAAGTTAGGAGCTGTTGTAATCAATATTTTTATAATAACAATGGGTCAAATGACCGTGTTTAATGTGAAAGGGGTCGCTCGTAGTGATGAACATCACTGCACTCTAGGGAGCTTTATAACATATTTCAGTTCATAGATTCGGTTCTACTACCTGCAACTTTACTGTTCTGGTTCACTCTTATAGTTTAGTATTTTGTGATTAAAAATCACCAAACAGCAGATATACAGAGTTAGCAACTATCTGGTGACATAGTGGAGTATTTAGCAGCTAAAGAGACCAAAAACAAAGATAAAAAGAGATAAATATTGGAGATATGTTCAGAAATAAGACAACAAAATGCCACAAAAATAGATTTATTCTACATTTATTGAAACACAACCCTGCAAACATGACACTTTGTTTTGTTTTCCCCACCACAAATTAATGTATTTACCTGGAAAATGTCTCATAAAATGAGAGGTATGGTTTTGTGATTTGGTTGAACTGAGCCTTTAAACTCACGTCTATACACAAGTCATGACAAACGGCCATACCTGTTGTTACCATCTGTTACATTTCTGTCCATAAAAGCTGTAACTGTTGTCTGTCATATTGTTTCTCATAATCGATGTGTTGTTCTGTCCATCTTCACTCATACAGTGTTTTGTATTGTACAGTTTGTTTTCTTTGTCATCAGTCATAAGCTAATAAAACCCCCACAAACCATCGCATGTTTCTCTGTTTGTTTTGAGTTGTCATTCATTCACTTTTCTTCATATCGTTTGATTGTCATGTAGCCTAAAAGTAGTCGTAGTCGAATACGTATTTTATCAGGTCAGGTATTGCTTATTATGACTTATAAGTGTTCATCATGTACATCATGGTGTAAAAGTAAGTACAACATTTTAAAAACGACCTGAAAGTTTTCCAAAATGCACTCGTATTTTTTTCTGTTGCCCTTTGACCTCACAGCTGTGCCGCTTCACCACTCCCGTCCCCCACCTCGCCGTCTACTCCGGCCTCACCGACTTCCCCACCGCCAACGCCTCACCTTCTCTCCCCTTCCTGGCCCACACCCCGGCTTGTCCGTCCCCCATCAGCGTGGCCTTAGAGAGCACCTCGGCCTCTGAGCGGCAAGCGGAGGCCAGTGGGGGAGAAGGCGAGGGGGACCCTGCGGCCCGAGCACCGGTCGGTGGGAATGTGTCCAAGTCTCGCATGGCTCTGTCCCTGCGTCGTCTGCTGAAGCGCGGCTGCACCCCCGCCTCCATGTTCGCCAGCTTGTCGCCCAAATGCCACTCAGCTACCGGAACGAGTAGCCGCATTCAGCCAATCAGCCCAGATCAACCTAGTCAGGCTCCACCCAGACGGATTGGGAAGTAAGTGTGAGACAAATTACACGCTTTATCTTTTTTAGTTTTAGTACATACTGCAAGCTGCCGTTACACAGTATGTACTGTTGCATGCAGTATGCAATCAATTGGGACACACTACTTCCTCATAACATTGCACCTTGAACTTTGGCCCTTCTGCTCATAAATCTGCAGTGTAGACTCAGAGGATTGTGGGTCAGAATAGCCAGTAAAGCATGCTGGCTTGCAAACTGCAAAATGGGTTGAAGTATTTGGCATGCTGCGTTTGACTTACTACGTATTGGGACGTACTAAATCTTCTCTGGCATACTAAATAGTATGGTAGTCTGAGTATTGGAACACACACAAAGTCAGTCTGCACACTCTTTTTGAATGCGATGATTTTATTTTAAACAATAAGGGAAGACATCCCAGGTGAACAGGGAAAACATTATACACTAGATGTCACTATGAATCTTCCCAGTGTACCATTAAGACAATAGTCTTTTTTAAAGCTGGCACTTATAACTCATTTTTACATTTCAAATCCAATGTTGTAGAGCTAATAACTTGCTGCCCGCATTGTATTTTATCAGCTTTTTCCAGATTAAAGTGGATATTCCTCCAGAGTGCCGAATCTACCCGATAGAGTCTGAGGACGAGGACGAGGAGAGCAGGGCTGCCTCTCGTGGAGGAGTGGGAGCCAAAGAGATCATCTGTCCCTGGGAGAGTCTCACTCCACAGAACGGGACGGGCTAATCGGCTGCATTTACACAGGTATTAAAAAATAGAAGAAATAATGGGACTTTTATAATCCGTCTATGTCTGAGCAGGAGGATTTTAGAAGAGCACACACAGACATGAAGGGGTAAAATCCCTGTGTAACTGTGTTTTATATATTCACCACAAAGGCCACAAACGACAACACAGATATCAAACAACATGACACAAAACGGTCAATCGGGGACTCTGACTGTTTAGACTGAGCATGGACTTTCTGTGTCCAAGTTTTAACTCCTTATAGGAAACCTACGGTATGTTTAGAGCGTCTAACACACATTGACTGTAGGCCTGAAAGTCCCCAGTCACATGTCGGCTGCAGCATAATCCTCTTCCCCACTGTCCACGCTCATTATTTTTAAAAAAACAAACAGTTTTTCCAAAATATGGCGAAATACAGTGTTTTCACAGCTGTGAGGATTGAGTCTTAAGTCCACCAGTGCGAGACCCTTCCCCTCTGAGAAAAGATTAACTACAGCCATCAAAGAAGGCTGTAAAGGTTTTTTTTGTAATGTTTTCTTTACATTCGGTTTGTTTTTGGCTTCTTCACACAGTCAGGATTATAACTCTGGTAGAAAAATCCCCTCTGTGAGTGATTGGTATATAATTTAAACAGAGACGACATGATGTTAGCGCCCTGTGGCATTGCAGCTGTGTTTACCGACATCGCAAGTTGTGTTCATCCATATTTTTTCCCCCAACGAACCTGCACCTTACAAGCCAACAGGCAGTCATGTGTTTGATACTCGAAACATATGCTTTGAGCGTTCCTCTAACTACAGCCTTATTGACGCTAACCCTTACAGATGTGAGCACCAGCTGAGCCAGCTGTTTAGGTTGGATGTTTAGTTTTGGGAGGACCATGAGGACAACAGGGTGTACGAACATGAGCAAGAGCTTTGAAAACTTGAGCTGTATAGCTTTTGCGTTCAAACCTCATTCTGTATCTATTCAGGCACAGTAGCCCGACAGCAGCCTTATCCACCTTCGCACACCTGAAATATTTTGTGTTTTCTGGCCTCAGAAGGTTTTACATAGCAGGCATGTACACAGACATTCAGGGCCTCAAGATGACAACAAAATAAATAAAAGAAAGTATATAAACTGTTACTTTTGTGAAGTTAATATACATTAATATTTACATCCAAGAGAGTGATAAACTAAAGCAGAAAGACATATTTGGACTGTGCATATGCCTGCTAAAAATATAATGTATTTATATATTTATTAAATAATGATCAGAAGTAGAGAAGTGTTCTTGTGCTGCTGAATAGACTTAGATGCCTCATCCGCAATTTACTTACCTCTTACACACATTATGTGGAAAATAGATGCAGGTAAAACGAGAGCACATGAACAGCTTGTCTGCATGTCGCTTTGTTGCTGATCCGCTCCCGACAGACTTTTACGAATGAAGAGTTGTGACAGTAACGGGGAGTCGGTCGACTGTTTTTGTATTTAGCTCCACTGCTGTTTTGTAGCTGTCGTACGCGGTGTACTACTCTGAGCGAGGCGTTGATATTGTTCTCGCACTTCTCTCCATCGTGGGTCGATGGGGGAACGGTTCAATGTGAATTAACTGTCGGAATGTATTCTCTTTACCATGTTTACAGATACAAGAATGTGAAAAATACTTTTCATTTGTTGTATTTGATTTGTACATTCCATGGCTTGTGTCAAGTGCCTCAATAAATGACTGTCTTAAGAAAAAGAGGTTCACCTTCTTAATGAGATGCTGCTGTTACATGTTAACTTAAAGGAGTAGTTCACCCACATTACAAAAAAAACAAACATTTTCTCACTAATATGGATATATATATATATATATATATATATATATATATATATATATATATATATATTTAGCAGTACTCAAAGTACAGAATATGCTAACTAAATAAGGTTGTTTTGTATGCTGTTGCTGCACGCTATTCTCCCACAATGCAACACACACAAAAAAGGAGCTGTTCAGAGCTGGAACAAATTCAAATAAATTGTGGGTGGTGGTGAGACAGCTCAAAATAAAAAACATCTTTGAAAACAATTAAAACAATCAACGTCACACATAGAGTGTAATTTCCTGTTAGTATGTTGCTGTAAGACTACGGCAGATATGGGGAGGCACACGTGAGCGATTAACTAAGAAAGGAGTTTTATTCAACAAAAGTAATTTTACAATTAGTTTAACACATGTAACAACGTACGAGTTCAGACAAGTGATACACGCAGGAAACAAATCCTTCCAGGTTAACTAAGGTAATGGTGAATAAAGTTTACAGCAACTCAAAAGTTGAACATCGCACATGGTGGTGCCGGGGGGGGGGGGGGGGGGGGGAAACAGACTGCTGGGATGAGGCAGGTCTTATAGACTGGAAACAGAGGCCAGCTGCTGCCAATTCCTTGATGGCCTCCAGCTCCAACCAACCAGGAACCAGGAACTCTGAAAGACAAACAACACAGCAGCAACACAGCTCACACAAGCTCTGTCACAATGTGGAGTGGTTTTTGTACAGTTAAAAGTACATAAACAGTATACTATGACGATTACTACATGCTGTATGAGTACAAACAATTAAACTCCACAAAGAGAAAGCAACAGGTTTTTCCTGAAGATAAAGTACTTATTTTTGTAAATTGGGTGGACTGACCTTTTAAAGGATCTCTAATTCAACTGAAATAGTTCCTGCAACGTACAATAACATTTGTCACCAGCCTCAGTAAGTGCCACTAGGTGGCGATATAGCAGCAACAATGGGATCAAGGTGCCTTTTACATAATAAAACACAAGCTGGTGGATGGGACTCTAAGATACAAATGCAATAGTTCCCTGAAACCTGAAAAGACACAATCTGCATTTACGGTTTATCAGAACGCTTTCCTCGTTATTATTTGGATTATATGAAATAATATTAAACAGAGGCTTGACAGAAACAGCTTTGCCCTCCGCACCTGATATCTAATTTCAACACAGACCTGAACAAGGTTTAGGTGAAGGTATGAACATCGCCACAATCTGATGTCCATGCAGACATTACTGCAGAGTACAGAAAACCAGCAAGTCAACATCGTTTGTGCCATCAATGAGGTTTCTGAACTGAGGCCGGAGCTTTGATCTGTGTGTGTGTTTTAGTCTCCGAGCAGATCGCTATCTCACAATACCCACACAGGGACGTCCACACACAGTCCATTCATACATTAGCTTACCAAGGGGGAGGGAATTTATGCAAGACATTTAGCATTCACTGGAGGTGTGCATATATTAAAATACATTTGTGCGTGGAAGCATCTTTTAATGAAGCCCTTGGTGCTCGGTGTTGCACCTGAATGAGTTTTTCAAAAGCCATACACACATGGCATGGCTTTAATGTTGTTGTTTGTTCAGAAATCTGTGTTTTGCTGTCATTTGTACATTTGTGCAGCTGTTTTCTGCCTCTGACTCTTTGATTTTCTAGTTACCTTTGACTGGAATTATTGGACTGCATGGGGAGAAAAGAGACAGGGTTTCAAAAACAACCAAATGTTCATTGGAGGAATAGTTAAACATTTTGGGAAATACACTTTTTGATGTGAATTATATTAGTAATTGAGCTCGAGGCTATGAGCTTAGGAAACAGCTAGCGTAGCTCGCCTTCCAGCACCCATAAAGCTCTCCAATAAACTGTTCCTTTTTCGTCAAGTCTGTACACAGAAATGCTGTGCACAAATAACACCAAATGAATTATGTGCTTTGCATTCTGTCTGAATGCACCTTTAGAGGCGTTTATAAGCACTCCGCCAGGCTAAATGTTTCCACCTGCCTCCTGTCTAAGCTAAGCTAATCGCCAGCTGTTTCTAGGGCAATGCTTGGCGCGATGAGATAAGAGCGGTATCAGGCTTCTCATCTCACTCTTAAGACATAATAGTGTAGCTGACTTACTGGTTAGATGTCTTATACGGATTGTTATAATACACATATACGTCTTAATTTGTTCTGTAAGTTTACAAATATACTTTATTACAATATTTTAGCTCAAACGTAGCATATTATTTGACATAAAAGAAAAAATTAGTCGCCTGCCTGTCTTTGATTTGAGTCGAACAATTGTAGAGCAACTTCCTCTTTCTCTGACCTGAATTGGAAACCGGATCGGAACGACCAAAGCACACACACGCGCACACGCGTGCGCACGCACACGCACACACACACACACACACACACACACACACACACACACACACACACACACACACACACACACACACACACACACACACACACACACACACACACACACACACACACACACACACGTGTATCTCCGTAGACATAAACATGTGCCGGCCGCCGTGTGTGACCTCGCTGTGACATGATGAATGATCAAATCAGAGGCCTAATGAAACGCTGCACATTCGCCTGCTGCTGTTTCCCTATGTATGTATGCATGTGTATGTGTGTGTGTGTGTGTGTGTGTGTGCGTGCCCAGGACCTCAATCAGAATCACAGGTGACCTGGTGTCTCGCTGAGCCTCCTACATTTGACAAGAGCAGATAATTACCGGTGACCCCTCACGTTGGAAAACCAACCAAGGAGAGAACTTGAGCAGCGATGAAGAGGAGAAATGACCTTGAGACTTCAACTATATTTATGGCACTCTGTGTTAGCCTTTAACCTTCTTCACACCTTCTTGACCCCCGTACCTGCAGAACTCTGGTCGTTATCTGAGCCACACTCTGCTGATTCAACTCAGCCATCAGCATGGCCAACCCTGTGAATACTGGTTACACCGATGTGATCGTATATTAGTAGTATATATCAGTGAGTTACACTCAAAAGGGATATTGAGCAATGATTATGCATATAGAAAAAGGAAACATAAAATAACATATAACAACGTGTATTACTTTGGCTGATTTGAGAAAGAGTGTGTGTTTAAAGTGCACTTGTTAACTTCTGATTATCTATTTGGTTTTCTTCTGGAAAACTGTGAGAGAGAGAGAGAGAGAGAGAGAGAGAGAGAGAGAGAGAGAGAGAGAGAGAGAGAGAGAGAGGAAGAGGGAGAGAGAGAGGAAGAGAGAAGGCAATTTGCTCATGACCATGTCAGGATGTCAAGTGAATTTCAGCCAGAATAAAACAGTAAAATCTCCGTCAGCTATGCCGGAGGGTGAAGTTACACAAGAATAACAAACAAAACAACTACTTTCGCTCTCCGTCACTCTCACACACACACCCACACACGCACACACACACACACACACACACACACACACACACCAAAATATGCACAAGCATGCACATGCATTGTACAAACATGCACACACACATTTATGCACACCCACGCATACAATCTTTGTCTCTTGAGAAATGGTATTAATACCTGGCAGGCTTTAAAATGTCAGCCAGTCTCAAACAAGGTGCACAAAGACCCAATTTATTTATGGATCTGACACTTCTCATGTCTTTCTCCGGCTATTTTTGTTTTCAAAGTGTGTCTTAAGAAGGAGGGGGAGGGGGAGGAGGAGGGGGGGGGGGGGGGGGGGGGACAGGCAAACTGACCGACCGAGTGCAGGGAAAGGTGTGTGAGAGCAGCCCGAGCTCCGAGCAGTTGGTATTTTGGTATTTTAACCCTCACTTGGGGTAAAATGTCCCTCCGGATGACTCCTCCATTTCTGACACATGGCTGTGATCAAAGAGTTGCATTGGGTGATAAAAACAACACAAATGTGGACTAATCGCAAATCTTCATTCAGCCCTGATGGCTGCTTTCTAACATGAGCTGATGGAGTTTGTTTACTCTCCCTTCTGTCTTCTTCCTTTTGTCTTTTCTTTCTCGCTCTCTGTCCTCCTCTCTTAGTATTCACCTCCACAGTCTCACACATCTTCAGAGCCGTTTACTCATTGAGTGATGATTGCCCGTTTAAACATCTACCCTCATCAGTGTACACAGCCACACACACACACACACACACACACACACACACACACACACACACACACACACACACACACACACACACACACACGTCTGATTATGTACCAGGCAGCCAGAAACATCACTGTCTACATCACTTTAAGATCTAAAGATCTACTAATGCAGTACTCACACACATTTATAATTGACCTTATACTGGAATAATGGAATTATACATTTGATGCAGATGCTGAATCAAATATGTTTTATTAGTAGCTGCAGACGACAAACAGACGACTAAAGCTAAAGCTGCACTAATCTCAACACATTCTCACACCAATGTGTCCAATAATGCATCTTGGTCAATGCTCCAAAGCGTCAAACTATATGCACGTATCAGTGACCACGTGTCAGAATACGCTTGTTACATGCATAGCGTCTTTTCATATAAACTTCCGTCTTCACAGGAAGTTAGGTTTAGGCAACAAAACCACTTAGTTAGGTTCAGGACAAGAGTGTGGTTGACGTTAAGTTGACTGACTGACGACTCACGAGACTACCGAGTGACTAAAGAGTCATTAGCTAACTACACTGATGTGTGTGTGGACTGTCTCGCATGTTATTCTACGACTAATACCCCGTCACATACACAGACTAAATGAGCGTTGGTGTCAGACGCCGAGGAGCACTCACAAATCACAAATCCTCAAGGGCTTGACAATCTGTACAGCAATACGCCATCCTCTGTCCTCCGACACTCAATTCAGATAAGGACAAACTCCCCCCGGAAAAAAACTGGGGAAAAAAGAAAGAAGAAACCTCAGGAAGAGCAACAGAGGAGGGATCCCTCTCCCTGAACGGACAGACATGACATAGATGTCGCGTGTACAGAATAGACCAATACAGTAAAATGACAGTCTAGACAATCAAAAGGACAAAACCTTGCTAGATGACGTGTGTGTAAAGTGAAATGAGTCATTTGTACTGACAAACCCAGACTCTGCGGTTCATCTGTCCGACCTTTAGTGTCTTTCTGCTTGTTGTTCTTATACAGTAGTTCTGCCTTCGACACAGATGACCTAACAATCTTAATCAACGACCCAAAAATAGGCCTGGCAACACACGCTGTGACTTGTAGAGGATATGCTCCTGTGAGAAAGAGTCACTTTTAGAAATGCTTGCTCATCTCTTGCTTCCGTCACTCGTCTCTGTTCCATGGGGCTCACATTTAGGATGCAATGTTATATATTTGCATTCTTCCTTTAGGGCACATCATTTGTGAGCATGATCATTTGTAAGCATGCCGTTGTTTCTAATTGTTATGCGGACGACATAGCTTTGTGTCTAACTGAAGCTGGCTGGTTGTTTCTCACATTTCAAGAGTTGGATTTCAGTGACATTAAATCAAAGATGGTTTAATTTGTGATTTTTTAAAATGTCATTATCCCTGACAGTGTCCACTACAGTCTCAATTATTAAGAGTCATGTCCTTCTTGGCTTGAAACTGTCTTTTATTTGTCCGGTCGAGATGGTTGTTCAGTCTTCTTTTAGCTGAAGAACATCTCTAAAATTAAGGGTTTCATTGCACTTCAGAAGGCTTTCTATGCTTCTATCTTTAATCACAGACAATTCTAACTCCCTGCACTCCATACTATCAAGGCCATTTCATTCCTTATGAGGCTTTTATCTAACTGATAGATGGACATTATCTGTATCATTGCCTGTCTTTACTGATTGTCTTGTCAGTTTAAGAGCTCCTGCAGTTTAAAGCCCAAGAGGAACCAGGCTGCAGCAGTCAGGGTATTATAGTATATCCTTTTCAGTCTGGCAAAGTCTTCTTTAAAAAGTCTATTTTGATTTAACCTAAAGATAATGTGTCCTTTTATTTTAGTGTCGGTTCTGTATGAGTAATGTTGTTTTATTACCCACTTTGCACTACTTCACAGCAGTCACAATCTTTTAATGGGAAAAACTGTGGTTCTTTAGCTTCCACGTTTAAGGTTGAATTCAATAATTATGGTTCTTTCTTTGCATTTGTACACTGTTGAGTCAGGAAAGATTACTGATATGAGAATACAGCATTCATTCATTCATTCATTCGCAGTAGTCACAGGTATTTATCGACTCCACCGTGGAATCATGACACCCAGTTGGACACGCTCATTTTCGCCCCCTTGTCTGACGTGATGCTATATGACGCACATTAAATTGATTGTCTAATTCTGACACATTTGGTTTCATGAATACGACACATCAGAAAAATAAACAGAAAGGCATACTCGTCTACTGGCAATGAGAAAAGGGAAAAGAGTCTATCACCCTTTTCAGCATGTTAAAAAACTGCATTTGCATGCTAACGTTGGTGGAAAAGGGGATAAGATGAGAAGATTGACACCATTCTCACATCAGGAGAATGATGTCAATCTTTTCTTCGCGTGAAGTGCAAAAGCTTATTTCCCAAAATGTGTTGCTCTAAATGGACCCCCCTATGGTAAAGCGTGCATTGGGGATGTGTTGCACAGAGTGGGGTATGAATGTAACGGCACATCTTCAGCTGCCTCATCTGGCTTGCAGGCTTGTCTCTATAAACTAAATTCAGCTATTCCACAAAGAGCTTCGCGGTTGTATGCCTCCGCCAACCAGTCATGTTGCAGTTCACATCATTGTCATTGTAAACATTTTTGTGAAATTGTCAGAATTTCGTTCCCGGGATATCACGAGAGCGGGACGGACGCAAGGTCACAGTGACTTAGACCGTTGACTTCTAAATTTGAATAAGTTCATCCTTGAGTCCAGGTGGACTTTTGTGCCATATTTGATTTATTCCCTCCGGGTGGTTCTGCAACACGCGTCCACGAGAACGGATTGGACGGACGGACAAGGGTACGTACGGACAACACAACACCACGGCCGTCGCAGACAGAGGCATAAAAATAGCCCGACCTCTGGCACAATAACAGAATTGTCAACTAAGAGGATGATTCACCAAACACACCAAGACCTCGAGGAAAATAGTCTTGCCTGAAGTCTTTTGACCGGCCACAATGTGAAGCGCTGTCCATGGTGCTGAAGCCTTTGCGTGGCTGTTTTTCACATGACTAGAGCTGCAACTAACGTTCGTTTTCTTAGTGATATAATCTGTTGATTAATTGTTTAGTCTATGCAATGTTCAATATTGCTCCAAATTAAGCAACATAAAACAATATTTATTATAAGATCTGACGGATAATCAGCAGCAGAAACATAACTTGTCAGTGTTCCAAAAATAAACCCTTTTTTCTGACATGACACTGCTTTGGTGAGCATTTGATAAGGTGAAAGCACAAAAACAACAACTTGAAGGTTAAGGAAACTAATGTGAGTGTTGAACAAACAAATACTGTTATCTCATGTCATAGTCTGATGTTTTGTTTGTTCTTTGCTCCCGAGAATCATAATTTCTATAGCCACAAGAGGTCGTTTTTGGCATTAAATTATAAATATTCTGTAAATTGTTTACTTTCTACCCATGACAACCTCAGATACTGTAGAGCTGCAGATGTTCCCAGCAGGAGATGCACATACAGAGGATTTGTTGACAGTCTCAGAAGAAACCAATGTTGTATCAGCACACAGTATTGGTGCTCAACAAATCCACATCTCACAAGACATATACAACATAAATCCTCCTTGACAACACTCACAATTGTAGAATTAATTATTTGCCAGCAAGCTTTGCCCAGTAAACATAATTCTGTTTCTCTCTGAATCAATCTGAGTTAATCTGTGGATCCGATCGGGCTGCTGGCCGGAGAACACATGTTCTCCGCTGGCTGGTTCACACACTTCTCCGTCTGCGGAGAGAAAAACTACCCTTTGAAACATCGGTCCTCTATTGTCTGCTCCCATTCATCAGAGGTGTCACTGTATCGACTACACACATCCAATACAAACATAGACGCCTCAGTCACACATCTCAAAAGCTCTATTTTAACACTCCTCTGTATTTATAGCGGCGTGTTAAAAAAGCCTGTCACCTGACCAAGCTGCCAAGTGTGCAAAAAGAAGAGAAATTGCTTTTATTGGGAGTGATGGCAGCCTGCAAAAGAAAGCACTCTTTGAAACTATGAAACACCTGTCCGACAAAGTGAGTGAAAGGGGGGAGGAGAGCAAAGAGTAATTGTTTGTCTCTCCTCCACGAAATAAGCAAGTAAGCCATGACGAGAGGGCGAAAAAAGTGAGACAGTTCTCTCTCTCTCTCTTTCACAAACTCAGCATTACTCTGTACTCTCAGGACACACACACACACGCACACACACACATACGCACACACACACATACGCATGTCAACACGATTCCAGTCAACATTACTTAAAAACCATGTGTTGTCTCACTGCAGAACGAAAATAAGTGAGCATTATGAAGGAGTGATTTTGTATTTCCCCTCCTGCGTTTCAGTTTCCTCTCAGGCAGATGATCGCCTCCCCAATGAGCACATTGATCCGTGAATGAGACGGACAGCATTCAATATGGAGAGACACATTTGTTATGGGTGTGGTTCATTGTCATATTTGCTTTGTCTCTCAGGTTTTACCGGCTTGTGTGTTTGCCCTGTCGATGATCTAAGGGAAATGTGATGTTTGTAGGCTCGACTTTTCTTTATCGATTCACTCAGTTAATAAAAAAAAGAAATGCTGCAAATAGATGAAACACAAGCAAATGTGCTCAGTTTCCTGGGGACACAGAAAAAGGATGAACATGCTATTTTAAGAGTAATGATATGAAACACAGAAAAACAGCAAATTCTCATATTTGTTAAGTTGGAACCAGTGAATGCCTGACATTATTGCTATTGATTAATTATCCAAATTGTAACATTTTTGATTTATTAAATTTGTTTTACTTTCCAAGGAATTCAAATAACAAAGCAATTCTTTATTACTACAGTTTGACAAAGTATGGAGAAAAAAAAACCTTTTCTCATGCAAATCAATAGCATCATTGATGTCTCAAAGTATGCGCAGACTGAACATGAAGCAAATTTAGAAGTGCCATGATTGCATAGAAAAGTCAGCGAAGGAAATGTTTTAACTTGGACTTTTGGTGACTTTCTTGATCCGTCAGAGGCTGAGCTGCGGCGTACCATTGCGAATGTCTGCACAGTTGGCTGAACAAACACAGACAGTCAGTAACTTTCATGCAAATCAAAATCAAATCAAAAATGCTTTGTATTTTGTATTCTGTCTGAACTCTCCTTACGATGAGTAAGCTGAACTTCATAAAAACAAATGTGGTAATTCCCCTCAAATGGGCCCGCGGATTGTTACAGCAGGATCGTTGGAATATTTGCTTTGCCTCTTTGTGAGGCAACTGGCTTGTGGGCTTTCTGTCAATAGTCCAAGGAAATGAGATGTGTGTTGGTCTATTGACTGTAGAAATGTATTCACAGTGATAAACAATGGGCAGAGCCTGAGGGGTCTAGACTGGAAAAACAATGCTTATAATGGGATTCATTAGACCTGTTGATGGTTATGGGAAAGAGGGGGAAAAAAGGCAGAGATAGGGAACAGAACAGAAGAGCAATACAGTGAGGTGATTTAAGGAAAAGAAGGCAGGATTCGTGACAGGATGAAGGTGAATAATAGCAAGAAAAACGGGAGCAAAAGTGGGCTGGGAGAGGAGGAGGGGTTGCTCTGAAGTGAGTGAGAGAGAGGAGAGGAAGGCTAAATCCTCACACCATTATTATCAGGACTCACACTGCAGCCCCTCCTGTGATGGAGTGAGAGCAGATAGAAAGAGATAAAGAAAAGATGGAGTTAAAGAGGAAATGGAAAGCAGGATTACTGGTGTGACAGCACCGGCAGATGAGCGGCAGCGCAACGGTGAGGGAGAGAGAGAAACTCTGGTGGAAAAAGAAAAAAACAAAAAACAAATCAGTGCAACAGGATGAGGACCTGCTAGTGCACAGCCGGCCCAAACCCGCAGACCTGCCATCTGTCCCGCTGTTCTCTCCGTGCTCCCGACGCTCCCATCCACCAACATCTGGATCATCTCGCATCCATATGGGAAAGAGGACGAGGGGGGCCAAACAAAAACCCCAAATCTCATCCTCTCCTGATCGTTTTTGATCACACGGGACCTGAGAAGGCATATCATCACCGGGGGGGATCCCTTGCTGCGGAGTACCATCACCTCAGGGGCCTGATAACTGGACCGGAGGAGGGGGAAAAAACTTTTGCTCCAAACATGCAGAGGCGTGCGCAGGACCCTTCCTCATCTGTCTGTGAGATTTTCTAACTTCCCATGGATCTGCCGTGCCTCTTACCCCCGAGCAGGGAGAGGGAGAAGGAGACAGAGGAGGTGGAGAGGGGGAGAAAGGAGGAGACGGCGGGGAAGCACCACCGCCGCTGCTGCTGCTGCTGAAGTGTTACCGGCGTTTGTGCTCCTCCGCTGAAGAGGCTTTTTTTTTTTTTTTTTAATCACTCTTCCTCCCCCCCTTTCGCTCCTCTCCTCAGCCGACCGGCGGGGAGCCTGAGGGATACAGACAGAGAGCTAAACCCAGTGGGTTCATGCACGCACATGCACTCAAACGCACACCGGCTGGCTGCTCTTCCATACGGGCTCCCGCACTTCTCGTCTTCCGTCGCCCTCCTCTTCTCTCACTTTCCTTTCTCATCTCGGTGTCCCGTCTCCGCCTTCATGGCCACTTTTAAAAATCGGTGACACACACAGAGAAAGAGAAAAGTGAGGAGTTAGAAAAGAGATATTTTTTTGGAGGGGGGAGAGAGAAATCACATACGCTCGCTGTCACGTTGCCAAGTCCTCCAGGGGAGTGTGCAGACATCCAAAGCTGCCAAACACACACACACACACACAGTCACTGATAGCTTACACACACACACACACTCGCTCTCACACAGAGGCTTGTCTAAATGCGTACTCCTACAGGTGCTGAGAGAGGCAGGTGAAAACCAGGTGAAAAGGAAACAGAAATAGAGAGAAAGACATTTGGAGGAAAGCAGCCGGAGGAAGGAAAGGATGGAGCAGCAGGAGTTCAAGTTGGATGACAGCAGAAAGCACAGGTAAGTCTAACACACACACACACATACATATATATATATATACACACACACACACACACACCCTCACACTCTTATACTGTCACCTAATGGGATCCACTGCGAAATGGTAGTTTATTTATATAAGTGTGATATGGAGCGACAGACAGAGTCAGAGCAGATAGATGCGAGAACAAGAAGCTCAGGGGGAACATGAGCAGAGACGCACAGCGTGAGTGCAGTGATACTTTCAGTTTTCACAAGTGAAGAGTTTCTGCTGCTGACAGAAACTGAGCAGCCAGTTGTTACTATAACAGGAACTACTGTAAGAGGACATATTAGCATTTCTTCCTCTCTGAGGTTTGGCGGTTAGCTGCTTGTTTGGAGTGTGTGTAAGTGTGTGTAAGTGTGTGTGTGCACAATCCTCTCATACCTGCAAGCTCACTCAATGTGACTTATGGATTATAGATGTTACAGTTGCAGTGTTTTACTGTCGTATCGGTTACCTGTAATGATCATTGATTCGTCCCATAAGCCGCCTGTAGAAGCTGTAATTTTTCTCCATTAGTGAGAGGAGCTTTCTGCTCCAGTTTACGTATACATCACGTTGTGGCATCGTGTACCACAGTTTATTTTAGCTGCATGGGTCCCAGTAACATAGACCAACGTGGGGTTCGGGGCCCCCACAAACAGTCACTCGATGAATCAAAAGGGTCCCAAGATAAAAAGGGATAATAGACAGAAAAAATAACTTTACCTTTAGACTGTTGCAAAGCTTCTGAAAATGATTCGAATGAAACCAACGGAAAAAATGTAGCTGTTCACAACTCACATGCACACGTGAGTGCACTGTGATTTCTGTTAAAGGGCCACAAGATAAAAAAGTGCTGGAGCTATTGAAACAGATCGGGAATATGTGCGTGTATGAATGCATATTTGCATCATTACATGTATGTTTTGCCAAGTGTGCCAGCGGATTGGGTGTCACTGAGATTTCGATTGCTTTACGTTTGACTGGCAGGGGGCCAAGCCGATGTAGAAATGCTCCCATCCCGTCAACGTCACTCCTCTCGGCTGCTACGTCCGGCTTGCAACGATTTCCTGTAAAGCTGTCAGATCTTTATGTGTGAGAGCAGGAACCCACAGAGAGATGGGGGTGCAATGTTAGCAGTTAAAGCCCCTAATTATGATGAATGCATATGTGGCAGACATCATGTGATAGTTTCCATAATAAGCTCTGGGGCTATTCCTATTGGGAGTGTAATTTGTATGTGGAAGGTTTATTAGTTGTGTGTATATGTGTGTGTCTGTGTGTGTGTTGGGCATGTGTGCAAATGAGCACGGACCTGTTCGTGCTGCACTCACAAATCAACTTGTCTTCCACAATCCATCCATATGGAGGAGAGATGGAGGGATAAAAAGAGGAACAGAGCTGGTTGACGTTGACAGTGTCTCTCTGGTGTGCTTACTGTCATCTACATAACCGTTAATGAAACTGTTTTAATGATGACTTAAGGGAAGAGTGATAGCAGTGCCACATTGAGTGGAGTCTCATTAATCCAGAATGTGTATTTATATTATGTATTGAAGTTGAAGTTAATTTGTAAAAAGGTTGTAACCACTTGTCCACAAACCCAATTCAATCCTGTCTCAAACTAAATTACTTTCCCGTACAACCAAACAGCATTCTCAAATTAAGTTTTGAGGAAAACACAGGTAAACGTTGTAAATTGAGCCAAAACAAAACCTTACATTGTTTTTAAAGTTACAGACTTTTAATAAGTCAACGTTGACCTTTGGTTTCACACGGGACACAAACAGCGGTCTCCTGAGTTAAAGTCCCGTGGTGACCCACCCACCCACATCGAGCGTCTCTCTACTCAGACTTCCACGGACTGTGATTGGAATCATATTTGTGATACATCAAATATAATCCGGGAGAAAATACAATTGATTTTTGGGCCACCTGGAGGCAGCAGAAACAAGCTGTAAACACAACGATAACATATTATTCATCTTCTCAGGCAAAATTGGTAGCAAACTGTTGCTTATTTACAAGCAGTGTTAGCATTACTATGGCATCAATTTTCTGAAGACCTAATGAATTTAAGTAATGCGATATTCACTCTCCTTCTGGTCTCAACCAACTCCTGAGGGGAACATCTGGATGTTTGGGGCTGGGCAGGTGTGAAGCAAGTGAAGCTAAACAATGAGGCTCAATGGCGATAAACGCTGAGCTGAGGGGAACTGTAGAGTATTGCCAGTGGTGGAAAGTAATTAGCACATTTACTGTACTATACCATTTTAAAGTACTTCTTTACTTGAGTATTTCCATCTTCTGCTGCTTTGTACTTCTTCTCCACTACAATTCAGGCAAACATTGTTCTTTTTACCGTACTACATTTATTTCACAACAAGTTATCAGTCAATATCAGATTCGACTTCTTGGTCCTGGGAAATTCCCAAGCTAAACATATAAAGCTGCAAAATTGAAATGATGTGGACATTAATGCATCAATAATTATAGAGCGAGCCATTCTGCATAATGAGTACTTTTAGTAGATATTGATGCTAATACCTTGCTGCTTTTATTTAATAAAAAATATCTGAGTGCTTCTTACATCCGTCCTGTTATCAGAGCTGAGCATAGCCATAAAATCAACTCATAAAATTAAGCATTAAAGGTCTGCCACCAGATCATTAGGATCTGGTGGCATCTACATGTCAACTGAAACTCCTCCCCAGTGCCAAGCGTGTAGGAGAATTATGGTAGCCGACACAACAACACAAAAATGCCATTGGCCCCATCTAGAGCCAGTGTTTGGTTTGTCCATTGTGGGCTACTGTAGAAACATGGCGGCCCGTTTCTGCAGATATAAATGGCTATAAGGTATCAAAAAGACAGCGATTCTTATTTTCAGATAATTATACACTAAAGAAAACATATTTAATAATAACATATTCTGCCAATAGATCCCCTTAAATGCTACACACCGTACCTTTAAGTAGGAATTCCCAGTATCAGTTAGAATACCGGCATCAGGAATTTAAGTCATTGCTGCAGAATAAGTTTGCAGAATAAGTTTTGGGATGTCTGCATAAATGAAGCTGCAGTATGGTGATGAGAGGAAGGCCATCTACTACATTACTACTAGCCCACTAATTCAAGCTCCTAATTAATGGAATCAAATCAGCTTCGAAGGTGCTGTATAAATAATATTTTAAAAACAAGATTCAAGGCAGACATGTTGATAATTCTCTGGGGATGAGGTTCATCCCATCAACTAGATCCTCTCTGCTCATTTCCTCTTCACCCCCTGGGGAGTCAGTATAGGGACTCCATCATAACCCAGCTAAGTAGTTAAATGACTGAATGTTCTCTATACTGTATGTCCCAGGAGAAATGTGGTACTTTAACAGAGCTAAATCATGAGCCGGACATGTGATCCAACACGTTTTCTCAGAATTTGAATATTGTTTATTTCAAGAATATATTAATGTTGGTCTTTATTGCTTATTTTATGAAGGAGTTACAAGGCAAGATTGTATTGTTGTTTATACTACCAACCTCTTTTGGCTCATGAAGACCTAAATCAAGGCCTGTTACATGTTGCATTTTTAGAATGTTTTATTTGATAAAGTCTCAGAGGCCAAGAGGTTGAGGTATCAACTATACTCCTGGATCTTATTTTTAATCATTCAATAAATCATCCACAAATCCTCTTGAGAGCTACAACCAATACGAGGGTTCTGACTTGGAGATCGGGCCCAGCAGTACTGTAGGAAAGATTCTGCAGGTGGATAATAAAGGCTGAGGGGTTACAGGTTTCTCTTTTTTTTGTGTTATGCCTTTCTTTCACTCATTTTGCCAGCACTGTCACTAGTGCATCATCAGTTATCCTGTTGTTCTTTTCTCCCATGACGTCTTCCAAAGTCTATCACCACAGCTGGATGGTTAGTTTTCATTAACAGAACGTTGTAGGATGAATTTGGACACATAGTCATATCGATACTGACGCAGGTACAGTCTGACATGGGTCCTGTGAGAGAGTTTATCCCACAGAGCAGAGCTGCACTCCATCTGGAAAACTATAATAATAATAATAATAGAAAACCTGGGCATGCACCATGGCACTCACTCACTCAGTCTCAGAAGATAATTTATCGAGAGGAAGTGCACAAACACAACAGGATTTAAGGATTACACTATTTTTGATAATATGGAGTCTGATGTTCTGCTGTGTGTCTCTCTCTGGCTGCCAGTCAGTCCTTTGTCATTTATTTAACTTAAATATAATCAGTTAAAAGGATAAGACAAACAGCTGGGGTTTGTGTGTATGATTTTAAATTCAAATGCAACACATTGAGTTCCGCCCCTTGTGTTCACATCCTACATCATTTCTGTGTTGTAATCACACTCTGTTATATTGCTGCTAATCTGGAGAAGACACACCCACTCCGTCAATTTCCAAACTACCACACACACACACACACACACACACACACACACACACACACACACACACACACACACACACACACACACACACACACACACACACACACACACACACACACACACACACACACACACACACACACACAGCTAATCTGAGGCACCATTATGCTGCCTTTTCCCAGAGATTACTGTTAAATGAACACTTGACCTGGTCTCCACTCCTATGATCCAATTCGTCAGCATTGGTCCGTTACCGTCGTTTGCGATCACCCTCATGTTACCTTTTCCCTCCACCACTCTCTTACTTTAAGTTTTATTTTTCTTCTTCTAAAATATAACTTTTACTTTGTGTTTGAACAAATACTGGAAACCTGTTACTTTTCCCCAAAATTACTGTAATTTGTGTTGTACTGTTTGCTGTAGATAGAAATATTGCAAACTATTTTTATTTAAATCAGCAAATTATACTTCATTTGTCGCAGTGCAGCGCTTACGAGTGTGATTTTAAACACTTATCTCTGCATAAACCACTGAATAAAAAAATAAAAAAACAGGTGTAAATCACACAATGAATATATTTAGATACACGCAATGTATGTGTATATTTGCAGCTTGGTTAAAAATATACTTCAGAATGTGAACATATTCTGATCCACACACTTTAATAATGTTAAGCTACAACATATCACAACGTCGAGGACATCAAGTATTCTCTGTCTATAATATTATTCTCACTCTGTCCCTCCCAGTATTATAATTAGCGATATGCACAGCGGTTGGTAAATAAAAGAGTGGGATGAGGATTATACGTGCTACATGGTTTTTCTGCGACATAAAGGTTGATTTCTTCTATTCCACAGATTATTCAAAATACAAGTAGATGCTTTTTGTCTCATGTATGCCACATAGAATATGTTCCTGTTTTAGTTTTGCTGCGTGGGGGGTTGTTTGTTTTTATTCTCTACCCAGCACAGGTGGGTGGTGGGTAAACGGCTGCTCTGTGCTCACAGCAACATGTGATGATTCATTGGAGACAAATTAGATGAGTCTTAGTGAGTCCAAACAAGCAATCTCATGTTTTACAAGAGAAAACGAGTAAAACATTATTCTGCAGTGGGGAAAATCTGCATGAACTCCCTGGAGGATCTGCACAAGTCATATTTCAGATTTTGAGATGTGGTTTTATGTGTGCTCTCCAATAAACCCATGTCTTCATGGACTTGATACTACGGCTGAAATGACATTATATGCAGATGAGACTGCTCGATATTTTTTTAATACATAATTCAGTTTTACAAAAGGAAAGTGTGCATTAACCCAAATGTCTTAAAGAATGAAATGTGGAACTAAACGTCATCCACAAAACAAAAACACTAAACAAAAACATTGCAAGGTATCCTCATACTGCGGTTTGTATGATATATTATGAAAATATTACGTCTTTTCAGTGTGTTCTCCTGCTAATGTCCAGCAACCTTTCAATTCATTCTTGTTAGAGAAACAGTCTAAAAACACACAGATCTGTGAAGTAATCCTTAATAAAGGCAGCTATATGTCCATCATTTCAGGTATAACCCTTTATTGACTACAGGTTAATGTATCAGTAGCATCTAATAACAGGGATGGATTGAGGTTCAAACTAGATATTTCATTCGAAGGGCACCTAAAGCCCAGGAGCTGAACACCTTATTAAGATGAATGCTGATTGATATGCCGGGAGATTGAACAGTGAGGGGAAGTGGGATGTATTTAACCCGGTGTTGCTTTGAAAGGAGCTTTGAATCAAAGCTGGGAGCTGTTGTTAATTATCAGGGTGTCTCTGATGGCCACAGATGAGGCCGACACTCTCAATACAACCCCCCCCCACCAAATATCTGTGTGTAGGTGGAGATCTTTATTTGCTTTAAGAAAGCCCACCTGCCTTCATCAAAGCTTCAAAGGTATTGATTCAATAAGGAAAAAACTTCAAACAGCTAACATTTGATTGAAGTAGCTGAGTTGTATGGTTAATGCACGACAAAAATGAAGTGTATGGCAGAGCCCTAACTCTTTATTTTCGCGCCATTTGCATTGCCACAAATCTGTTTCTATAATCGTCTTTGCATTGTACGCCTTCCACAATTATTTCTGATTAGTGTAAATGTAATTAACTCATGTATTTAATCTACTGGTGACACCAGATGGTGAGTGTGCATTTAAGGCGATAACATAAACTTGTGTTAAACCTGCCTTGATGTGTGGTCAAAACTAATTAGTTATACGACTGGTTTTGGAGTTTTGCATTTGCACCAGCCAAACATGTTTACAGATTTGAACAGCAGTCAATGTTGAAGCTTTTTTCACTTGTTGTATTTCTGTGGGAAGGCCGATGACATCGCCACACGTGGAGCGAGGCTGGATGAAGTAATGTAATGTAATGTAATCCCAGTGATGAGGGCCGAGGACCTGTGTGACCTGTGTGTTTTGGCATCCTGCTAGCAGTCTGTGTGTGTGTGTGTGTGTGTGTGTGTGTGTGTGTGTGTGTGTCTGTGTGTGTGTGCTGAATCAGAGATGTTTTGAGATGGAAAGGTGATTACAATCATGACACTGGGCGCTGGATTATGGAGGATTACATGCATGCATACTTGCATACACTGTGTCACACACAGAGTTTTCCCCATGACACAAGAGTCTAAATGCAGGGCTAATACTGTCATACAAAAGGGTCAGAGAGAGAGACAGACCAGAGAAAAAAGGGATGAATATTTACAGACAGATTATGATGAATTATGTCAAAAACATCATAAAAGTAGAACAGCTTTTATGTTTGACTGTCGCTCTCTTTCTCATCCTCTCTCACCCTCTTTCTACCCCTCCTTTCCAGGCAGTAGGCTGCCAAGATGGCCATTCCCAGGGGACATCCTCCTCCCTCTCCTTGGCCTCCTCTCTTCCTCCTCCTCCTCCTCCTCCTCCTCCTCACCTCCCCGCTCCCCCTGCAGGCCCGGCCGCTCCTCCTCCACCCATCCATCAACGTGGCTGTGGTGTTCAGTGGCTCCAGCTACCAGAATGAGGTCAGAGGTCGCCTCAGCGGGGAAAACTTTGTCGACCTGCCCATCGTGGTCAGTCCTGTGACCGTGCTGGTCAACGACACAAACCCCCGAGACCTGCTGACACGCCTCTGCGATACCATGGCAATGGAGAAGCTACACGGCGTAGTGTTTGAGGATGATGTGGGCTTTGGGGCCGACGCTCAGGTGAACGCGATTTATGCATTTTCGGGTTTTCTGAACATCCTCTCCAGAGTTGCGGTGTTCAGTCACCCACGTCCGATTTTCCTAAAGCTGCTCAAGGCAACATTTTAATGTAAAAACGCACCTGTCCTTACAGCTTAAATCACAAAGTGGGTAGCAAAGTAGAACTAATTGAGATGCCAAGCTTTTACATCTTTGCTCAAATGAAATGATGGTGTTTGTTTAGTTTCTGTTTGTGAAGGGATCATAAGGCAACATGTAAATATTCCCCTAAACAGTGCTCTTACTAACTAGGGGAAAGAGAATTCAAAGAATTCACTTTAAAGAATATTTTATATATATAATATTTTACATTTCGATGCCTCGAGTTCTAAATTTTGACTGTCGCCATCTTGTTCTTTTGGAACCAGAAGTGACATAAGAGGGTGGTGCTAAGTACAACCCAATGAAGAAGACATTTTTAGGCAACCTAAATGTCACAAACGTTCATGAACGGAAAACGCACTGTGAATTGAAACTTTAAACTCCCAGACTGGACAACGCTGCTGTAGCGTCCTGTCAATCCCAAGGTAGCAATTCCTTAAAGCACATCTACTGTATATGCTTTATCGTCCATTCCACTCTAAATGGGTCTATCATTTACTAAACGAGTTTTCTTCTTCACTGCCTTTGCTGGCTTACTGCTGTGTTTCTTAATGTTTCACTTTCACCTGTAGATCAGTCAAGCAGTGGGGAATCATTGGCAGTACTGTGTATTGCGTCACTTGCATGCTCTTGCATGTGCACACGTTTTGAGAATTTAGAATCCTAACTGTACCATCTGATGAAAATAGTGCTGTAAAAAATGTCCACTTTCTTTAGGCAAACACTGACTCTGTCCGTTTTGTCCTCAGGTGGCAGAAGTGGCACAGATCCTGGACTTCCTCTCCACTCAGACAGCTCTGCCAATCGTGGGCATCAGTGGCGGCTCTGCAGTTGTCATACCATACAAGGTACCGTCAAAATAATGAGCCCATCTTTTGAACCGGAGCTAGAGCAGTCTGCCTTCTTACTATGCCACAGTGATCACACACACACACACACGCACACACACACACACACACACAAACAAAAAAGTGGTGTTGATGTAACATTTGACACAAACACTACAATTTAGGAAGCATGAGAAACAGATTCTAGTACTAAGATGAACAACAAACTGTCATGTGAACACTTTCAGCATCAGCAGCTGCTCACAGCCTCCTGTCTTAGTCAGAACTCTTCCATACCGGCGTCATTCAGCTTAAAACAACTTAACTAGGTCAGAGCGGTGAAACCTACTTTGGCAGGCAACTCGCTGCATGCAAATATTTGGATGTGAGCAATACTAATCTGTGAATTATCAGCGAGGACTGCAGCCATCGACCCTCATCAGCTCCGCTAATCCCCTAAAAAGACTGAGTTGTGGGAAGGAAAACTTTGCGAGGGGAGACAAATGCTACTGGCGATCTACGCCTCAATAAATCATCCCGCCGCTCTTGAAGAGCAGCAGGTTATCTTGCTATGATTTAACATGTATCTCACTGATGAATGGAGATGGAGAGCAGCGAGCTGTGTAGTTAGATTGTAAAAAGGAGATTGATGACACCAGACAGATTAATCTGTACTTTCTCTCTACTTTTGCGTTGCAAAATGGCTTCATCCCTTCTTCCTCTCATGCTCCATGCATTCCGCCCGTCTCCCCTTTCTTCCTATAATTGCTTAACTGCCATCATCAACACCTTGTATTTATAGAGCCAACTCTCACACATAGGAAGACGCATGCAAATGAACACCCTCACATATTAGAGCACACACACAGACACACACACACACACACACACACACACACACACACACACACAGACACACACACAGCCAAATGGATGCATTCCTACACCTATCCATCCATGTGCCTGTGAGTGTTGGATCTCACCCCCCCCCCCCCGGCAACATTTTGTAAACCATAGCATGTTGTATTTATCAGCTTTCTGTTAATCAAAAGGTGTCTGCAGATGTCACGTCATAGATGGGTATTAAACAGGAGGAGTTGTAGCTGCAGGAGGGTGATTGATTTTGCTGTATTTTGGTGGCGGAGCGAGAGAGGCAGAGTGAGTGAGCAAGAGACAGAGAGAGGAGAAAGATGCTTCGATGAAGCTTGGCTGACAGCTGCCTGGAGGCAGAGTTTCACTGTCTCACTGATAAGTCTCCCTTCCCTCTTTCATGAGTGAAATAGTCATTCTTGTCACTTATTTCTTTTCCTTTCCATCTCTGTGCTTTTCTTTTTTGTCTTCCAACTCTAACCGTGTCTCATTTCACCCTGCTTTCCATATTTCCCACAAGTCTCTCCAGTTTCACAATCAATCCCTCCATCACCTTTACTCTTTGACACATTCCAATTCAGTTTTTTTGGGGCTCTGTTGTGCGCCGGCTGAATCCATTACGGTTGTGACTATAAGCAAGAGGCCTATTCTCCTTTCTGCTCTCTCCGCACTCCAGGACCCTATTAAACGGTTAATTGGACCCTTCAGGAGGCTGGGCCCCCCCCCCACAGCTCTCATCATTCACCCTAAAAATCCAAGCCCTTCACTCGTCTTTTCTTTGTATTCTTCTGTTTTGCTGCCTTGCATAACCTCCCTCCTCCCGCCAACTGTCGCTGCTTCACCTTATGTTGACATTTAGGTGTTCGTATTTACCCCAGATGTGCTTTTTGATCGGCACTTCTTCCACCGTGTAAAAGTATCTCTGAACCTCCAAAAAATATTTGGTGCAAAGTTTGTCAGTTATCAACAATCTCAGGTTTGTAATTGGCAGAGCCGATCGCGTCAGGTTCAGTCTGGGTTATTTAACCTCTCTGCTTGACAGCGACAAATGACAAATGCACAGATGGGACGTTATCTTTCATACTGAGCGACCGTTTGTCTGACAAGCCCAAAGCGCTGAGTGACAGTTCTCTATATAGCACAAAGAGTAAAGCACTCTCCTCTGAGGCCTGCCTGTCGAAGGCCTCATTCAGCCCTCCTCCCTCACACCCCCCCTCGGTCTCTTTCTCTCTCTTATGTACTCCTTTGTTGTCAGCAAGACGAAAAAAAAAAGGCTCGTCAGAGGTGTCTGGCACAATGGGACAGGTGGATGGGACGGAGAAAGACATACATGTGAGTGCATGATTCTCTGAGGGGATAAAAGAGCTCAATAGTGCTTGATTATCAATAGCCTGATGATGATGAATATCTTTGATGGCGGGTTTAAAAAGAAGCAGCACCCTGCCCGATCTGCCTATTTATGGTTCCTGTCTCAGTGATCTCTCTCTATGGCAAACAACAAGGAAGGAGGGAATTGAGACAAAGATGAAAAGATTGAAGGGAGGAGAGGAAGTGAGTCTTTTGTCAGACGGCACACGAACATCACGCGAAGGCAAAGAGGAGGAAATGAGACAGCGTAAGGAACGGCGGAGTAAAGGCATAAAGACTGTTCAATAGGGCCTGAAAAAAAAAAAAACTGCCATGTTTCGTTCTGACAAGTTGCAAATCAGAGGTTGGGAGTGTTTTATCTTTGTGTGAGTGTGTGTGTGTGTGTGTGTGTGTATGTGTGTGTGTGTGTGTGTGTGTGTGTGTGTGTGTGTGTGTGTGTGTGTGTGTGTGTGTGTGTGTGTGTGTGTGTGTGTGTTCTGGCTTGCTGAAACACTACATGGCCAAAAAGATACCCAAACGTTATACCGAAATGTGATTGTTGAACATATTTCCCAAAACCATAGACATTCATCTGCTGCTATCACCCTCCTCTCTTTTGGTTGCAGGGATTTGCTCCCATTCAGCCACAAGAGCATCAGTGAGGTCCGGCACTGATTTTGGGCGATAAGGCCCGGCTCGCAGTCGGTGCTGCAGTTCATCCGAAAAGGTGTTAGAAGGGGTGAAGGTTTTCCACACCAAAAAAACAAAACAATAAAAACCCTTCCCCAAACTGTTGCCAGAAAGTTGGAAGCACACTATTGTCTAAACACAGCTGTAGCATTAAAACTTCCCTTGATTGAGCCGATGCAAAAGTGCATGAAAGTATGTATATGTAATCCTCCACTGAGAATAGTCCCCAAAATATGCACCACTTACTCCTGTTTGAGTAACATTTTCAAAAAACTACAGCGCCCAGTTGTTAGTTATTCGGCCTTTTTGGCAATTCATCCAACAGTTGGCCAGTCCAGACTGGCCGATCATCTGACATCCCCATCTTTAGAAAATACAGCAATAAATACAAAAACACTTGGACAGTGTTGCACAGGTTGACATCATCATCATCATCATCATCCATGATCACCGAAACCATCCAAAATAGAGCAATGAAAAAACCCACAAGACTGCCCCTGGCTCATGCAGGTAACAGCTTAAATTGTATTTGTAATAAAAAGCAAACAGGATTTTCAACCAACAGACCGCTGTTAAGTTACATAACACAAGTTACATAACAAGGAATCTTTTCCTAACGCTAGTGGAGTAGCTAGAGCATTCTAGTTTGAACGTCTACTGACCAAGTGTCGATATTTGAGGAGTTGGGAGTAAGAATGTGTTGTAGGAGTCCAATAACAATAACGTTCTGTGTAGCTCTGACTTGATACGAGTGACAAAGATCATTCAGTCAGGCACACTGGAGTATCTGAAAACAAGTCTCATTACCAAGCTTCAAATAAGGCTGAGTTTTTGGAGATAAATGATTCTCACAGGACTTTGGGGCTACTGTAAAACCAGTGGAATTTGTTACATAATGAGGTTGTAATAAATTATTTTTCATGGCTGCTGTGAGACATTTTGGGAGAGAACATTTAACAACAGATGACAACTCGTATCTATTATCTTGAGGCAATATCACAGTAACCCTCTTGTGTTTTTTGAGGAAATACATAGTGAATGTTGAAATTGTTTTTTGTTCATTACAGTTACAAACATCAAATATTGTGTGATGGTGGTTGTAGACTATGATGAAGTCTGGAATGAACAAAGCAGACAGCTTTACGTGTTTGCCAGTAAACAGGAACAAAAGTGCCTTTTAAGTGGGCACATGATGGATTTTTGAAACAAAGAAACTGTTGACTGAGTATACGAGCGTATAACACCATTTATTACAATTTGAAGCTGTCAGTAGAAGATTATATTTCAGGAGTTACAGTCTCACTTCTGGCTCCAGTCTAAGGTCACACTCTGTGATCCTGGACCGAAGTGATGCAATAAGCCAGATGTGTGGATCACAGTTTCTTTTATTGTTTTTGTTGGGGGGGGGGGGGGTTCTTTCTGTGGCCAGACTGACCCGCTTTCTCTGTTTGTCCTTCTGGCTCTTCTCTCAGCCCTCTCAATTCTGTCTCTCTTGGCCTCATGGTCCAGGAACTCCATAAGCAGGTCACGAGAAGCCCAGATTCGCTGCCAGTATTCCCACTGGAAATTATTTATTTATTTTTTTTTTTTTTTTAAATCGCTGGGAATGAAAGCACATTTATGGCCGGGCCCCCCCCCAGAGCTTCACAGCATGGCCTAATAATTTCAATAAGGTGGTCAGTCGAACTGCTAATGCTGTGGTGTTGGAAAAACAGAAGTAAAGTGTGGAGTGTCTGATATTATATATATATAAACTCTATATCGCCGGTTAAAAACTTAAACATCTGTTTTTGTCTTTCCATTTCACGACACTGTGCTAGGAGATCAGTCATGAGTGTGAGATCAGTGTTTTTGAAGATTGACCCATAGCGACTAAAGCCAGGATGTGTCCGCCTCTGCTGCATCGATTTTGAACTTTTCTTTTTTTAGCCATTCTAGCAACATGCCCTGTGGATGTCTGATTGTAGGTCGGTCGATCCACTAATTTGGTCCAGACTGAAATATCTCATCAACTCTTTGGTAGACTGCCATGACATTTGTGCACATGGCTCCCAGAGGCTGAATCCTAAAGACTTTGGTGTTCCCCTGACTTTTTCCATTAGTTTGTGAGGAACTGAGCTGGCTGAGGAGTCCCAAGTGGGTTTTATTCCCCCAAAAATTAAGCAAAGAATTTGCAAAATATGTCTCAAAGTTCCCATTAAAGAGGTCAACTAAACAGAACATAAGTCAGGCTTTTGTAGTGGGCACTTGTTACATTCTGATTGGCCACTTCCTGTATGAAAAAGTTCTGCTTTACTTGGTGCATTTTGAATTGCATTCAAATCATCACCCGAAGGCACCAAAGTGTAATGAAAAAGAAAATAATCAAGTCAAGTACTATGCAGAATGTACAGTATTCATAATATCGGATTATTACTGTTGTAGCTGGTTGAGATGATTAGGTATATATTCACTGCTTGGTATTGGATTTTTATGCAAAACCCACTGGAGATGGAAGCTTCCATTTGGACATTTTAAGAAGGTAGAGTGACGTATACATGTGTAAATGTATCTGAGTCCATATGATGTGAATGAGCTTCCCGCTTAACCCGCACCAGTCTCCCCGCCGACGGGGGAGGTGCAGCACGGAGTTCTCCCCGTGGGAGGAGACGAGAGTGTGAGCAACCACCATGTCCACCGTCTTCCTGTCACATTACCATACGCTCCTGCAGTAGGATTGCTAATTACGTCTGTGTGTGACAGCCCTTACTGCCAAGGTGGTGAGAGGGGGGGGGGGGGGGGGGGGTAACTCTGTCGTCTCTTGTGAGCGTGCGAGTTAGACACGAAGAAGAAGGTACTTTTGTTGTAATTCTTGCTCGATTTCACCGTCAAGGCAAAAGTCGATGGGTGTCATCACATTTGCTTGTTTGATTTTTCACAATTTAAGATGCTGCTAATTGGATGATGAAACACGTATTGGCCCGGGGGAGGTCACTACATTATTTGCTTGTTTAATAGCTCAGACAAAAACTAATTGGAGTTTAATTACACCTCTTAAAATGATGCACCTCAACACTCCTTTGTCATATCTGTAGTCTAAAATGTTCTAAAACAAAGACAGCGTGTTAAAAGCTTGAAATGATACACACTTCCTGTTTCCTAAATGGGCGTGGTCATGGCGTGGTCGCCTCTCCACCACATCCCTCCACTTATGTTGTGTGGATGGATTTAAGCAGATTGGGTTGTATTTGCATTATGCATATATATTTTATTTTGCCACATTAGGTAATTTGCAACGGCAATTTTAGCATCACAAAACATATTTAACAAGGTGCGTTCGCAAACGCTAGTTGGCAGATCTTGCCAGAGCCATTACTTCTATTTATTCAGTGACAACCTGACATGCTTGTGTGCTGCTATTTTTTATAGCTATTCTGGTGCACAGTCCAGTCCGTGGCGTCTATTGGAGTTTGAGCCTCCAGAGGAGTCTTATTAAACAAGCTCAGACTGAGATAAAACTGGTCACATTGAGTGAAGGAGTCTAGTTGTGATATTCCGGTGGTATTCCTCGGGCTGCCCGGCTCTCGGGGGGGCTTTGCAGAGCTTCTGAGCTGTGGGAGAGGAAAAGAGCAACAGGAAGGAGATATGACAGTTAGTCACCTCTTGAGACAAGAACAGATTAAGAAGATCTGAGACCTGGTCCCAAATGGCACTTGACAGTTTAACACTATCTCCCTCCCTCACTCTCCTGCTTTACTCTCTCATGCATGACTTCTCTCTTAATGCATTTGTGTAACTGTATTTTCGATTTCCAAGACTTCCAAGCCTCCATTTAGTGAGTCATCTTGCTAAACAGTGTACAGATGTAAAAGAATAAAACAAATATAAGATTGCCCCGATCTTCACCTTCTTGCACCAGCTCTCAGTCCGTTATCGAATCAAATTCTGAATATTACTAGTACTAAAGTCCTGCATGGTCTTGCACCTGCTTACATCAGAGCTCCACTTATGGCTCGCAGCGCTGTACAGTCCTTTAGATCTTCCATCCAAGCTCTTTTATTACACAGTCTCTTCTAAAAACGCAGGGACAGGGCATCCAGTCTGTGGGAGAGTTTCAGATGAACCTGTTAAAATGGGTTTCTAGTTTTGCTGTTTGCACCTGAATGCATTTTTTTCCGTGTGTTCTGTGTGCATATTTGTGCACAAAACTGTCCAGACCTCTCGTTGTAAACTTTAAAGTTTTTATTTGAAATATAACCAATTAAATGACAAAATTTGACATGGTATGTTTTTTTCAATTATATGTAGCCTAAATGTCTGAAGAATGTCAACTGAATATGACACAATGTTGTCATAGATGTCAAGAAAACCTTTGACCTGCAAATCACCAAATCTGGAATTGTTAATTGAAGATCTTAAAAAGATCTCTCTTCATCAGTTGAGGATTTCTGTTCTTTGTGTCTACATCCAGTCCCTCCCCAATAGTCCTCATCTCATCCCTGTAGCCTGCTTTATTTGAATGCTATTTGAAGGACATGGGTTCAACGGGCTCTGCTAACGTCCATCTTATCTGTCGACACAGTGCGTTGGTATGCAAATGTATGCGAACACACACAGACACATGCAACATTGGACCACCCATTCTTGACAGAAAGAGCAGCAGGCCTGATATCTGCAGAACGGAGACACGTGTACCAGAAAGAAGCAGAATATGAACAATCAAAGCTTTGTCTTCAAACGTGAGCGATAATGAAGGTGGAAACTATTATAAGTGTTCGTGCCAACCATTTCTTATACCACACAACTCTGCATCTTTATTGCTAAAGGTTGCAAGTGTGTGTAAGGCAGCTGCGTGTTGTATCCATTACTACCATTTTCAATTGCTTAAAGTTTCCAATGACGCTTTTTAGGACATTGCAGACATCTCATAAAGCTGATTCATGTGAAATCGTCCAAGCTTAGCTCACTTAAAATGTAATCCTTTTCTTTGTCTCCATTTGTCACTTCTCATTAAATTAATTGGATTTAGAAAGTGGTTCCTGTGTCATGACTTAAATTTGGATGAAACTGTACCACTACTAGAAGGGTGCATTATCATAATCTGCTCTCTTGTCCAATAAGCATACCATCACTTGTAAAATAAAAAAAAAACATCACCGTTAATTGTTGCGCAGCAGTAACGATGTTAAAGGTGCTACAAAAATGAGGAACAGCAGACGAGTTAATTTGACAAACCTTTCGTCAGTTGGCTTTCGTTGTGGCGAAAAGTTCAACACCTCTGTTATACGCTGATTTATTCAAGATATTTTACCATGAAACCGAATCAGAACTCATGATGCATTTGCATGTTTGACAGTCTCGGTATAATGTATTTTCTAAGCTTTTGAATGAAATGCATGGGCTGAAAGGCAGCATGGTAGCATAGAGAAGAATACACCGTGATTCAGTGTGAAGAAACCGTTTCAAAACCCCTGTTACAGCCAACATGCACCATTCTGAAGCTTCTTTGAGCAAACCAGCTCAAGAGATGCAGTTGCTGAATTGACCTTTTGCCTCATTGTGACTCTCTGACTCTTTACAGGCTGAGGGATCCTCCTTCCTGCAGATGGGAGCATCTCTAGAGCAGCAGCTTATCAGCATGTTCAAGGTACAGAGAAGCATTTTACTGCTACAATAAGTGACAATCAAACCTCTGTTGAACCTAATTTTTAGGATTGAAATCTGTGTTGTAATACCAAATGGTTATATGGGCGAGCCTGACAACTGGGACCTCTCAGGCTGATTAACACAATGTAGGGACAACAATCAGCGGGGAATCCCTGATCTGAAGTTCTGGCCCGATTTCCACAATCGGTATTTATGAAAGTTTGTACAAATAATTCTCATGGGATCAGAGAGCTTAATGTCACTGATGTTTCTGCGAGTCAACGGGATTATCTCAGTTCAGTCTGACGCCCCAACTTTACGTCATCTAGTTTGAGCATTTCAACAACCGAGAAAACATAATTTGTGAAGTTGACGGGTATACTTGTGATGATGACTGATCACTTTTATCAGTTAGGGTTTTAAAAGCTTTTTTATAGTTCTAGTTCTTGCCCATTGTTAAATGAGAAGATTGATACCACTTTCATGTCTTTACGCATACATCATAAAGAATAAAGATTGGAAACAAAAGGAGACAACAGTTGTTGGCCATACAAAATTAACAAATTCCTTTTTCTGGTATTTATGCTAAGCTAAGTTAAGCTAACCACCTGGAGTACTCATTTTCTCATGAGTCCTTCACAATCATTCTTAATTCCCATATTTTATAACCTCATTACCTTATATATATTGTTGTTTTAAGTCTTTATTTCTATCCTTGTTTCAGCTAATGGAGGAGTACGACTGGGGCGAGTTTGCAGTGATAACCAGCTTGCTGCCGGGCTACGACACCTTTGTAGATATAGTTGAGTCCTACACCGATACCTCCTATTTCCTGTGGAATCTACAGGATATCTTGACTCTGGAAATGTCCGTTGGGGCGAATGACGCAAGGACGAAGCGCATGCTGCAGCAGGTAAAATAAGATATAATAAAGATTGGGTTGCACCAGCTAGGCTACCTTTAAATACATCACTAAGTTTGTGTGTTAATTTAAATTCTAACAAAGTTCAGTTCAAACTAGTGCTCTAAAAAAAAACTTTATAAGCTGAAGTTTGTACAGAGGAACAGCTGGTGCCACAGGCTCTTGATGACCTACAGCAGTGCTGCATGTTCAGGCCGTGTTTTCTCTTTCATTTCCTGTCTGCAGGTGGATTCTCAGGTGCTGCTGGCGTATTGCTCCTATGAGGAGGCGCAGTACTTGTTTCAACAGGCAGCTGAGGTGGGTCTGCTGGGGCCAGGCTACATCTGGATGCTCACCAGTCAGGCCGTTGGCAACCCCGACAGCCCTCCACCCGACAGCTTCCCTATCGGTGTTATTGGTGTGATTACGGACCAGTGGAGGAAGAGCTTGCGGCAGAGAGTGAGGGAGGGTGTCGCCATTGTAGCTAAAGGGGCCGAGAGCTTCAAGAAGCAGTACGGGTTTATTCCTGAGGGACATGGTGACTGCAGCAAACTGGCTAAACACTCAGACAACAATACGCTGTTCAGGTGAGTCACACTGTTGTCAGTGATCACAATAGAAAGGTGCATTCAGTAGAGCGCAGATCTCCGCCCTAGTGTGTCTGCAACGACTAGCGGCCCCTATTGGCTGGTTAAGAGCGGCGAATGAGGAGTAAGCAGGCTGTAATGTGAGAAATGAGTAATGGCAGTATAAAACAAGCAATAAAAAGGTGTTTTGAGAAAGTGTGAGTCACTTCTACTACAGGAGGTCCTTGAGCATGCAACCATAACTGGCAACCCAAAATATTATGCAGTTTGCTGCAGCAGAATGCGGGATTAGCCGTGGACAGACACAGAGATACACGCTCACTTGAGGACGCACTTATCCGATCGCATGATCCTCCTGGTGAAGAGAATGAGACAAGTGGTTATTACTGATGCATAAACAGAAGAGCACAACTTCACTGCATGAAGTGAAAGTCTGTTGCGCCTTTTTTTTCCAAGTGTTCTGAAATGCAAATTGACCTGGATTCATTATTCATAGCACCAGTCTGTCAAGGATGTATACCTTAACAGACAGCAAAATCACTCAGTTGGAACACTCTGCCCTCCACCAATCAGCTGCCTATCTCATCCCCTAATGAGCTACTTCCAGTCTCCCTCGTTGCATTAAGCCCTACAGGGCAGCTTTAGGTTTAATTAGGAGGTGATCATCGTGTGTGTTAATCTGTGTAAATCATATGCAAATGTTGGAGTTATGTGGAATCAACGTCCTTGATTGCAAGCTACATACTTCTGAATCTATTTACCGTTTCTGTGGGTTGCAGGCACATGTTGAATGTGACGTGGGAAAGGAAAGATCTGTCATTCAACAGCCAAGGTTTCCTCTCCAATCCCTCCATGCTCATCGTCGCTCTGGACCGAGACAGACTCTGGGACAAGGTACTGGTCACCAGAAACTGGATCGTAAAAACATGCTGGCACTGATGGCACAGGAACAATAAGATATTTATCACGTTATATTGTATTTACAGGGTGCTCAAATGCATTATGGACTCACAGGTTACTTAGCGTTTTATAGGCAATGAAAATAACTTATTTTTAGGTTTCAGGTTAGTTTTAGGAGAACTGGCTTCAGAGAAAGCTCAGTTGTGAGTCTGTTAACGACTTCAAGATCTTGATGAGTATGTCTCCAAACTATCATTCGTCACGAAAACCCACGTGAGAAGAGACAGGGTAAATGATGCGATACCGTGTGACACAAGACAGGCTTTTGTGTTCAAGCAATCTGCGGAACTTTCCTCGTAGTCGTGTAGTCATCAAAATAGCCTGTTTCCACACGCCTTTTACAATTTATAGCCTGTTTCCTTGCAAAAGCAACACATACAGTAACATTCCTATGGCACTCTTTTTGTCTGTAGCTCCCCAACAGGTACAAATATTTAGCATGCTAGATATCTGGAACTGGCGAGCCTATCGGATTGCATCTTTGAACAGTTCACACGTAGCGGTCCAGCGCCAAGTTTACAAGTGCCGAGCCAGCGCTGATTTAACTCTAAACTGGGGCTTTTGTGGGGAAGCTCCAAAACCATGTAGGCGAGTGGAAAATCAGGGCTAAAAGCGTGTAGTGTGAAATGTGAGTTGTGTAGTATATCCTCTGCTGCAGCTCGAACTTTGCTGTTTGTGTTGGTAAACGGGCAACATTGTGTTGTTTTTAGAATACAAGCATGTACCCGTCTCTTTCACATCATTATCTTTGCCTCACGTCTCCCCCATTCCACTGGCACCTCACAGTTTGAAAACCTCTGACCTGCACATATAATCTGGCTGGATGCAACGGGTTTATGCCCGTTGCGTTTGAGATGTCCAGATGTATTTTAGAAAAAGCTGAATAGAAGGCCGGTGGAGGGAAAGTATGTGTATTAAAAATCAAATCTCAAACAATTCACCAATGATATTGGAAGGTTCAAGTATAGGCGTAATTTCAAATCAATGTTTTGCGTCTGTGTGTTTCCCGTTGAAGCCATTTCCTTCTCTTACTCTTGTTTCATTGTCACCATGCAATTTTCTTGAGCATTTTCACTCCCTTTCTCTCACACACACACACACACACACACACACACACACACACACACACACACTTTTCAAAGCCCGACGGTGTATTGAAAAAGTGAGACTTAACAGAGAGACCTGAACGTAATCTCACAGCAACAGTTGAACTCATTTATTTCTGGCCATGAAAGACCAACCTACTTTATCAATGTCACCTCCTGGCCGGGGTGGGGTGTATGTCTGCGTGTGTGTATGAGCATAGACATGTAATTGTGCTAAAGCGGAGGTTTTGGTTTGTATGTGTGTGTAGATCTTAACGGTTGTGCAGCCAACACTTCATGCATTCATTATGTCCTCGTGTTCAGGTGCTTGTGTGTGGTTCAAACACTGTCGACCACTTTAAAACGAGCGTCTAAAATCTGTGAATCCTTTTCACTCTGTCCTCATTACAATCGATTCTCCCCCAACATGTTATTCCACTCCTCTTCACGTCGTGTGACAGGTTTTAGTGTACTTGCTATTTTCAAGCCCTCCATTGTGACACTCGTGACAGTTTGACTTGTTGTTTCTTAGCATTGTTTGAAAGGTGCTGCTGGGTGACATTTTGGGCAGGAAAGACCCCTTTCTCTGCTGGGCCCATAATAGTTCTTCGTCTCCTTCTCTCAACTTTACTCTTCCACATGCAGAATTAACAGTGAATAAAAGGTTTAAAGCTGCCTTTTCCCCCCGTTAAAGGTTTTCTATGGAGAGTTTTTCCAATGCGAGGATCCTGGAACAGAGGATGTCGTATGCTGAGGCAAATTATAGATTTTGGGCAATACAAATAAATTGAACTCAATTGAATAATCACAAAGAAAAGATTAGCTTGTCAGTATAGTACATAGTAGTATTTAGGAGCTAAAGAACCAGATATTTTTCTCAGGAGTTGGTGGAGACCAAACACAGAGCTAAAAGACGTTCAAATTGGATTGGTTGCCAGAAACATGTTCTCACATACCTCCATGTCTGCTGGATGTGTAAATAGGATAAAACAACTTAATGTATATGAAGAGTGTGAACAGGGAGATATTAAACCAGGGCCACTTCCTATGTGAGCAGCACTTCTTGCTTTGTATGTCGGCGCCCATGTTAACAGGTTAGAGAAGCCACACAGAGTGTGAGCAGTGCGGCTCAGCTGAGGCTCGGCTGCATCTCTTCTACAGATTAGAAAAGCTTGCCTATTTTTTTTTCTGTGCGACGAACAGTTCACAGCAAAAATAGACATGGAAAACGATCTATATGTAAAACAGGCCACACACACAAAAAAGATGATATTTAGTTTTAACTCAGCCCTTTGTTTCTGTGGACATAATCCCTTCATTCGTTAACTCAAGGCTGAAATATTTGCAGGACAAATGGCAAATGCAGTTACTTGCACAGCTCCATAAATTAATAGACTACCTGCTTGGATTATTGTTATTTACAAATGAGCTCGCGCTTCTTAACCACTGTCTGTTTAAAATAGAAATAAATGACATTTATAATGAAATTAAACATTCTGGCCATTATGAAAGGCAAACTTTAGGTAGAAAGAAGGGCCGGCAGCAGCAGCAGCACCACATGCCACATGTGAGACCATCACGGCAGTCAAACTGCTGAGGAGATCAGAGCAAGATATCATCCAAAATTGGAAATGTATCCGTTCTAAACATATCACTTAATGTTCAGTGCAACAATGCAAATGCTTAGACATTTTTTATAGCAAAAATTGCTGAGATGTAGTCTGAAAAGGTTAGTTTTAGGGGAGGGTCATTCTGGATTAGCTTGCACAGGTCTGATGAGAAGAAAGGGCGTTGTATATTCAACTTTACTCAGAAAAGTTTAGCCAGCAAAGAAGTCTCAAAGAGGTCTAAAGACCAGCGATTCTGGCTCACAATATCTGCTGAAATGAGTTTCGTATCACATAAAGGAAAGATCACAATGCCCTGAGGGTGTGTGTTTCCCACCTCTCTTAAGCCCTCAAGAAAGGGCGTCGTCTCGCCCTGATTGGCTAAGTGGGGAACTGCACCAAGCTGCTTTCAATTCTTAATGAGGACCCACATGAGGGACTGCTTCTCATGACTTGATGACAGCATCTTGAATATTAACTAAAAAAACCTTAATATAAGTAAATCAAGCTTATACATCTTTTGATTTCAATCCTTTGTGTGACATCCATCAAACAGACAGTTGCATATTTTCAGCTAAACCGCTTCATTATTTTGAATTAGCTGCCCTGGGAAGAAATACATCTAATAATGCACTTTCTTTGATTTCTAACATGAAGTATTAGTTAATTAATTCCAAGACCCTCATGCTGTGCTTTTACCCAATATGGAATAATCAATAACAGTTTTGGCACCTCCCAACAGTGTGAGAATGACAGAGCTTCGGCTTAAGATCCTCCATGAGAGGATGAGAGGTATATAATGAGCAACATGTGACAGAGGAAGGGGAGCGAAATCTGATTGGCTTGTTGAATTACATGTTTTCTGAGCTGGTAGGCACTCTGGATACCCAAATGTATGAGCCCAAGTACTGAAAAAGGTTTTCATGACATGTCTCCTTTAGATTAGTTCTACAAAAGCAAATATTTTGAACACAGAGACATAAAAACACAGGTAATAAACGACACTAATCGCTTGAACAGATCCCATTTATGAACAGTGACATTTCAATTTGTTTGTACAGTTAAAAAAAAGAAAATTAGGGATTGAATAATCAGTCAACAAAATGAACACAGATTGAAAGCAACACATGCTGGGATGTATTATTAATATCATGCAGGCAGTTTGCTCTTTGTTTTATATTCTGTCTTTTTTCTTCTTCAAAATGTCTTACTCAAACACTTTTAAGTCTCCTCATTCATGCATTAATGAACTCTACTCTTCTTTCATCTTTTAATCCTCTTCCTCCAGGTCAGCACATGCAAATTTCCCTTTTTAAAATAATTTAAAATAAAATCATTCACCCTGTGAAGTAGGGAAAGACAAGACAGGTGAGGAGAGAAGGGGTTGATATGCAGAGACGCTCGAAGCCGAGATTCAACTACGTGCAGGAAAACGCTAAAGTTTTTGTCTCTCCCTCTCCAGGTCGGCACGTACTCTCGAGGGATCCTTCAGGTTCGCTACCCGGTCTGGCCTCGATATGGCAGCTTCCTGGAGCAAGTGTCCAATGACCGTCACCTGACCGTGGCCACGCTGGAGGAGCATCCCTTCGTCATGGTCGAGAACGTGGACCCGGGCACTGGCACATGTGTCCGCAACACGGTGCCCTGCAGGCGCCAGTCCAATCAGACGGAGAGGTACACACAGCAACGCAAACACATGTCGAGCTTGTTACATCTGCACAAACACAAACATGAGGGGGCTGTTGATCCGCAGCACTGTTTGGGGTATCGAAAACTGTCAAAAACCCAAATCTGGTGTTGAATGTTGGTCAAGTTCATCATTTTGTTTGCTTGTTCGTGGATTAAACGATTTCACCTCCAGGTCCACTTAAAACTTGGTTGCAATCTGTGTCAAACAACATTCGTTTTTGGGACCACTGCATTTCTGCCAACGGCCTTTATCCAAGTCACACAACTGTTCTTTATGCTATAAATGTTGCTGCAGTTCTGACCTCTTCAAGGAGGATACTGTGAAGGCGGTCTCGGTTCAATCAATGTTCTGATTGGTTGGTTTGTAAACTTTGTATGAATTGTAGCAGCAGTTGGTGGTGGACGAGTCTCACGGCACGACTTCAGACGACCAAAGATTTCACCTCGTTTCTCTCAAGATTGTCAACTTTTTGGCTTGGATTGCACAAAATTGCACAGAGGCCTTTACTCACTTGTACTGGAACGTGTGACTGTATCACGGCGTCCTCATCAGCAGATTCAGTTTTCTCTGTTGCCCTGAAACTGCAGTTCTTTCCGTGATTGCGAGCATCCCCTCATCCATGTTGACCTCAGAGTTGAGCTTGACAGTTCGTTCTTGACTTTAGAAACAGTCGTTAAAAAATCAACAAAACTCCAATGAGTCCAGAAGCTCCAGAACAAGAGAGTAAGTGGACCTTGAGTTGAGATTGGTTCGTTAGCTGCTGCTTTTAAGGTGAGGAGTGAACTGTCAAGCTATTCTTAGATCAGAAAGTCTCTGATATGACGAAAAAAATCGTTGCCAAATTTAGACAGACAAGTAGTCGGTAGGATGCCTGACGCGTTTAGACAACGTTAACATTTTGGCTTCTTTTGTTTAGAAAGACGCATTACATTCCTCAAGGTAAAGTGTCATCTTGAGTTGAGACTATTTAAACATTTCAGATTAAACCCAGTCCTACACAGAGACATCTGCGCCCTCCCTCTCCGATCCTCTGACCCAGTTTTGTTCCGAGTAGACACTGCAAACCTCCACACTTCATTAAACGCAGAGTAATTGTGTGTGCTGAGTGTCTACGCACTTGAAAAACACACCTCCGGTGTCAAACATTCAGCGCAGCATGGCAACAACAGCCATTTAACAGCTATTACCTCTGACTACCTACAACCGGTGCTCGTCAGGAATACGCAATGTCTTCATTATGTTCAAACACGCATAATAGGAGCACAAGTCTGGCATGGATTTAATTGCACTCTGTCAAACAAACACTTTGGCGTTATTGTTTCCGCGTTGACAAGAGGAGCACGGGAACAAAACACATAATATATTTTACAACCGCTACTAGGACGTAACGTCTTTCTGGAATCCTGCTGAAATGAACAGTGCGTGTCTTTTTGAGATGAAACATGTGAGCTCAAAGTATGACAAACACTCAATGTTCTAATTCAAGCTTGTATTGCACCTTCATGTGCTGCAGCAAACGGTTTCAAATTTGACAATTTGTGATTTGTTTCAGAGATCTCTGGTGTTTGGTGTTTGGTGTGAATCGTCTCCTTGTTTCAGATTGATGGTTGTTTTAGGAGTGCGTGTGATATTAGCGCCTGACTTCACTCATTTATCCAGATGGCTTTCTTTTCTTTTCTTTTAAAATTGAAGATTATAACTGATTCTTCTTCATCAATAACTTGTACCTGGACTTACGGGAAGTAAACGCCAAGTAACATCTCAAGATCTTTCTGTTTGCAGTTTCTCATTTGAAAGTCGGTTCTTCGCAAATTACGTTTGAGACAAAGTGTGATGCATGAAACCTGCTCTTCCTTAGTCAGAGGTGGCAAACGTGTTTCTGATCATAGACATATTATTGTCGTTTCATCTTGGATATGCCAATAATAGAATAATTCTTAAGGATGTTTCTATTTAGACCAGATTATGGTTTCTAAAAGCTTACTTTTTCTTTCCATTGACAGTAACTTACTCTGACTGAGGAACTGATTCCCAGACACAACAGTTTGAATTATGTCTCCGAAAAAGAAATGAACATCTCCAGCTATTTTGGGGCTTGTTCATGTCGTGTCTCAGCCGACCCTAGAAGGGGCATAACCGTGGACGCACAGCCCACCAGAAGAAAAGTGCTCACATTCATGCATGATAAATAGCTCCTTGGAAGGAGCAGAGGATACACACACATTGTTCTACATACCAAGAGATCACACAAGAACAGACACAACTTATAATTTGCTGCCACTTCTGCAACTTTAATGTCACATACACCACATCTCACTGCACTGATTTGGTCATTTATTTAAGGGCTCACCTCAACCTTTACCTGCTGCTCTCTGCGCTCTGGCGTTTTGTTATTTCTAACTTAGTCCTCACTGAAGGACTTTCTCTCTGCTTGTTATCGATCATGTTGCTGTGTGTCTGTGCTGCTGTGTTGTTTGCCTGCAGCACAGAGCTTACCCAAGAGTAGAACCATGCCAAATGTACAGCCGGCTCAATTTGCACACGTTATGATCATGTGGAAAAATCGAATATTTAGAAGACAACATTTGGTCGCTGCCTCACATTGTCAAAGCAAAATACACAACAAATAAATACAGTGGCGCATGCAACCTGCATGCATGTATCTTAAGTTCCTTTAATTATGACATTTTTTTAAATTGAAAAATGTGAACTATCATCAGTGGTAGAGATAGGCCTATCTACCAGAGAGGTAGATAGGTGCTTGGTTGTGAAGGACTGGGGTGATGGTATCTCTGGTATCTCAAAGAAAGTGGAAGAAATGGGACTGCGGATATAGCTGTTATTATGATACATGAAAAAAAGCAGCATTTGCCGACCACCTTCACACCATCTCGCTCACCACTTTTGCTTCATTTCAGATAGCTGTGTTGTGGAAATATTTGTGTATTGGAATGATGAGATGAGATAAAGATGGAAAATGAAAGCAGCCTTCTGTGTGTGCCATCTTGACCACAGATTCAACAGGACAAAATCAGATGAAAAGCTGTCAACGCGGGCAAACTAGTGCCAACAATGCGGGTCACACCGCAAAAACTAGGGCAACAGACGCTCGGCCTGGTGTGTGCAGGGCCGTTACCCAGCAAGCCTCACATGTAGCCTACCACCATAACTTGTGTTGAATCATTAGAGATTTAATGTCTTATATGCACAGATTGATCACCTTTTAATTACCCAAACAACAGAAAAACAATTCATCCTGTAAATGTCATGTTCATGTTCGCCTCAGTGATTCCACATGTATCCATGTGTGTGTGTGTGTGTGTGTGTGTGTGTGTGTCAGTATGCGTTATGCAGATTGCAGAGCTGACCATGGCTGGCGCATTAATTATAGCAAGAGATATGTAGCGGCTGTTGTTGGGCGCGATGGCACATTGATTGCCAGTAAAGAAGATTTATCTGTCCAACACGGGTCATCTGTCATAGCATGGGACAATGTTGTCCCATCCTACCCTCTTTCTGTTTCTCTTTCACCCTCTCTCTCAGGCTGGCATGTCCCATTTGGACGATGACCAACAAACAGGGCGAAGGGAAGAGAGAGAGGGAGAGGACTGCTGCTGTATAAATCAGTTAATCGTGCTGTGTGGTCTGAGCAGCTTCCCCGCAGAGCAGATGTTTAGCTTGATTAGGACTTTTTTTTGTCTTGCTCATTAAAAAAAAATCCTTTCTTTGGACAGATGATGGCCTCCTTTGCCAGAAAGCTGAGCCTACCTCTCTGCGCCGATTAAGAGCAGGAATGCCACTCTGAAATCCTACTTTAAAGACCCTCAGTTTGTGGTATACTATTGTAGCCCAACACTCAGATGCTAAAAGTCGTTTATGACCTGAGTAGTTGAAAATTAATTGCCAAGAATTTGAATAATTGATCATTTGTTTCAAAAGTAATTTATCCAGAAAAAATGGCAAACATTAGCTGGTTCTCAATTTCTTTCTTCTGGGTTTTATATAATGTTTAATCAAACACATATTGCCAAAGGTTTGTGGACATTTGTCTTGTTGCAATGGCGTCTCAATGTCCTATGCTGGCGTTTTTAAAACTATGTTTTTGGTCGACAATATCACTTCACAAGAAAACTGTAATGAATAGGAAATATCTGGTTCACCATAGTTATGGTAAAGGTACTAAAACACTTTGGGTCGATTATGGAAAGTAAACTACAATTCATCACTTTGACCTCCACCATTCACAGCAGAAAGGGTTTCATAAATCACTGTAATGGACATTAGGAGTATATTGTGCACTCCAGTATTAATGTACTGGGCTGTTTGCATCTTTCTGTGCTTTTGTTCTGGGACTCTTTTTAATGGCTTCGTCCCTCAGGCCTCATTAAGGTAAATCATCATGCTACAGGATACAATTTGTTTTTCATCTTTGTGGCAACAGGAATTCAGAATGACGGTGTCCTCATTCACGTTGACTGTTTCCATCATCAATCTTACACGATCTCAGTGGTGGTTATTTCAATTATCCTCCTCCTCCTCTTCTTCCTCCTCCTCCATCTGTCCTCCTTTGCTCTTGCCCTCCTTTCTCTGCAAACTGAAGCCGCCGCCCTGTTAGGCCGCGTCTGGTTGTTCGCTGTGTGTTTCCTTTCTACCGTTCACCTGAGAATCCCTCCTCTCTCTGGTTTAACTCCCTCATGGTGCTTCGCTCCACGCTGCACTGGTTTCTGGGCATTTTGTGAAGAACACACCACACAACACAACTGCTGCTAATCCTGTGTGTGTGACGGGGTAAGGCGGCCCAATTTAGGTTTGTTTGTGTGTGTGTGTGTGTGTATTGTTAGTGGAGTGTGTATAATGACGACAGGTGGCCAGCTCCTGCATCAATTAATTAACGCAGCGTTTATCAGAGCTATTGACTCCTGTGAAAGAAGCGAGCCTTTCAAAAACACTTAAAATGCGTCTGAAATGAACTCTTACGCTGTTGAAAATAATCAACCTGAATGTTAATTGCTCGCTTGACTCTATTTCATTCAATGTCGCTCTCATTTATTCACTCACACGCTCTTATGCTGACTCATTGGCACACTGAGGTTATCTCAATTACACACACAAAGATTTTAGGCCTCCACATTGGCAGCTCTTTTCCAGGAAGTTTGGCGACGTCCTTTTCAATCTGTCTGCTTTTAACTGCTTTCCTGTGTCTTTATTGTTTATTCCGTTTGTTTTTTTCACTATTTCCTGTCCTTCTGTTCTCTTCTTCAACACCCCATTAAGTAGCAAGGCCACAGAGTGGAAGTGAGTATCTCTCACACACCTTAATGACCTTTGATTAGAGGCCATCACAGTCACTCAACCATCAACTGTGGGCTCTGTCACACTGTGTGTGTGTGTGTGTTTTGGCGTCTCCTCCGTCTCCATCGACACCTTGTTAACTGACATTGATTTTAGCTAATGAACCAGCCATCGCCTGCCCTTCACGTCACCGCCGTAGACAATGGTCACTGTCTGCATGAGAGCCCACGACTATTTAGCAACTCTCTGAAACGAAGCAAAACAACAGCTTTAGTCTGAGAAGCTAAATATAGTCCCGGCTGCCAGAGAGAGGTCTTTGATCACGAGACGATAAAAAATTGTATGTGTGACTCTGCTTTTTCTCATCCCTATGTCAGTGTTATCGGCCACTATGAGTCCTACACCAAACTGTGCTGCAAGGGCTTCTGCATAGACATCCTGAAGAAACTGTCCCGCACCATCAAGTTCTCCTATGACCTCTACCTTGTCACCAACGGAAAACATGGCAAGCTGGTCCGCGGGACTTGGAACGGCATGATTGGGGAGGTGAGACTGAGGGCTGAGTTATTTAAAGAAGGATAAGTCCCTGAATGCAGCAGCTGGTGTAGCTGGATTGGTTGCCTAGTGGCCATCTACGGACAATTATTAGGGCAAGATGTTTTAAAATGTTAACTAAGATAGACGTAGCTTTGGGCTATGATATGCCCTAATTACATTAGAGGTAAGTGTTGTGCAAAGCATGCTGGATATCGCCAAAAACATCAGGAAATGCAGACCCATAGTTTTAGGAACACTGATAGTGAATGCTCTGTATTCATCCGTTAAGGTATTTAAGCAAAATAAACCTGTTGAGGTCAAGAAAAACTATAAATAAAAATATATAATTAAAGAATACCTTTTTAAAAGATACCTGATGAAGCCATGAATTTAGCATTATGTAGTCAAAATCACTCAACAAAGCAAGTTAGACGTAACTTTAAAGCGGAATTAATTGATGTCAGCAAACTACTTCAATGTGTTCACAAGCTAGTTGCTAACTTTATCTGTATGCTGTTTAGTGTTTTTATCACAGAAATTGAGGTTGATGAGAGTGAATTTAAACAGTAAAGCTGCAGGCCGTAAAACCAAAACAACAAGCCGAAAGATGCTAAAATGCTCCATAGATCTGATAGGATGCTCAGATTCAGTGATAATTATCTGTGGGTTCAAAAACCTCGAATCGAGTATTTAAAAAGCTGTGTAATGAAACTCTGTAGATAATGGCTAAAATGCACTGTGTTGTGAAGATTAAAGAAGACTGTTTATTCTGTTTGGGTTCCTGAAGAGTCAAAGTTTTGATGACTCAAGCTTTCAATCCAACAGCAGTCATATTGCATCAGTCTGTCTCATTCTTTAAAGGTAAAACATGAGGCAATTTGCACTGCTGTCACACAGGTGTACTGTAACCTCAAAGCGTTGGTAGTTGTACACACTGCAGTACAGTTTTGAGAATGGCAATAACGACGCGCAGTCTTAAGTGACAGTAGCATTGCATGGCCTAGAGATTTTCTTTGATGTGTTTTTATTTAGGTCAGTGGCGTGAGACCATGCATACACATATGGAGCGAACACATACTTTTCTCCCACACACCAAGCCACATCAAACACGGCTGAATCTGAAAGTGAAGCGCCCTGAACAGGTGTTCCTCAGGAGAGCCTTCTTGCTTGTGTTTCTGTGCCTGCAGGCGCTTTGCTCTGGGTCTGTATCTGTGTATGTGTGTGTGTGTGTGTGTGCTACATTTACAAAAACATATTTCTCTCTGCAAAATTCTCTGCTTTTCAGAAAAGCAAGCTTGGGCGTGAGCACTCCTGAGATCGGCAGGCTCTCACTCTCCGGTTGCTCGGCTGTTGGGACAAATATTTTTCATATCTCTGTCATGAGAGCCATATGCCTGACTGTAGAGCACAAAGCGGTTGCTGCATTGTGGCTTCCGTGTTCGAAAAGGATCGCTCATGAAATTCAGAATTTGGCAGCCTGTCGTTTGGGACACTGGGAAGCTGTGATAAAGTATACTCATTCGGTCCTCTTTTACAGAATTACACAGTAACCAAAATAGTTCATAAATCCAGGAAAGCATGTTTCTACACCGCTGACCACTACCGAGGACTCACTGTACTTTATTATGTGTCTCTGTCCTTCTTCTCTCAGGTTGTGTACAGACGAGCTGACATGGCCATTGGCTCTCTCACTATCAACGAGGAGCGTTCGGAAATCATTGACTTTTCCGTGCCGTTTGTTGAGACGGGCATCAGCGTCATGGTGGCCCGCAGCAACGGGACAGTTTCCCCATCTGCCTTTCTTGGTAGGAAGAAAAACGAAAAACGCTTCTCCTGCATCCATTTGTCAGTTCAAACCGGTCATAAGATACGTTATCCTGGAGTTTGATGTACAGTACTTGTCCGCCAATGTTGCTGCCATCTTCTTTCTCCCAGGATGGCCTACTTAAACGAGTTCTGTCTCTGCAGACGCTTCAGGAAACTTCCCATTAAGCTTTTATCCTGCTGATAACTGGAGCCTACAACTAAATCCCCTTACGTACCGCACACACACCTAAATCCCTTTTCCAAACCATCAACAACAAAATTCAGCACAAAATCCTGAACAGTGTATTTCTGTTTTCTCATTTTCTCATCTTGCTATCCCCCTGCCACATATGGTGACCCCCATCACAGGCTAAGGTTTAGAAGAGGGAAATACAAAAGAGACTTACTTTAATCCTTTATGTTTGTTCCTTCCCTCCTCCTCCTCCTCCTCCTCCTCCTCCAGAGCCCTACAGCCCAGCAGTTTGGGTGATGATGTTTGTGATGTGTCTGACCGTGGTGGCAGTGACAGTTTTTGTGTTCGAATACCTCAGTCCAGTCGGCTACAACCGCAGTCTGGTCAGCGCCAAAAGTGAGTTTTAAACCTCTTTGATTAACTTTTACTGTTAGAATGTATTTCTCCTGAGTACAGTGGATGATAAAGGAGTGAATGATTACAACAGAGGTAAACAAATGAGTAAAGTCCATATTTATCCCACAGTTTTCCATGTATATTATATCTTCTTTTATTTGCATTTTACAAAGCAAAAAACCAGCGTCCTGGTCTGCACGCTGCACGTCCTGCAGCGTCAAGAGTTCCTCAACAGGATTTTGGGGCGAGGCTAATCAATCCTACAATGCAGCGCTGACAGAGCATGCCTCGTCCCCGGGTCCGAAAGGTCATTTTCCTGTTTTAATTAGCATTCACCGCTGCGCTAATCGAAATGTGATTGATGGCGGTGGCACCCTCCGTCGCTGCACATGACCAACGGTGGCAGATAGCAATGGAAGCTGGCTGAGGCTGTGAAATTGTTTTCCGTTGTTTGAAAGTTTGCAGCAAGGCTGGAATACTTGCATGATGAACTGGAGACGTGTTTTTTTGCATGATGAGAGAACATGGTGAAAAAAATAAATGACTTAAAATTAAAAATGTTCTGACGGTCAATACATCAATGGAAAAAGTTGTAAACTTAAAAGGTTTGTTTCACCAAATAAAAATAAATGTATATGAAATAAATAAAACACATTTTCTCACTCACCTCTAGAGGTGTCTAGCCAAAAACATAAGAAGATAGTTTTTTAGATTTATTTCTGCTACAATTTACTACTTTTGAAGAACTAATAACATATATTTACATTCGACTGAAAAAGACCACTCGTAGCTGTAGGATGGAAGTAGTGTGATGCTGTTACAGAGCCACAAAAGCCACAGAGGAACGAGGTCGGGGTGGTTCAATGGTTCAACAAAACATCTTATTTTGACTTAGTTTGCGTCTGGTTTCATACAGACAGTCAACACAGGTTTCTTTTCACCTTGACAGTGATTATGAATTAAGACCTTGAGCACTATCTTTTTGGACAGGATTCTCGAAACAAGTTCTTTAAAGAAACACCTCTCCAGAGCCCCTTCTTTTCTCGCTGTGGGCTAAAAATGCCTCCATAATGAATACAACACCATGTTACCCAGAAACAGTGTGTCTGACAACCTCCTCCCTCTGTTTCCTCAGCTCCTGGTGGTCCAACGTTCACCATCGGGAAGTCAGTGTGGCTGTTGTGGGGCATTGTCTTCAACAACTCGGTCCCCATTGAAAACCCTAAAGGAACAACCAGTAAGATCATGGTCCTGGTCTGGGCCTTCTTTGCTGTCATCTTCCTGGCCTCTTACACTGCCAACTTGGCCGCCTTCATGATCCAGGAGCAATATATCGACACAGTGTCCGGGCTCTCTGACAAGAAGGTAAGAGACTGAATAAACAACACTAGGATGATTATGTTATGCAGTTATTGAAAGTCCACGCAGACATTCAGAAAGCAGGCTGTCTTTGTGGAGCTGTGAGATATGGCGTGAACCACGTCTTTGTGTTTGAATCCAGCTACATCATCTCTTCTTTTCTCTGCTCATCACTCTGCATCGACTAATAAAACATGAATGGAAGAGACACAAAAGACTCACCGAAAGCTTTCAAGATGAAGTCGAGTAAAACGACTTTGTTGTGAACGTCTCTGTCCTTTTCCTATCAGTGGGGAGTCCAGTGGCATGAATGACTAATCAATTACTGCCTTCTGTTAATACAGATGGTGTCTGAGTCTCCACTTGTCCCAGTGTAGACTTGTCAGTATTTCGGTCAGTCTATCAATATTCCCCCTGTGCCGTCTCCATCTCTCTTCTAGCTCACACTGTTAAAAAAAGATCGCCAAATGTCAAGCGATTTAAAAACAGTCAAGCCACAGAGGAAAAACAACACCTACAGACTTTTTCTACCACTTAAATTTGTGGCGCGTGCACACACACACACACACACACACACACACACACACACACACACATACACACACACACACACACACACACACACACTAAAGCTGGAAACGGGGCCTCAGAGGAGCTTTACAAGAAAGCATATCCTTCACAGATAGCGAAAACAACTCCCCGGCAGGGATCAGCAAGTGCCACCTCAGTGATCTATGGTTGTATTAGCTGACTATATTAACTTTATGCAGATGCATTATGTCCCACAGCATAAGGGACTAATATAAATTACCCTGCATAATACAACCTCAGCTGCCCCTTCATTCTGAGATCCGGCACGACAAAGGATTAGGCGGGTTTATGTCGTAGGCTGGCTGGGTACATATCTCGCCGGTTTAAAGGATAAGGCATGCGTGATTCTATATTGTCAATAAATTACATAAAAAGATGACAATCAATGTGTCGATCCGTCTCTCAATACTTTGTATCTTGACTACTTAAGTCCTGATCTAAAGCGTAACCTGATCTAAATAGACCCAAGGATAATCAGACCGGTTGACCCAAACAAACCCAAATAGGGAAAGAGTGACAACAAGGCAGCAGCATATCTAAACTTGTCCATCACCAGGCAAATGGGAACACTTTGAGTAGGGAACTATACTTAAAGTTTAGTGCACAACGAGTACTGCATCTTTAGTTCTCCATCACAAGTTGCTTTTGAAAGGATTCTTTTAAATTAGACTTGAAAAAATGAGAACCTAATTCTAATCTTCCCTCGGTGACGCTTGCTTTTAATCGAACAGCTGATTCTAAAAAAAAAGAGGAGGCGTAGCATCTCAACTGAATCCAATGCAGTTGCAGCTGAAGAGTGATTACATTAACACACACTCACACGCTCACATTGCGATTGGCCCATTCATTTGCGCTCGGCTCAAAAGGTCAATGCTGTAAGCAAGATGAATGGATCTTTCCTGTTTACAGTCTCATTGAGCTCTAACCGGCGTATTTCTGCTTCGTCCTGCGTTAATACGTCAGCTCGCAAAATGTGAACTTCGATCGGGTACAAATTGAACTGGATTAGGATCATCTGCGGGCAGCGAAATAAATTAAACAGATGTGTGCCGACTGAAGTCAGAGTTACTCAAATGGAGGTGAGCTGAATGGTGTCCTGTCCATTCAAACGGCATTGAGTTCGGCTGCTGATTAAATCACTCTTGGAAAAAAAAAAATGGAATGACTAAGATGGATTTCATTTAACTGAGTAGTCCCTCGTCCTCTTTACTCCTCTCCACCACATTTATTCACCCTGGTTCCCTTTTTGCTCTTCTGTTTGCTTTTCTCCTTTCTGTACCTTTTACTTTCTCCTCTCATCTCCTCTCAACTCGTCTTTCCTTTCCTCCTCTCATCTCACTTCTTTCCTTTCCTCTCCTTCTCTCTCACCTTTTTACTCTACTCTCCCATTTTATTTTCCTCTTGTTTACTTCCCTTTCCTCCCATCTTTTCTCTTCTCTTTTTTTCTTTCCTTAACTCTTTTATACTCACCTCTTTCCCTTTCTCTCCTCTTTCCTTTCCTCTCCTCTTAATTCTTTCCTTCTGTTTTCTCTCCTCTTTTCTCATTCTCTCTCTTCTTTCCATTCTTCTCACCGTCCTCTCTTTTCCTTCCCTTTGCTCTTTGTTCTCTCTTCACTTACCTCCCTCCTATTCTTTCTTCCTGCCCCCCTACTCCTTACTCTACTCTCATTCCCCACTCATATCTTTACTTCCTTCTACTCTTTTCCCTTTCTAAAATCTCTGCTCCCTCTTTTCTCTTTTGTTGCTTTTCTTCTCCTCCCGGCATCTTTGTCACTATTTCCCTTCTTATCCCATAACCAACCATTTCATCCCTTTCTTTTCGTGCCTTCTTCTTTCTGTCATCTCATCCTCCCTACCATCCTCCCCTATTCTGTCCTCGCTCCCTTCAGTCTCTCTCCTCTCCTTCCATTTTTTCCTTTCTCCCTTCTCTCTCTCCCCTATTCTCCTTACCAAACTTCTTCTTCTCTTACCCCCTTCTATTCTCTTGTCTCCCTCTCCTCATCTCTCATATCTTCTCCCCCCTTTCCTTTCCTCTCATCTTGTGTCTCCTTACAGTTCCAGAAACCACATGAGCATTATCCTCCTTTTCGCTTTGGGACCGTCCCAAACGGGAGCACAGAGAGGAATATCCGCAGCAACTACCCCGACATGCACATGCACATGATGAAATACAACCAGAAGGGGGTGGAAGGAGCTCTAGACAGCCTCAAAACCGGGTACAGTTTCACCAACATTTTAACTTTGTTACACAATTAGATAAGAGGTTATATTTACCTGATCCTCCTGCCAGTGAAGACACGAGATGCTACAGTAATAACGATCGTCATTTTGGGTGATACAGCAGAGGTTTGATGCTCTTTGTGATGTAGCGACTATTTGTGATTTAGGCCAATTTGATGGGTGTATTTTTAGATGAAAAGAATCATATCTGGTGCAGCTTACTTTGTATAGAGAAGTGCTGTCAAATCTTCACTAAGAACAAGCTCAGAACACTTGAAGCTATTTGCACATTTTGTACAGTGTACAAATTGTGTACACTGTACTTTATATTGCTTGATTGATGTATTTGTGCCAGTGTGGAATGAAAATTAGAACAATTAGTTCATCTATCAGTGTGAACACTGTAATATTAGCCATGCTAGCAGCGTGGCTCTTGCAATGTCCGCCAGATGGTCTTTAAGGACTTTGGTGATTCACACGTGTCAATTCTGTTCAATTCTGACATGTGTGTAAGAACTTTGTAAGAGCTAGACATTCTCTCAGACGAAAACAATCCATTTACTTGCAGAAAGCTGGACGCCTTCATCTACGACGCTGCCGTTTTAAACTACATGGCCGGAAAGGACGAGGGCTGCAAGCTGGTGACCATCGGCAGTGGGAAAGTGTTTGCCACCACAGGATACGGCATCGCTCTGCAGAAGGACTCCCGCTGGAAACGGCTTATTGACCTGGCGCTGCTGCAGTTCCTTGGAGACGGTGATCCAAACCTAACAGGATATAATACACAACCCACGCCTGAACACACACACCCGTGTTTTATCTGCTTGTGTTTAATCCTGTCTGACTGGCGCTCTGTATGTCAACCATGGAACTGGCGTCGGTCCAGTTCAGTGTGTGCTGTGTCAGCAGGGAAGTGGGCTTACAGGGAAGTGTTAATATCCTGCAGAACAGCAGGGAGTGTTAGGGATATGATTATTTCCATTGCACACACACATATCCGTCCTACCTGTATACAGACAAACACACTCGCCATGAAAGCCACTGTGTGGAATTAATATCTTCCCTCCTCTGTGAGCTTAAGAGCACCCCACCCACTAACGCTGAGCTTTCAATGATAAAATAAAAAATAGTGTGTTTATGGTCAACATACGCTAAGTCAGAGATAAAATGTCCCGTACTCCCTGGAGGCCACTTGGGAGAATGCAGCTCAATAGGTGGCCAGCTGTTCAGAGGCCTGGAGGAGCTTATCTGGCAATAATAGCTAATGAAGAGTTCAAGCACTGTACATTATTCTCTTTCAATCGGTGCTTTGTTCTAATGTTGAAATTATTTTTTAAAAAGACGGCTATGGTCTTTACCATCATGTGGTGTTCCTGTTATTGGACAATACAACACTATATCCATTAAATTAGCTTTTAAATGCATCAATTTTGCTTCGATTTTTCATTCATTCATAATTTTGACTTGGATTTTGACATTAGATACAAGTCTTAATCTGGAAGTCAATTGCAATATGACATTAACACAGCACAAAAGGATTGAAATATGCAATAAGCGCTGATGGTTGTAGCAACACCCACAAAGATGCCACATGTCTGCTGATGTCTGTGGGTCATAGACTTCAGCCAATGCAAAGACTTTGGCACCAAATATCACAATAATTTCAGATCATAGTCAGCATGTTGACCTCATAATCACCGTTTTATTTCAAATCCAATAAAGTGGAGTGCAGAGCAAAAAGATAAAAAATGTGTAATTGCCTAAAGACTTCTGCACTGTACATCCAAGACAATAGAGCATATATGCAGAGATGATTCAGGTTATTGTAAGCTACCATTTGTCTTTCTCTACTCCACTCTGTCAAGTCATCTCATACTCTCTCTCTTTCTTCCCCCTCTCCTCCCATAAACCTCCGTCCCTCCAGGAGACACCCAGCGCTTGGAGACGGTGTGGTTGTCGGGCATCTGCCAGAACGAGAAGAACGAAGTGATGAGCAGCAAGCTGGACATCGACAACATGGCGGGCGTCTTCTATATGCTGCTAGTGGCCATGGGCCTCAGCCTGCTGGTCTTTGCCTGGGAACACCTGCTTTACTGGAAACTACGACACTCCCTCCGCAAGTCTCACAAACTTGACTGCCTGTTGGCCATCAGCAGGGTGAGATTTGCAAATTTGTCATTTGACTGATTGGTTTTTTTGGTTTATGGAAGTCGGGTTGAGAAATCGCTTCAGTCATTTTCACACTGATTATTTATTTAAGTGGCTGATTGGCTGGTTGTAATTGGAGTAGTTGAGTAACAGGGCCCCTTGAGTGATTGAATGATTGTCTGGTTGATTATTTTGACTCTTAAGTGGTTGGTTGGTTGGTTGGTTGCTGGTTTTTCTGTGCAATATGCTGTTTTACATGAAGTGGCTTTTATGCGATGATAAATAAGCTCAAATGGATGCGTATCTGCATGTAATTACATGGTATCATTAGAGGGCCTTGTTAAAATATTAGCTAAAATGGCACTGCATTGTTATTTAGAATGAGAGGGGAGGGGAGAGATAAAAGGAAAGAAAAGCAGCACTAATTCTGGTGTTTACTCAGCATTTAACTTTGAATGCTTGATGTTCATTTTCAATTAGCATAAATCAGTACCCGGTGTGTTGATGCCTTTGTTTGGGAACATGGTTGCTGAGGCAGAAAGCTCTGGCTGAAGTTGCAGTCAGGGAAATGTCTACGGACACCAGCCTCCTCTGCTCCTCTGCCGTGTAATTACACTATTGTGCCTGGATCGGGGTTTTATCAGATTAGCTGCTAAATGACTATCTGATCATTAATCCGTATGGGGCGGCCCCAAGGGCCAAATTAAATTTGGCTCTTTCAGCATCTCCCAACCAACTGTAAGCAGAGAGCAGTCATGGGATTTGGCTCTGTGTTTGTCCATGCAGTGAGAGACGGTTTGTTCTGCAGGGGACTTAAGGTATGTGTGTGTGTGTGTGTGTGTCGTGTCCGTTTATTGGGGCAATCCTCTCAGCTTAAACTGTTTTTCTTTGAGTCCCGGGAGAATGCATAATGGATTTGTGACTAAGTCTTGCCTCAGTGATAAAATAAGATATTAATGAAATCAGTTTTTTATTTTAACTGCCAGTGGGGTTTTTATTAGTTAAATTGTTTGAAATTGTTTGAAATGTTTTCTGTGAAATTTTCCCTTGAGGTCCGCTTGGTTGATTCAAGGTTAAACAGTTCGTGGCAAACTATTGATTTAATTACCCATGATTAGATGATTTATACTCTACTTTTCTCTTTCCCACTTCTTCTTCTTCTCCTCATTCTTTCGTTATCTTCCTAATTCTTGGTCATTCTGTTTCATCTCTCAGGGTATTTACAGTTGTTACAATGGTGTGGAGGAACCTGTGCGTTCATCTGGTTTCGCCAAACCAGACCTGACCTCCAACTACGCTCAAGCAAACATGCTGAAGATGCTTCGCACTGCTAAGGACCTGGTCTCCACCGCCAATGTTGAGACCTCCCTGGACAACGCCACCAAGACCATACAGCATTTGAGTCGTCACGGCGGCAGCTTGCCTGTTCGAATTCCACAAGTCGCAACGGAGGCCGTGCCAGGAGGATTTGCTTATATCACGGAGAATCACTGCTCCCTAACCCCTCCTCTGACCGCTGTTTCCTCTCTGAAACAGCAGAGGGGTCTGACCAGGCCCACGCCACTGCGCTACACGCTCCCGACTCGCTCTACACCATGTCTGTATGACCGGCCACTTCCTGTGTCCAGCCTCAGCAGCCCTCACCTGGCCATGGGTGAGCCGCTTCCTCATCAGCACCCGCACCACTACCAGACGACAGGGAGACTGTACATAGACACCCATCCTCACTCGCCCTACATTCCCTACACAGATCTCCAACTACCTGACATCTACGCCTCTCATCCGGTCTCTTCGCCTCAAAACCAGCATCTCCAAGCAGGCTTCTCCCAACGGAAAAGGAGGTCCAAGAGTTTCCAGTGTGAGGATGGGGATTTAGAGAGGAGAAAACACAGGGACCAGGAAAAGAATGACAAAAGTCCCGTCTATCTGAGTGAGCTCAAAGCCAACCACCTCCAAGAGAACCACATCTCTGCCCCCAGTGTGAACTGCATCTACTCAGGGGAGAGGAAGTGTCCTCGGGTAGACAACTACAGCTCCTGGCCCCCAGAGGATCTGATGCTGAGAGGAAGACGCAGGCACCGTCGCCCCTCTTTCCTCAAAGCAACTTGGGGCAGCGAGCAGATGCGGCAGCAGGACGAATCCCAGTCATCCCTGTCCAGCCAATCCCTTACCACCCTGCCAGATCTGTTCCCATGCATTCTTACACCAACCACACCTGCAAAGGCCTACAACCCTGCCCAACTTCGAAACAACCTGTGCCTCGCTAGGAACCAGGCCTACCTCCACATAAGGGAGGACCAGAGGAGGCCCAATGGGCGCAAGGGCCCAAAGCTGCGCTACTCCCATTCCACCCACTTACCCACGTACGGAGAAGCAGTGCGACATGGGACTGGGTTAGGGCGGGGGATGGTACGGAGAGCCACCAGCTTGCTCAGCAGACAGTATACCCACTACCTGAACTCGTACCCTGGACTACCCCTCTACCACGGCCCCCTAGACCTGCAGCACCACAGCCATGCCTCCAGCAGCCACCTCAACACCAGCCCAGTGTGCCAGCTGCTGGCTTGTGGTGGCGGGAGATGTGGAAGCCAGCGGGCTCTGCTCTACCAGGACAGTGTGTATGGGGCCTATGGGGTCTATCAGGGTTCCCAGACTGGATCAGAGGCCCTGGCAAGTCAGGGAACAGGGGGCCAGCCTGCAGGGAGCCCCTGCGTACTCCGTCCCTGGCGACGGGTGTCCAGTCTGGAGTCTGAGGTCTGATGTCTGATGGGAGTCCAAAAGGACCTCATAAGATGGATACTGTGAAGTAACATAGGTGAAGACTCTTAAACATGACTACTGTGGAGAGGGGAGGGATTAGATCCATGTAAGAGGGAGAGATGTTATAACTTGAATTAAGTGTTGATTTTCTATGTGCCGTTGTATGGTAAAGAATAGAAGTTTGGGACTGCAAATTTTACATATGTTTAGGACTTTTTTGATGTATTCTAGAGTATGATATGAAGACTGCACTGTTACCAATTTATCCTCGAGAACGGTGTGGGAAGCTATGGTCAGCAGGTTTTACTCACTTGCTGCTTTCCTACGACGCTTGTGTGTTTTCTGTGCTTTAATGTGCACTAAGATTTACAACAGTCCACGGTGTTGGCGCATGGTTAAAGTATAACCAGAGTTTTAATGCTGTGTGTGTTGTGTATATTTTACTGTGGATGGTTGGGATTCAGTCTTGGGAGTCGTCGAGTAGATTAACTGTTTACAGCTGGGAAGGAATAGCGGAGGAATAAGAGATTGTCTCTGACACCAAATACAAGCAGCCACTGTAGCAAGATTTGTGAAGACGCACATTTGAAGAGTTTACTTCCAAAATAAGACGTTCAATATTAAAACATTTTGACTCCAGACATAGAAGTGCAGCAGTTTTCTAGAATTAAATAATCATTTTGAGACATTAATACATTTCAGGTTACGTCTTTAAATATTTACAATGTTTTGGAGCTGCTAAACCCTTCAAGTCGTCATGTAGTGATTAGTCAGAGGAAGCGGAGACTTTGTGAAAGCAGTCCATATGAACACAATCTGCAAAATGATTAAAGTATTGGGACAGCACTGACCAGCACTTGGTGTCTTAAACATGGATTTTTCTTCCTCACTGGGTCTCAGTATGAGGCTGCAGTACAGCACAACATCACACAGGGCCTCACAATAAATCAATTCTGCATCTTAATACTATATCGATGTAAAGAAAATGTGTTATTTAAGGATGGTTAGTGTCATATTCATGTATTCTACATATGATAGAAATTTATAGTCACTCTTCGCATTTTCTAATCACACTTCTAGCACATATTTGTTTTTGAAAAGCTGTTGCCGATTTACTTAAATATTTGTTATTACTGTATTAACTCTATCAGTTGGCCTATATTAAGATTTTCATCACTTTCTCATTTCCACTCTTTTATATTCCCTCATCATCCCTTTTTCCCCCCTTTAAATGTTAAATGATTAAATTTAAATGAGGTAATTGAAAGATATTCTAGTATCTATATTACCTGGCTCCCTCACCCTGTATTTAATCACTTAGAGCAATTAAAGAGCCTTTTGGATGAACGTGCATGTGTGCCTCTTCTTTGTAGAGCCTTTCTCTTTTGGTCTATGCCTATACTTTGGTGAGAGAAACTGAATTACATGAATTTACTTACTAGAAAATTGGTACCACTGTCATGTCTGTGTGGTAATTGGGAAGCTACAGCCAGCTGGTTAGCCGGTTAGCTTAGCATAAAGATTGGAATGGGGGCGGAACTCTTGGCCCTTTCCAAAGGTAACAAATTACAAATTGTGGGGTTTTTTTAGGGCGGTTATGTGCGGGGCTATTTTCCGGTCTTCCTGTTATTCCACGGATTATTCAAAAAATAAATAACGTGTTACCTTCGAGGTGCTGTTTGGTGCGTTTTGTTGCATTTTTAGATTGCCAGGATAGCTGTTTGACCTTTTTTCCAGGCTTTATGCTATGCTAAGCTAACCAGCTACTGGCCGTAGCTTCATATTTACAGCACAAATGTAAGAGTGGTATCGATCGTGTCGTCTAACTCTTCAAAGCAAAGATTCACTTTACACATCTACTGTCAAACTTCTGATCCTTCAACAAGTTTTCTGTCGGGTTTGGTGAACCTGACGGCGAAGCAGTCATGGCACGTCTTAAAACTCGTGTCAGCGCTCGCCTAAAGCAAGTTTAGGTGAAGATAAGGTACTCTATATCAAGGTCACCTGTTGCCAAGGCAATTACTCTCTCTACGCTCTCGTCATGACGAGATAAGACTCCATTCAGGAGGCCAGATGAGTAATGATGGAGAGTCCGAACATTGAGCGCTTTCATTTTTCCATTACTCTCTGCTTTGTTACTGGAGCATTGCCTCAGATTGGACCATAACATTGATTTAATCCTCCGCTCTGCTACTGATCCCATATTTTTTGAGTTCAAGGTAATTGGACTTCTTTTCATCCCTGAAGAGCAGAAAGGGGCTCAGCACGCCTCCGTAATTAAGACATGGTTGTTGGCCCAACGCAAAGCCTGGATTTACGCAAGTACAGGTGGAATTTTTGATCTTTTTTTGTACAAATATCTGAGATGGAAGAAGAAGAAAAGTATAGTAAGAAGGAGCTGTCTCAGTCCAAAGAGCTTTTTTATTAAGTTAAATGGGTCCTCTTTATGGATTCAGCATTTTCTACATCAAACTACATTCACACTGCAAGCCTTGGTGCTCGGATTTATTGTACAGATCAGTTTTCTTTGTTTGACTGCTAACATTTTGTAAATGTGGCCAAAATCAGATTCCAGTACCACAGTTCTGAACTGACTCACATGCGCAATAGAACAATAGATGCTTCACAAACAGCACGATATTGTATGGAACTAGACTGAGTCAGCGTTAACGGGTTCATGCAGGCAAAAACAACCTGAAGAAATAACTTTTTATTCTAGGTTTGTGCAGGCATGTCAAAACTAACACAACAGCTGGATAATTTAAAAAGCACTCACAGAGTCCTTTAGTTCCACATAACATTTGTACGTCTTTAATGGTACATTTTAAGTATTTCCTTGGTACCCTGTGTGTACTAAATATTTACACAGGCTGTAGTCTGAATCATTATCAAATGTTGACTGTGGAGGTTGGAGGCATTTTGCATGTTCAATATCAATACTGATAAAGTAGAGCATCTCCATGCTGCTCCAAGGGAGAAGAGGAAGTCATTCATTTCAACAGCGATTAGAGAGTAAACACTCCCCAATACGAGGCCAGCTGGGGCTCGATGTCCAAGTGTCATATTTAACTGTTTAATGTCTGTGCAACTGCCAGTTTTAAATCCATGCACATTTCTTATATTTAGTGTTTAGTTAGAATTGTTATGTCATATTTTTTAGCCATACTGGCAGCAGCCATCGCTTTGTTCCAACACCTGTTCAATGCATTGCCATTAAATTTGTTAATGACATTTATGATATTATGATACTTAGATCCCCTGACTTTTCCTCTGCTGCTACCATGAGGCTGATATTTTTATGGTTTTGAGTGAAATGTCTCAACCGCCATTTGATAAATTACTCTAAAATTTGGTGCAGATAAGCATGTCCTCCTTATGAGTTGTGATCCATGAATTGAGCCAAAATATACATTTGTACTATATTGGTTTGTGACTAAATACTTGGAAAACTACTGACATTCCCTACTTTGTGTTTGGTGCTAAATAACATATATTTGCTAAACATCAGCATGTTATTATCGTGAGCATGTTAGCATACTGACCTTAGCATTTTGCTCATAACCCCGTTGTTCATTAGCGCTGCCTCACAGAGTTGCTTGTATTTTATTGGCTTGTTAATATGTACGAAGAAAACCTCGTATTGCTCATCACGTACCATAGACTATGTATTATTTCAGTGTTTTTCTTGAGTGCTTTAATATCAAACACAGTGATTGGGATACACTGCAGTCATGAAATGCCTGCATGCCTGGACAGATCACAGTGTGTGTGTGTGTGTGTGTGTGTGTGTGTGTCGCGTAGTGGTTGCTTCATCAGAATTGATGAAGGGCCTGTCTTGCCAAAAGATGAAAGATGTGAGTCGAGAATATGAAAACATCAATGGAGCACCTGGGACAGGCTGCTGACACACACACACACACACACACACACACACACAAACACACACACACACACACACACACACACACACACACACACACACACACACACACACACACACACAGATACATTAGCAGCAGGACTCTATGTTTATTTACACACAAAAACATGAACACATTGAAATATTTTTCTCCAAACATACATACCTAAAACAAACACACTTAGTTGAAATACGGCATCTCAAAGATGAAGGAGGAGGGAAGCAAAGGCAGAGATCAAGAACAAGTATAGGTGCCCAACCAGCATTTAATATTCATGTCAGGGGGACACAGGAGTCTATAAGGACCACCCTCGAAGCAAAAATATTATTAATTTATTCACTTACGGGCACACACAGACACACGTCACTTCATAATTTGCCACCAGGGACATCCCACTCTTTTATCTGACGCGTGCATTTGCTCCTTTTAAATAAGATCAATGTCAAAAAGTGAAACTAAACCTGGTGGTCCGAATGATTTTAAGCACACAGATGGTGTTTAAATGTATCTAAGCAACAAAGAGCAACCTTGGCAGGTTTGTCGGCCACAACCAGAGACACCAGAGGGCTGAGGTCCGGGCTCCTCACACCTCCCGCCTGCGAATAAATTGCTTCACATATCGCGGCAACAGCTCCAGATGCTCTGAGTCACCTTGAGACAAAAGGCTCGCCCGCCCTTCCCCTCATCGGTGAGAGGGAGGAAGGAGAGAGGGAGAAGAGGAGATAAGAAGAAGACGGAAATGTGGGAAGAAATCAAGGGAGGCAGAGAAATATTTGGGACAATGAGGGTGAAGGAGGAGGAAACTAGAGATGGTGTAGGAGATGTCTAAGTATTGTCAGAGGGGGAGAGATAGAATGAGTTACAAGAGAGGAGGAGGGAAGGAGATGAGGTGGCTTTGAGGGGAGATAGAGAGAATAAGGGGAGGTGGAGGGGAAGAGGAGAGGAGAGGGAGAGATAGGAGAGTGAAGGGGAAAAGGGCAGAATAAAGGAAAGATATTAGGTCAGCTGATAGGAGACCTGGTAGGAAGTGAGCAGAGAAGGATGAACAAAAACGATTATAAAAAAAAATCCAGTTTGATGAGCAAAACCAGGGAAGTATTAGGGAATAAACACCCATGAGCTCCAGCACGTCTTCATTTCCTGCCTGAAAATGTGCAATTTATTTACAATGATAGCCTTATTAAATGGAGATACACAAACCAAACAAACATCATTACTATTTCACTGACATACATGCAGAAACCTGACGTAAATGACTGCCGCTCTGCTTGTTGTGCCTTCCACCATCACATTTACTAAATCATCAAAGCATTACAGCACTCACAGTGTGACAGCTGTCTGTGCATACGAGGACACTTTTTATTGTGCTACAGTACGCAATTTAACTTTGCATTTGGGAATCTGCCGTGCGTGTTTCTGTGTGTGCGCGTGTGTGTGTGTGTGTGTGTGTGTGTGTGTGTGTGTGTGCAGAAATTCCTCGCCTATCCGAAACGAGACGATTGGATCTGCCAGCCAGCAGGAACGTTAATTACTTCAGCAATCTTCAGGCTCACTTCCAACAATCACTCCCATCTCTGTGGAGGGAATGAGCTCGGCCATTCAGGAAGCCCAGATCCAGACCAAGCCTGCGATTCAAATCTGTTTCGAGGAAGGAGGGAATGAAACAAGCAGAACACTACAGATGGAGTCCAGAGCATGTTCGCGATGGAGAAGTTCTTCTCCTTGTTCTTAACATTTTTCCTTTCCACTTTCCAAAAACAGCTGGGAAAATGATACTAAATGCTTTGATGTAAATCATCACTTCTGGGTGTTTCTTCGGTTGTCAGGGAATTTTAAACAGTGACTTAATGAGACAGATTGTATCTTAATTAACAAATCAAGGACTTATTTGTTGAGGGGAAATTACAGAAATACATTTTCTGTTCCTCTCTTTTACATCATTATTTATTTTTAAATAAACAAGGCTGGTATTTAATTGTTCTGCAAACTTTATCCAAAAATTCAGATGACTGAAGAATGCAATCCTGTCTCCTAAAGGTTACATTTATATGTTACTGGAAAGCATTTTGTATCAACATAATAACAAAACAGTGGTAATTGAAAAATTAAAAATGTTGACTCTGCACGTATCACTTACATTAACTCATCATCACCTTTGTTACAGCAAACTTGCAAGCAAACAGTAGCTTAGTACATTCAGCAGCTATGGAGAACATTTCACCTCATTTGTTGTTGTGTTTCTGTCTAATAATAAGTCCAATATTCACTCTTTTTTAGCTCTGTTTTTGGTCTCTACCTAAACCTGAGGGAGACATCTGGCTCTCTGGCTGCTCAGCGCTCAGTTCAGTTGTCAGATTGTGGCTGTGCTGAAAAAGGAAACAACTAAGTTGACTCCCAGTTGGAAAGTGGACACAAACAGCACTCTCACTTGAACGTAAACACACTTAAAATAACTGATGTTTATGAGACGTTTGGGAGCCCAAGGCATGCCATGTTTATTACATTTAGTCGAAACCCAACTCTAATAGCCTGGAACATATTCCCCCATACGATAGTGAATTATGGTTTTTATACTATTTAGTTTCAATCAAACAAACAAGATAAAAGGTTCGAATAATTGAGATTTGGAGTGGGTGACAAAATGTAGCACTCCCTTCACTCACTGACGTTTCTCACAACAAACGTAATTGTGAAAACAAATTAGTGCTACAAAACGTTATTTCTAGGAGGCAGGATTGAGGGATGATGTGGTTCTACATCCTGCACCTCATGTGGCCTTTTCCTCAGCTTCATATGGATCAGCCTGATTTTTCATCCCTTACAAACTGTCACTGGTTTCCATTAGACCAGCGGCTCCAATCCTGAAGGCGCACCAGTCTCTCAATGAGTTTTTTAGGGAGTCATTTCGGTGTGGCACAGCCAGGTCTGGGTTGTGCGTACACAGCCTATATGTCAACGGTCGGAGGAGGCAGCCGCAACAAGAAACACAGAGCAACAACAAGTCCTCTGTGCTCGCCGCCACCTGAAGAAATAAATAAAAATGAGCTCTTTGGCGGATCTTGATTTCTGTGTGAAAGGAAAACTGTAGGTCATCGGATGAAAGCCGCAGCTGTCATTAGCGGGTGTCGCACTGCTGACGTCCTGTGAACGACACTATAAAGCACTCAACGTCGCTTCTCCTCTTGTCCTTCCAAGGTGACACCTCCTGGGGGGTTTTGGCAAAGATTACTTCAGCAAATTAACAAAAACCCCACGATGAGCCGCCGACGGCACAGCCAAGGAACCAGGCCACGCAGACACACGCACACACATACGCCACATCATCACAGAGTGAGAACAGACATCTTCCGATCTGCCAACAAGACACGTACAGGAACACACTGAAGGCTACAGAAGCCAAAACCATAGCCGTCTAATTAACCAGTCCCACCCTCCTGACCCAGTAGCCAAGAGCAACCTTATTATCAGCCGGAACTTTAACCCTCTCTGAGTCTTTGAGCTCTGCTAAAATGAGGTTCAGCCTTCTGCTATCCTCGAGGAGGGCCGCCAAATGAGAAGAGAAGGGAGAAATATATTGGTTAGGATGTTATTAATGGAGACTTGCGGTTATCAAAGTTGTTGATCCTTTTTTAACACATCAGTGTGTGGTGGATTCTCAGTTGGAGACGTCTTTTTGCTTGAAATAGTCTTTCTCTGGCTTATGTTGTATCTTTTCCTGTCTTGTTGCTCATTCTTAGTTCATTAATACCACGACTGTGAACTGAACTGAATAATGGTGTTTACTTAAGATTATTAAAATCCATAAAGTCTAGATGTCTCCATATTTCAACCGGTGAAATCTTGTTTGCATGTAACTGTACTAAAGCATGGTCGCCCAAAATATTACATCTTCATTCAAAGAAACTGCATTGTCAATTATTTTTTCCGTTTAACAAATATGTTTCTACTCCGCGAAAGTCCATATAGTGAGAAGGTCAGGTGGATGAATGGGTCAGACAAACACAGCATGTTCACCAAGGAGACCACTGTTCATGTCTTGTGCGAAACCAAAAGTCAACGTTCACTTATTTCTATTTACATACAGTATGCCAGACCATGCAAACACCAGTAACAGTGCTGACAGAGCTAACGGTTCCCCAAGACGGAATCGGAGGATGGGCACTCCGCTTACGCGTATTGTATTACAACATTGACCCTGTTAATAACATTGTGGGTTTGCGGACAAATGATGATGACGAAAACATATGAGTTTGGTGTAAAGAATTGTTAGACTGGCAAGAGTAAAGAACAAGTAAAAGAAACAACAAAAACATATGATGTATCCTGAGTTGGGCAAAGTCCATTTTCAGTTTGTACCCCTGAGGAAATCAGCGAGGAGCAAGCTACTATTAGGAAAGATGATTCCGACCCAGTGGGTACAGAGACACAGCGACCTTCATCAGAACCACAGTCATCGTCTGTGAGCACACACACACATGCACACGCACACACACACACACACAGACTCATCCTTATTCTTGGTAGACATTGTTTTTAGGCATCAGTTGATAAATGGCAGGGGAAATTGGTGCTATTGTTTTGTAGGTGAAACTGAACACAGCGCTCAGGATACAGACTCGTGTGTCTCACCAGGCTGCCACACAGGCCTCATGTCAAACCCAGACATTTGAGAAACCACCTCTTGCCTCTGGCTTTGACATTGATTTTCTGTTAAACAATGCGTTTGACATGCTTCCTCAGGACAGCTTCTTATTCTATCAAAATCTTTAAATATGACACAACCAGTCGTTCAGAATTTCCTGCCTTGTGTATCACTGTACAGATCACACAGGGGTCGAACTCCGGAGCGATTCAGAGGAGAAGGACATATCCACTGCTGCAGAAACTGTATTTGTGACCTTCCACCTCTACCCCGGCAGCTTCTCTAATGTGTTGAGAACAAACAAAAGAACTCTTCTTCCTGATGTGAGTGGGAGGTCGCAACAAAGTCTCAGGAAATGTCAGATTTGTCAACAATTAGTTTGGGTCTAGAGGACAGAATTAATGGATTTTCGTTGGAAAAAGGAAAATAACTTTTGTTGTTTCGTACAGTGTCTGTAATAAAGCGACTTTACATGTAACTCAAAAAGAATGTATTTAGCATTAAGCTAGTTTTCATTTTAGGACTGATTTCCACTTTCTCAAACATGTCGCTTTCTATTACCTCTACTGATAGAGGTAAGAGCTATCACTACATGAGAGGTGATAAGTAGAAGGTCATACACTTACACGACAGTGTGTGTGTGTGTGTGTGTGTGTGTGTGTGTGTGTGTGTGTAAGTGTGTGTGTGTGTGTGTGTGTGTGTGAGAGAGTTAGATCAGAGCCGGGCAGATGAATGTGGACAAGTTTGCGCTTTAAGGAAGACGATAAGATGGGTCTTATCTGAGTCAGCAAAAACAACCTCTGACAACACTGATAAAGTTTTCTACCCGTGTGTGTGTGTGTGTGTGTGTGTGTGTGTGTGGGGGTGTGTGTGGGTGTGTGTGTGTCTGTGTGTAAGGCAGGGAAGATAGTATCCCAGAGACCAGACCAATTTCATCAGAGTGAGTTTCAGGCGTGTGATACGGACTCATCGAAGATCTCTCTCTTCCCTCTCGTCCACCTGCTCACTAAATCAGGTCAACCTGAGACGACTTCCACCCACGCAGGGGAAATATGAAAAAAGCCGTTGACATGTTAAAATCCATAGCTACAGACAGCTAAACCTCTGTCCTGACAAGTGTTTTACAGAAATACAACCAAACTCATAGTTTAGCTGTACTATATTATCTTTTTTTCATTGTTTTAAGTGTAATCAGTAATTTGATCGTGGCTCATAAGCGGTTAATGTAATTTGCAACATGACATCATTTACTCTCTTTGTTTCACAAATCAAAAACAAACATGCATGTGACCACTGCAAGACCCCGTAGGACTTGCAAATGTGTTTGCATTTGCGAGTGACAATGACTTGTTTAAAACACCAGTATTTGCAATCTGCATGCAATGCTGGCAAATGAGAGACTAGGTGAGCTGTTACTTTATGTTCCACTGGGCCTTGAGTCAAATCACTTTTTCATGATTGCAAAGACATCTGCAAAAAGTAAACAAAATAATGAACTATAATGACAATTAAATGACCAAACTGACCTAAATTCCTGGGGAGAAATGCGCTGTTGAGACCAAAAACAGCACGAAAAACAAAAAATCCAAGGGCATTCGTTGGCCGGAGTGTGTTGCCTCCGGTGGGAGAAATTTTAATTCATTACTGCACAGTGGTTTATAACACTTTGAGGAAGGATTTTTGCTTCACCTTTCTGCTTGACGATTGAAAATCAAACAGTAGAAATATCCAATTCACATGACAAAGTAATCTACCTGTGTGTTCTTACACATTTAGTGGTCCCATAGATATGAATGTGGGAGCTGCATATTTTCATGGAGTGCTATTGTCAGTCTTACTGTGGAAGAAAAAAAAATGTTTTCATATTTAGCCTGTGGACAGTTTCAAAGGTGCTTTATTCTGTTTGTACTGAAACAAAAATAACAGATACTGATGTGAAAAATCTTGTAAACTTTGATTACATGAGTCACAGAAAGAGACCTCTGAAGTGATTTAGTGTCTTTGTCTCTACTGGTTAGGCTTTAATCCTTCTCGCTTTTCCTTTGGCTCGCATGTCTCCACCTGCACTCGCTTGCTTGTTTCGTTTCCACTCTCCTCATATCCGAGCCCGTTCATTTACAGGAGAAAACAGCGCACTTTCTGATCACTCTCCCTGAGTCATCGGGCGCCGATCCGAGGATGTCAAGCCCATCGTACCTGTCAGCGCTCCGGGAGAGAGATCACCATCAGCCACAGATCAAACCAGACTCACTGGGTTGGATGTAATGAGAGTGAGGAGAGGAGAGGAGAGGGGAGCTGGAAACAGTAAGAAGAGAGGTGGGGAGAAAGGGAAAGGATGTAGGAAAGGAGAAACAAAAGGGGGAAGGAGAAAAGAGGAGTGCAAAATGAAGGAAGGGAAAGGAGGAAAAGAGAAAAGAACCAGAAGAGAAAGGAGAAACAAGTAGGCCTAAAGGAGATACAAAAAAGCGAATGATAGAGAAGGAGAAAAAAGAGGAAAGGATAAGATAAAGGTAAAGCAGGAAAAAGAAGGGGGACAAGAAAGCAAAGAGATAGACAGCGAAGCAAAAAAAGAGAAGAAGGGATGACTAGAAAGAAAAGGAAGCAAAAGAAAGGATTAGATATGATAAAGGAAATAAGAAAAAGGGAGAGGACAGGAGCGGAAAGAAAAGGCAGATGTACACTTGGTCATTTCTCCCTGAAGCGCTGACAGGTGAACATGCACTCGTCCCACAGGAGAGCCGCTGCACACTTGCCAGCCTTACATCTCTAATGTGTGGTGTGCTTGTGTACAGGGACTCTGTCTGCACTGTCCAATCAGCCACGCTTCATTACTTTCTTTGTGTGCTTTTGAATCTGTTTGTGCCTGAATTAACGCGGCCATTGATCCGTGCACGGAGCACCGCCTCGGCCCCGCAGAGCCGAGCCGGGACTCCATTCATCTTCACCTGTCTGCTGTCACCTCACGCCATCGACCGCTAACCTGATGCAACAACACGGCGATAAGAGGCACAGAGCAGCGACAACATGACAGGAGAGAGAGAAAAAGGAGGAGGAGCAAAAAGAAAGAGCAGACAGAAGAGGCCATCAAATGGGTCAAACAGGGCAGCGAGAGAAAAGAAGGAGAATATAAAAAAGCAAGAGAGGAGACAGTGAAGGACAGAAGCAGGAGAGCAGCTAAAGAGGACAGAACTGTTCTCCTGTTAAACAACATCGAGTCGAAGATGGAAACCGCCGCTATCGACTAATATCCAGCAAGCAGGCACTTCTCATCATCACAAAGCCAGGCTGTTCTAGTTTGTTTACTTATTTATTCATGTATTCATTTTGTGTCTGATGAGAGAGCCATTCGCCTCGCTGCCTTTAAATAAAGCCTGATGTATTCATCTATTACAAACACTCAGACAGTAAGGGAGTAATTGCAGCGCAGCATTTAATACTCTTTAATTCACCGTAATCACATTATGCACTGCCAGCATGTCTGGGTCTGTTTCAGAGGGCTTCTTCCTGTTTATCTCACATAACTTTCTTTATTTCTTTGCAAGAAATTGACCAAAAACTGTTCAATCCAGAACTCTGGCTGGGTTTTCACACATCAGTACTTTTTGTACAGACGGAAATGTATCCGTAGCATGTATTGAGTATCAAAAACTGCCAAGTAAAAACATCTGGTAAGATTGCTGATCTTCTTTACTAATTCTAAGAATTCTATAAGTTTTAGGCTAATTTCATTAGTTGGTGGAGACCAAAAACAGAGCTAAAAATGTGTGATTTATTTGACACGAATGCTAATGTTGGATGTGTTAAGTGTTTTTTTTTGTTATTTTGGTCAATTAGAAAAATCTTCATCTCCCAATAGGAATGATAAAAGTGTAATTTTTCCCGCTCTAAGAAGTGCAACAAAGCTAACAGCAGACTCAGGAAGATGTCAATCAGTTACAATCTATACACGCCCATAAAGTCCTGAGAAGAGACCCAATCAGCCAGATTCATTTTACAATTAACTGTCATGAACTGAAAACGCACTGTGAGAAGGTTAACGTTGTAAGACAAAAACAAGGAGAACTCCCAGACCGGACAACGTCGTAGTAGCGACCAGTCAATCACAGACTATAATTATGAATTATAAATCTGGTAAAGCATTCCTCCGTACACACAGCTGGGAAAGAGTGTGTTTCTGTGAGCGCAGATGCGGAGTACGGGCGGTATAAATGAATATCTCGGAGGTTTGTAGACTGTCAGTGTGACTCCCAGACCCACTTAAATGGCTTCACGCTCTACAACCTTCCTCATCTCTCGTGCCCTGCAACCTCGGGAACAAAGAATGGGACTATGCAATAGCTGGAAAATGGAAGTCAAACTAAAACCTGCCCATGGGATGTTACCCATGATACACCTGGACGTTTTTGTTCTTCTGTGTGTGTGTGTGTGTGTGTGTGTGTGTGTGTGTGTGTGTGTGTGTGTGTGTGTGTGTGTGTTTTCTGGAGTAATTTTGACCAGTTGACTGGGGACAGCATGTCTAATTGGGGACAAAATTGGTGTCCCCAATTCATTTTTACTGCAGCTGCATTCAGCATGATGTAAAGTGGTTTCTGTCTTAGTTGTAAGGTTAAGGTTAGTAATTGGGGTGAGGTTTAGGTTAAGAGGGGGAAGGAATTTAAGTTGATGCTCTTAAAAGTATGCTAAACCCGAAATGTACGTATGCGCGTGTTCTCATATAATTCCGTTCAGCTGATGTATCTCTGTTCCATTTTCGTTTCTAATGTTGGACAAAAAGGTTTTCTTTTACTCTGTGTTTGAAGCTTCTGCCATCACTCCTGTCTGTCATTGTTGAGATCTGGAGACGCTTGAAAGACGTCCAATATGGCAGGAACACGGGCGATCAGAAAATTGTAACGTAATAAGAAAATTCTCTTGAAATCGAGTCTTGAAAATCGTTGGCGTCAATGCGTGTCATGTTTTACAAGTATGCGCAATGCCCCTGGGAAGAAAGACAGACAGCATAGCCAATGCCTTGCATTAACCCGGCGAGCTAGCGGTCAGTAATGGATGGAATGAAGCAAGAACTTGCAAAAGAGGAGCCTCTTGAAATCTTCAATGATTTAGGGTTGGCCATTGCAAATTTATAGCTTATCAAGCGGAAGTTATGTGCTGGTGCGCCGCCAAGAAAGCCTTTCCAAAGCCTTTCCAAAGCAAGGATATAACTTCGTGTTTGAATAAAAAAATTATAAAAAACATAGCCTTCGGTCTGACAGGTGAGGGCATCTGTTTGTTTTTGGCCCGTTCAGACCCAGCGATTAACTTGTTGAGAAAAGTATTCTTATACTGATCAGAACTGTGACCCAGTTTATGAAAGTGTTGCAAGCACAATATCATTCAGACTTCATTCATTTACATTTACACTGTGAGTCATTTGCAATAGCTTTAGAAAAAGCTTAAAAGGCAAACTAATTATAAAAGATAATCAATAGTGACAAGAGTAAGTCAAATTACTTTTTAATTAATATGCGTACATATCACAGTTTATCCTTTTTTTGACGAGCACAAGTCTGTCATAAGATGACACGTTTTCTAACTTCAATTTATGATCAAATCACACATTTTTAAAGATTTCTGAAGATTATCCTTTGGTCTCTTTTTAAAACACCTTTATATCTACATGGTTTTTAAAATATGCTTTGACAAGGCCATGAAAGTCAATCATTTCACAGATCTTCCTACTATAAACGGAGATAAACATACCTGCATAATTCCCTCTAAAAATAATAAACCGTTTGAAGCGGTTTAACCCCTGACACATCCCGCTTTAGAAGCCTCGTCTCCTCCGCTGACAATCATAACGTTCTTTTTTCCCCCCATGAAAAGCGATCCACACTCGGCTAACACTGAGGTGCATGTGGCCCCTGACAAGCCACATGTCAAGACAATCAGATGGTTTGACAGCATCTCTTGAATCGCCATCCTTCAAGTAGCCTTTCATCTGTCTTCCACTCGTGTCTTGTCTCTTGAGTGCCAAATCGAAGATGTGAGAAAAAGGCAATTCATTTTTTCACCTGCTGGAGATTTAGATCACACTGATGCCAACAGATAACATAAGAAAACTATGAATTCAAATGCCTACTTGAATACAAGCACTGAACATGAAGTGTGTGTGAACTGTAATGTTCCTCTTGCTTTCTAACGTTCCTCTCCTTGAGGCAGACCCATTCTAATAGTGCTCAGACTCCTCTCATCTGTCCAAAATTGTATAGAGGTCTATTACAGCTCCCTCTCTCTCGTTTGCCCCTTCAGGGCTGAAATGAACAGAGCAGTAATGGGAACATCACTCGTCCATCTCTCTCTCTCCCTATTCTGTTCGTCATCTTTTTCTCGCTTCGCTGCGAGGGAGACCGAAAAGCAAGAGGTTAATGAAGAGGAGGAAGAGCTGACGGGCTGAATCAACCTTATGTGAACACAAACACAATGGTCCCATGAACAATTTAGAAACTGACCGACTGTGAAAAGCTAATGAATTTTTGATAAATGGAGCATCTAGATTATCCTTAAACCAAGATATTTACATTAAGATGATATTGGCATGATATGAAATGTCCTGATTTTTTCAGAAAGCCTGCAAATGACAGTATGAGAAACCTGCTTTATTTTACACCATGATCAGCATTTAAATATCCAAAGACGAAGCCTGTTTCTAAGCAAACTCGGTCCTTACTTATGATTAAATAGGGTGAAAATGTGAAAGTAACTTTATTGTAATTCTGAGCTGTTATTGAACTGGGAATTGCACTTGTAGTGGTAACAGATGTAGTGCCAGTGTCAGCCAAGGACTACTGGCATTTGGCTGTAAGCGTTGATCTTCCACCCTGATTGTTAACACAGTCACACTTTTCTTTGTGAAAGTTGTGTGTCTGTGTTGTTTCTGGCTAATAATAATAATGAGTGGCAGCAGCTGCAAACTATTTCTCCACAAGAGTTTGTGACAGAAGTTTATTAATTGTTGACATGAATTGTTGAACAAAACCACTAAGTATAGTTCCACTTAGTATAGTTTAGGAAAACATCGTTGACACCAAGTAGTTGATGCTAAATTGACTGACGACTCACAAGACTAATGACTGATCTGACAAATGTCAACTTAGTTAACAGCAGTCTCCTGGAAGAAACTCCTGTGTTTCTTTGACCCACTCACCCTGTGTGCACTTTCCCGCACTTTATACTGCGTAAGTTGCTCTGTCTGTAGTGCCAGGTGGGTGCGCTTGCATACACGCTAAATGAGCGTTGGTGTCAGATGCTGAGGTGCACTTACCAAGCTGCATTACTTGACGCGTTGAGAGTGAAAAGATGGTGAACGTGGTAAACATCGGCACGTTAACATTGACATTCTGAGCATGTTACCATGCTGATCGACAGTAAAGAAGGGGAGCAAGAGAGGAGACGTGTTAGTCCTCACAGTGCCAGTCAGTAGAAGGAGGATTTAACCTTGCAACCATTGCTACGTAGTCATCATGCAGTTATGTTGTCTGTGGAGCGTGTCGAGAATGAGAGAGGTTAGGATGAACCAGTTCATGTGCGTGTGTGTTCAAGAGTGTTGCTCTGTGTGCAGTATATGAGAGGATATGACAGGCCAGTGCTGTGCAGAGTGGGGAGAGTCGACCTTGGCCTTTTTATTGAATTAAACTTTTCTTTACAGAGTGAGACATGAGAGATTGGAAAAGGTCAGGAACATTTTCAGAAACTTAATGTGGTACAAACAGATGCCCTTTATACGGTTGGTTGCCACTAAGTGCCACTACCGTACAGTGTAGTTTTAACGGGTTCATTGCTGTTGTATTAAAGCTGGCGTCATTTTTGCAGTCTCAGATGTAACTGTGGCCTTCGTGGCAGTATAAAGATATTATCACACAAATCTATTTATATACAAAGTAGTTATTCGTTTATTCGTAGAATTTTCCAACATCCTCACTCCAAGTAAATACCAACATTTGACTCAATATTTTTTTCACCAGGTCTTAGGCTTTCTGGCTTATGAGACTTACTTTGTACTTTGTTATAACACAGAAAATCCGAAAAAATAATTCACTTTTAAAACTGCGTTTTATATTAATAATTAAAACCCATTAAAAAATCTAAACTCACCGTTACTGTATTACAGTTTCTCTGCCTGGCTGCTGACCTATAATTCACAAAATGATAATTTGTAATGTTAAAAAAAAACATTAAAGGAAACGGAGTTATCCGTCTTTGAATATGAAAGACCTGACAATTGTGACAAAACACATTCAGAACCTTGTACCTTTAGAAATAACCCGGCGCAAACCGAGGCTAAAGCTTTTGCCTTGTGAAAAATCAACAGGATTATAAAGAAGGGTGTTGTCTGATGCTCAACAGAGGGTCAAACACATTTACAATGTGTGGATGTGCTGCCACAGAGCAGCGCTACTGGGACAGTGGATATGTTTGCAGGAACAGGAGTTAAGCAAGATCACAAGGCGATCACAGGCTGCTGGCAAGTGGGTGTGAGAGTAGATGAGGAGCAGAGGGGGAAGATAAGTTGTCAAAAAAAACACAAGAATATGTAAAAATTTGCAAGAAATATGAAAAGTGCACGTTCAGTGTTTGCCCACATGCGAAAATGTGTGCACCATCTTCACCAAGCAGCAACAGACAGCTGAGATGTGGCAGTGTATCGCCAGCTGCCTGGCTTTTATATTTGGCAGGTCTGCTTTCTTCAGGCTGCTCACAGCCAAAGCTTCCTCAGTGCTGTAGAGTAGACTGAGCCTGATCACACACACACGTGTAAACAAAAAATAATGTTTCTACACAAATACGTAAGCATGAATGTGTGTACAACAGTCTCGCTGTTTCCTAGAGGTGAGAGAAGTGGGCTTGTCACCAGCAGTAATGCGTCCACCAGCTGGGGTCTCTCCAGCCATTGAGACGCCCGCTGGGCTGCTGGGTAACAGTGGATGTGTAGTGCAGCTCCCAGGTGTGGCTTAATACTGAAGTATGAATGCAGACCTGGAAAGCAGTTAGCATGTCAATTTTCCCTGCATGAAATACACTCAACAATCTAAAGCCAAGGCCACTGGGGTTGATTTGCCTGCGAGAAGCAATGAGATTGTTAAATTCCAAAGGGTTTAGCCTCTTGGGAACATGATTGACCTCAGCATATGTCTTGATGATTTGCCTAGTAGATTAAAAACGCTTGGACTGATCAACATTTAAAAAGGGGTTCATCCTCTGGGGAGCAGGAATTTGTCAAAATATGCTTTCGATTTTTTTGTGTCTGTTCAAGTGGGAAATTTAGTCTTTGTGGTATTTTTAAAGAAAAAAAATTGGACAATAAACAAACACAATTTCATCTTTCAGTCTTCTTTCCCTGCAGCAGTTTTGAGAGACGGATTAACGGACACACGAAAACACATATAATCAAACACAGAATAACTTAAGGGGAGTTCAATAACAGCTCTTCTCCTCACCAAGGTTAGCCTTGGATGTAGGACGATAGTCCATAAATTCCTGTCCTAACATTATCCTGCGTCATTCCTCCCTGTTAAACACAAACTGACTGAGCCCAAAGTTACCCAACACACCACAGTCCTGAGGCAGAACCGGAGGACACACACACACACACAGCTGTACACAGTGCGTTCTCTCCAGTCCTTCCCCACAGTGGCTTCATACAGGGCGATGGAGTGTCAGTCCTGTTTGGTTGCTGTGAACAGGTGCAGCACTCGACAGATGAGGAGGACTGTCTCCCCTGACTTCTAAATAAAACACCAATCTTCATCTCAAACTTTCTCTGCCGTCACGCTCTCCCCCACTCGCAATTCTCAAAACAGCTGTCATGTTGAAGTCAGCAACTTTAAAACAATGCACCCTAGAATTCTCTCCGATTAAAGTCGTTCTCTGAGAGCTTTGTTTCTGGTTTGTGCTTTTTGTAAAAAAGCGATGGTCACCATGAAGTCATGGTGCAGTGAGAACATGGTACGACATACTACTATTCTTGAGAAGGGATAGAATTAATAACTTATGTGTGTAGAAGGCGAACAATAATTGATCATTTATTTCATGATTCATTCAAAAAAGTGTTCACCGATATCTAGGAAGCAGTCTGTTTTCATGTAACTTCATATGATCTTTGATTGAAAGTTATTTAATAATCATTATCTAATCATAAAGTTACTTCCTGATTTGTGACTTGGGCCTGGTCAAAATTTCATTTCAGCGTCTCATAATAGTTGTGATCGTTTTTTCGACAAGATTTTGTATTCCTTACTGCAGGTGTTGCACTCCGCAAATAAACAGAGAAAAACACGTCCATCTTCTTTCACTGCAACACTTTAACAGCAATGTCCTAAATCTTTCTAAAAGGTAAAAAAAAAAAAAAGTGTGATATACTGGGCACATTAATCAATCAAAAATAAATGTCAAGTAACAGCTTCAGTGTGCTACACAAGTGTTAATCAACTGTCCTATTTCTGTTCAGTTTGCCACATCCATCATCTCTTTCTACATCTCAGCCTCACCCTCTCTCTTTAAAGATAATTAGTTATTATTATTTTTTCTTCGTATAAGACTGATTAATCTTACATTTCATCAGTAAAGTCACTGCAGCATTTTGAGGGATTGCTGCTCTCCACTGCAATCAGATGGGTCAAAGGGAAACTCAAATTGTGACTCAGTGGGACCTCCCTCTTCCAATTTGAAAAGACCAATCTCCTTAAATGTGCATTGTTGTGACAGACTTGTTAGCAGTTAAAAGTCCAAGTACTCTGAATCAGTTTTCAGAGTGATGTAATATTCACCCAATATCAAATTCTATGTGACACACAAGTAGAACATGAAGGGTTTTTGCAGATCATGGGACGGATTATGGCACAGATTTTTGTCTTTCAGTGCTGAAAAACAGAGTATCGAAACACAGAGGTTGTCTTTTATATATTTATTATCTGCGCAGAGAAGGTTCAAATCATCGCAAAGAGTGCAAAAAAAAAAGAAATACAGAAAGAGAGCAAGGGTGGGGGCCAACGGCTAGGTTACAGACATTTTGATAAGAGACTGCTGGTAACAACCACTAAAACAAAAACTGCTAGCAACCAAAACAAAGGGCCAAACGGCCTTGGCGTTGGAATATTCTCATACAACACAGTGACATTTATCTTTGCGCGCTGGCAAGAGTGAATTCTTCTTTTGCAATAACAGCAAGACGGCAAGATACATTTGGGCATGTACGCTAACACAATGAAGCTCTACTGAGTTCAGAGCAAAAGTACTTCAGCATTTACACAATACGCTGAATAGAAATATGTACTAAGTAAGTAGAAATATATACTAAGTAGAAATGTGCCATTACAACTGACCAACAGAGCAATATTGGCTAAAAAAAGTATTTTTTTCTTTTCACATTTCAATCTCAGTACCACCGTCACCCCCAACAGTTTTATCCTCAACTCAGACTTTCTCTGACTTTGTCCTCCCATCTTGTGTTGTCTACTTGCAAGGCATCCTACAGTGGCTACTGAGCGTGACCCAAAACACGATGGGGTCAGAACGGACGTCTGTCATACACCGACTGCCCCTATCCCACTAGAGGAATGGTTACAGACGAGGATGAAGTAAATCTCCCAGTCTCTCCTCTTTGTCCTTTCATTCACGAGAACATAATGCTATAAATGTCCATTTCAAGATCAGAAACCACATCCATAGACAAATGTTTAATTCAATGAAATGACCGAGGACGATTCTCCCCTTTCTGGAAAGCACTGCACTGAATATATATATATTCATATGAATTTATATTGTTTCATGTAGGACAGGACAAAGCGATGCAGCTAAAAAACAATAGTCGAAGCCATCTCAGAGTGAGGCTGCTCATCCCAAAGGACAAAACCGCATCAATAAAAGTATAAAATATTGCCACGTTGACCTGGTTTTCCACCCCATGTACACTAGCAACCATGACCTAGTTTGTGGTCATGGTGCATGAGACTGAATATGAACCCTGTTCTCCAGTGTCAAAGGCATCCACTTACCACTTCCCTACACTTTTTTTACAGATGTATACTGTCACCGTACTTCCAGGGTGTCATGTCTCCCCATCTGGATTTGTCTGAAACACTCCAAAGCATCTCAGCAAGATTATACAGTACAATTTAAAAGTGTGCATTCAAGTCCAGTGGGGCTCTGTGGTGCAGCGAATTCAGCACCTGTGTGAAGGTTTTTGGGTTTGATCCCTGGTCTGACTTTTTGACCGAGGTATTCTTCAAAACTGATTCAGAGATCGAAGACTGAAAAAGTGTGAAGGCGGTCTTGGCGACTTTGTTTGCAACCTGTAATTTCGGCAGTGACGTTGTCGATTTTGATTCTCGTCCCTCGCCAGTGCCTGGAGTAAACAACAGCTCCCACAGCAGGAAAGTAAAAAAATTGGGACTCATCCTGAGGCTGCAAGACGGCACTTCATGATCATACAGAGATGAGAGGAAAACAAGAGGGCTCTGGAGGAAAACAACTGGGGTTCCTGGAAAGTTTCGAGAGCAGTCACTTGCTAAACACACTTTCAAACTTTTTTAACATCTAGTCGCTTGACTATACATTGCTACCGAATGTACCGCAAAGTATATGAAATTTCAACAAATTCCCAATATCATGTTAATGGTCAGGCCGACATCTATTTGTATGACAGCTAGTGGTTGTTTTGAGCATTTGAACACGAGACCAAAGCGATCAAATTTCAGGTGAGGACTCAAGCAAGCATCTTAAATCGGTGTGGCTCCCTGCTTTGTATTCTGCTAAATATTCTTGCTTGTTTTATTTATGGGGGTTCTAACGTTACATTTTCAAAGCTGCATAATAAAAATTTTGGCCACTAGGGGCCAGAAAAATATTAAAACAAGCTTACTCACAGCCGCTATCACATCAAGGCTTAAATATGTTGTTGTGTTTGCACACAGTTGTCCATGAGCATTCATTTGGTGTTGCAGTTTCCGGCCACTTGGGGGATGTAAGTCCAATGTTCACTGGCCTTTCAGCTTTGTTTGTTCTCCACCAGCTCCTGAGGAAAATACTCCATTACTTTGTCTTATCACCATCTGGTGCCGTGCAGGTAGTGTAGGCTACTTATCAGAGCTGGTTTGCAAAAAAAAAAAACAGCTGCCTTCTGCAGCTAGAAACAAGTTTGAGGTTGAGTTTGATGTAGAAGAAAATAAAAAGTGGGCTTCATTAAAAAGGGATTATGTGAATTCAGTGGCTTGTTGCATTTACAATGATGATGTTCAGCAGCTACACTTTTAAAACAGTCACCGGAGTTTCCAAAACAGTTGTAGATAAGAGCTGGAGAGTAGTAGGAAAGGCTTTTAATTGTCCCGTTTGTGTTATGATGGAGACACACTACTACACAGTCCCATTATTGTCACAATCTGTCCCTCACAACCGGTTTACAAGATCAATATTGACTCTTTTTCTTGAGGCTCAAAAGGGACTAAAACTAAAAAGTCAACAGACATGTTTCTCCCACTGTTCTGTCTTACAGAAATGTACGTAAGTAGTCATGTTTATTCATGTACAGTTTTCATTTCACTAGTGTACTCCCATTTTTGACCTACACAAACATATCATTACACACATACAACAGATGAGAAGCTAACTGTTTAACAGTATATAAAGTTGTTAAAAATAGCTCCAGCTTGGTCTTCCACAATACTTTATAAATTGCTGTTTCCAAGTTAATACATCTGCAATTATAAACCGATGATATGTATAATGATATAACACTTGTAAAGGATCCCTTCTTCATCATCTTGGAGATGATACTCATGTTGAATGCAGGACCCTGTGAGTATTTTTACTTTGTGGTATTTCAACTTTTACTTAAAGCTGCACCTATACTTTTAAATCAAGTTTGGATTAAATGATGATGCACAGTAAAAGGAGTTGCTCAGAGTGACAAATACATTGAAGAATTGTTAAGAAAATAAATAATCAAACACTGAAATGTCAAACAATCACATCAGAACTGTTACCGCAAACTATGGCCGAAGAGATGATGCTCACGAGCTGCCGCTGCGTCAGTGTTCTGCATATGGATCCTGCAACACCTAAGGGCGCCAAACTCTTGCATAATACTGTTTGTATATGAATATTCTACACCCAGCATATGCTGAAGACTGCACACAGGAATAGGGCCTCACTTTGCCATTAATAATGTGCTGTTTTTAGAGATCTGCACCTGCCTTTGTTTAGCATCTTTAAAAAACAGCTTTTTTCCTTAAAGATTCACTCCCACAGAAACACAGTAAAAGTTCTCTTGAAGTTCTGGATTCCTTTGATCAGTTGTTAACAAAGTCATTTGTACAGTGATAGTGGTTTTTTTAAGACAGTGGGCTAAATAAATGTGGACTTCAGGAAATAATCTAATATCTGTAAACTTTGAGGATTGGTGTTCTGAATGCGATTCTCTTTAAATATACTTCGTAAAAACTTCATATTTGAAAAATGACTTTGTACACAATCCTGGAAATAAAGAACATGATGAGCCTCAGACAGATATGATATTTAGAATTAATGTGTATTATCAAAACACTCCGACTTGTTGCAGTAATCACTACAGCACAATATCTCCCCATAGACTCTAGACTTTAGATAAATAAGGACAAATAGCTTGTGTACTAAATCCAAACTTTGAGTGAGGGAATAAATGTTTGAGCCAATGCAATATGTCTGTGTTGATATAATGAGCAAGCTGTGGATATGAATCATTTCCGTCATTGCAGGTATTACAGTCCTGTGCCTTGGGCAATTCGCCATGATTGATAACTCAGACGATTACACTTTGCCAATGGGAGAGGGAGGAAGAGCGGGAGAGGGGAGGAGAGTAAAGGAAGGGACATAATGACACTAATGATGATTACAGAATTGTTAATACCTGAATCTTCTTCAGTAGCGGTGCCCTTAGTCCTAGACATAGCAAGACATCCTTTAATCCCCCTACATCATTTCAGTAAAGGCCTCAGTGTGCGCTTTCAATTCAGCGATAATGGTATAACTATAGATCTCACTGAGGATGGCCTATGATTTACTGCCTCCGAGTGTACATCGTAGATGCTTTTATCTGAATGCATCATTTTGAAGTCCTTCCCACCGTAAATAACTGTTATTTAACGGATGTCCTTGTCATGTTGAGGCTTTTTTACTGCAGTTGGCTGAGAGTATTTGTTCTTTTAGTGTGCGTGGCCGATGCGCTCACACGTCTGTTTCATGTCAACCTTCATTAGAAGGATACATTACCCTCATACATACAATATGTACCCTCTATGTCACAGAAACATATGGCTGCTTATTTTTAGGTGATGTCAATTCAAATGAGGACAGCCTGCTCATCTCCTGTGACTGGACCTGTGTGTGTGTGCGCGCGCACGTAGAGTTTTTTAGCATGAACTGAAAGGATATGAAATACGGTAAGAAGGAGTTGCAATTACATGTCAGAATCATAATCATGTCATTCAGAATGGATAAAATTGTTACTCAAAATGTATCCAAATGTAGAACATTGTGTTGTACTTTTTTATCTAAACATTGTAGATCTGGCAGGTAAATACTAGAATACACTTGGGAATACCATCTGCAGCCAAATATATTTTGCTTCCAGGCCATTGACCTGCAAATCAGCCGGGAAACTTCACTGTACACGTCGAATCTCTAGAGCTAAAATTATTCAAATCGTTTTTTAACAAACCCGTTTCAAAGAATCTTGAATTGGTGTGTGAATTTAGCTTTCTTGTTTTTTACACATTCAACCTGCATCAACTGAATTGTTGGCATCGCAAACAAGCTGTAGCTGACATATAATCAATTTGAATCCCTTTTGAAGTTGATATGGCAAAGAAATATTGCAAAACAGCGCTCTTTAAACAGCAGTTAGCAACATTAGCATTCATTTGGAGTCATTTTTCTGACCACTCTGTAAATAAGTCCAATATTTCTTTGTCAACTCCCGGGTGGAACATCTGACTCTTCAGCTGCTAAATGCTCCACTGTGTTCACCAGCTATTGCCTAACTGTGGTGCTGGGCCGGTTGCGTACAGATGCATAGCATCGATGCATAGCACAGTTGTGCGACTGGACCGAAACAGTAAAGTTGTGGGGTGGGAAATGAAAATATGAGGCTAAAGGATGTTATAACACTATGTAGAGCTCAGGGGAACTGCAGTCAAATAGTAATTTAATTTACAAACAATTTACAAACAACATTAAATGTAAGAGTTTTGCTGCGTCGTGTTGGCTGCCCTTTCCCAGTCTGCACCTATAGCAGCTTGCTAATTACTGGACAGGGGCCTCACTCTCCCAGACCGGACCTGACAGTGTTTGGTGGCACACTGGCAGCATCACAGCAGCTAAATGAAGAAAGTGAAAGTCAGTGAAAACTCCCTGCTGTGTTCTCAGGTGAACAGTCCTTCTAAAAGCATCGGGGTTTGACTATCATGTGTAAAGGTTGAACCTGCTCTCTCTAAATAAACTAAGCTCATGGCAAAACATTTACTTTCTGCACGGCTGAACAGACAGACACAGGTCATAGTAAGCAGAATGATGTGTGTTTGTGTGTGTATGCCCTTGCAAATTTGTGTACTTGTATTGTTTTATTCTTCATAGTATGTGTGTGTTTTAACTATCAGCTCTGTGAGTATTAATGCACAAGCACCTACACGTGTTTGCTGTTACCGTGTGTGTGTGTGTGTCGTTGTGTGAATAACTTTGAATAATAATTTGATGGACTTGGGCTGCATCTCGCTTTTCAGAAAGCTTATATAACTCTGGTGTCACCCCACCTGTATGACCTTTGACCCGTGACTCTTTTTAATTTGTACTCCAGGGGTCAAACAAGCAGAGGATACTGTGCAGACAGTTTAATTCTGCAGGCATAATATAACGGCAATGGTGCACCCACTTCACTCCGCCTTTTCAGTAGGATAAATCAATAGGAATACCGTGTTAATCCACCCACCTGTTTCAGAGAGGGAGTGGGAGGGATAAAGGGAGTAACTGATAGATATAAGAAGGGATTTAATGCAAAAATAAAATACAACTCGGAACATTTCACGAGTCAAAAATAGATTTAATTTAAGAGGGCGCTTTATATATTTCTTAATTTAAACAGAGAGGATGCAGGCTCGTCTGCTTGCAGTGAGAGGAGGAGAGGCTAAACGAGAGAGCCGGATAAGTTACTGCTCTCAAAGAGGGAGGATGGAAATGAGATTCAAGGGTGAGGATGAAGAGCAGAGGGTGGATAAGGTAAGTAAAGGGGAGTGATGACTGGATGAATACAGAGGAGCAGGGGGCGTAAATATAGATAAATAATGCAGGCAGTGCCATTTGCTATATCAGTCAGTATCAATCTATAACAAATCGTATGCATATTCTACATACAGTTTAAAAAAATATTTAATGAAAGGAACAATTAATTATTTTCTTTGGTATTTTGTCATATACAGATATGCCATGCAGACGCCTTCACTGGGAACACACACACTCTCAATGTTCTCTTGCAATGCCACTTCCTCTCTTGCCAGCATGGCCGCAACACTGACAGATTGAGAGCAAACAGGCAGGCAGGCAATCAGCTCAGACACCTGAGAGCTCCCTAAGGACCCCCGCTCTCGCTGGCAGGCGGAAGGAAACGCTGGCTGCGCTGCAAAACTCCAATTAGGCCCTCAAAAAAAAAAGACTAATCAAAGAGCCATTACAGAATAATGAGAAGAGTAGTACCTGTTAGGTCTGAACCAACCTGTGCAAACGGAGAAACATCTGACCCGACACCTGAGCAGTACAGTTTAATTTGACAGCCACATGGTCAGATGTCACACTCGGCGATGAGGTTGTGCTGACAGTGCACGCTGACATGACAGGGTCACAGCTTATCGTGTTGACCTATAACATCATATTCCTTCATCCCCCTTTTTTTTTTCAATGGATGGCAGGTGAGGATGACTAAAGCGTGAAGCAGAAATTGTCTGAAAATATCGAGCCACTTTGACGTAACATGGAAGAACATTTGCAGTGGATCTCATCCAGTTAATGGAAAAGAACGATTTCCTACAGGGCAGTGATGAAGTGAGCTGCCACTGAATTCCCTTTTCAGTCGTTAGAACGCGGTGGACTTCACAAGGGCGAGGCAAAGAATGGTTCTTAGACTGAAATTGTCGTCTAATCACTTAACTATGCGATTACTTTCTATTGCTATCCACTGGTGTGGCAACTCTAGACACATGTGTGTGTGAGAGAAAGAGAGACAGAGAGTGAGAGAGCCAAAGACAGACAAAGAGACAAGTGTCCTTCTGCTTGATAACTCAGCCTCCATCAGGACCAATCAATACAATCCCTCAAAATTACTTTCACAACAATTACCCTGTCATGCACAGAAAACAGAGAGAGAGAGAGAGAAAGACTAACTCTGCATGCTTCTCGTTCCTCCACACACATTGACATTTATTTTGTTTATCAAAGCAAGCACCATACAATAATGTAAGTTGAATTACATGACAAAATAGACCAAACAGGAAGACGGTAACTGGACTGTTACAACTTGAGTCTTATTGTTGTAGTTTTGGACATTAATCATCATCATCAATAATAATAACAGTTCTCACTTCGTTACTACTGACATCTGGGTAAACATCCATTTTAATTTTTTTAGACTGACTTATTATCGTACTTGACAGTACTTTGTCAATAACGAATGTGCAAAATCAAATTTCAAAGAATGCTGCCCTGGTTATGATTATTATGCCAATATATTAAGGAAACGTTGCTAATTTAAGAAGCTGGCAAGTTCTATAATAAGGATACTCTAGGCACCAGGAAAATATTTGCTGACGACGTATTTCATTTGTTTTCGTACAATATCTGTTCATTGCAACTAAAGCATTTTTCATGGTTATGTTTAGGCACTCAGAGCACTTGGTTAGGGTCAGAGAAAGATCGAGGCTGTAGCGTTGTGCGCACGAGAAGTTGTAAAACGTAACAGCTCTCTTTGCTGCAATGTGTGTCTGTGGCTGCAGACACTTTGTTCTTATTTAGGCTTATACATGTTGCCTGCTTTGGTTTTATTCTGCTGTTGATTCTACGAGAAATGTTATCTAATTTATATGTCTTAATATTACCTGTTGCACCCACCATAATTTCCGTGGAGAAAGATCGTCTTGTTTAAGAAAAATGAATTTTAAAAAACACACACCTCCGGGTAAAGTGGTTTGGATCATTGTTGGATTGCTTACAACCCGTCTGATTGATTGTCTGCTCATTTATCACCCCGTCTGACTTTCTAGTGGCAATGTCGCCTTGTTTCAAGATCCCACCAACTACTCCTGTGAGTACGACGTTATCTGATGAAGAAAATAAGACCCAGGTTGTAATAATAAACCAGATTTATGCTTTCCCCAAGAGGCGGGATGAATGGATAAAATGTCCTCTCCTGCCAAGAAAGAGCTGGTCACATCTGATTGAGCTAATGCTTGTGTTGAAAATATTAATATTTTGTTATGTTGAGATACAGACCATCTCTCTCTCTCCCCTCTTCCCCGTTCTCTCTCTCCACCTCTCTGTCCTTTTAAGTGAGGATATATCCTTGTTACACGGTGGCAGATTGACTTTGGCTGGAAAATAGGGATCATGTATCCTTGGGGTGACATTTGTCTTCATAGCGTGTTGAGACAGAGAGAAAGAGGCAGAGAGAAACAGAGAGCGACGAAGAGATGGTCAATACATAATAAATAGCGAGGACAACAAGATGGAGAGTTAAGGACGTGGGAAGAAGGAAACAGACGGAGAAATAGGACACAGAAGGACGAGAGAAAATGGAGGGAATGTGAAAACTGGAGATAAAAAATGATCTTCAGAATTTCTGTCTGGCTGCTTTGAGCATCTGGGATGGGAGGATGAAACGGAGGATAGGTGTGAGGTGATTAAAGTATTGTGTTGGCCCCATTCTCCTCTCATATATTCCTCGACCAGGAAACGCAGTACCAACCGCCCTCTGGTCTCAATCACATTAGAACCCAGTGAAACAGCTGTCCTCAATGTCAGCACATGGCTGATACGGCAAGGAGACAGATGCTGATAACTAATGGTTGTCGTGATCGACATATTGTTTTGACTTGGGTATGTATTTGAATCAGAGTCAGATTTGTTGCCAAGTAGGTTTTCACATCCAAGGAATTTGCCTTTTGTATTTGGTGCACAACTGTTACATACTCAGGTGGGACCCAGACGCAGCACGCAGACAGTGGCGGTAAGAAAATAGTTTGTATTCTGCAGATGATGGAATAGGTGTAGAGCGTGGTGTGCACAGGAAGCTTGGAAGCAGGGTGACATTTGTAACTAAGCCTGATAATTAAAAATCCAGCCTTGGAATTCTCAAAATGATGTAATGCGACTCGCTATGTCCAGATAAACCATTCGATTTTTAAAATACTGGTAATATGGTTGTTTATTTAATATTGTTTTTTTGTGCCATTTAATCATGCCCCAAATTTTCATGGGAGCTGTAGTTCTTTTCTTTGCTCAACTGTTGTTTAACTTTGTTAAATTTACAAAAGGTTTCGATTTCTAATACCCAGCGCTGCAATGGATGCCAATTTATCTGTTTCAGAAGATGGAAACTAAACCCCGGCAACATGCTTCACTTTGTGAAACGGAGACTATAGTCTGGACAGCATTGCTTTGGCTCTCTGTCTTGGTGTTCCTCAGTGGGTGTGAAATTGTATTACTGACTTTCACGTGGCCATAAATAGCATAATACACAGTCTGGATCCTACAGGGCCACAAAACAGAATCACAACTGTAATTGATCCGTCAGTATGGAACAGGTGTTAGTTTTATTTTAGTCTGTGTCTCAAAGTCTGTGTGGCTAATTATGGTTTCATATACAGTATATAGCCAGCAATATTGACTACGATATAGTACACAGTAAAGTGTATGATAGGCTGAATACATGCATAACTTAATTGGATCAACAGTTTAATCCAAGCCAATCCATAATACCCTCATCCTCGGTAATACACAGAATATATAAGAGCTCAGTCACACACACACACACACACACACACTCACACACACAAACCTCGTCATTTGTGGATACACAGACCGAGCAAGGTCACTGTGGGCATTTGTGTGAGCAGCGATGTTGAATGTTTGGACTGGAAACTGCACTCGACGCCACTTCAAACAACGCATCGCACCAAACAATTGTCCTCTGTGTTTGTGGCTATTTTTATTCGCTCATTCAGCTGCTTTTATTGAACAAACTGGAGCAGTGACCAACAGTGTGTTGTCTTTGTTTACAGGAAGATACTGAGAATTGTGTTTGACAAAAAGGTACAGAGGGGAGAGACAGAATTTAAGAGAAGAGAGGGGAGAAGAAGCATTTTGGTGAAAATGAGAGGAAATAAATGATAAAAAATACCACATAAAGCGAGTAAAGTCACCAACATATATTCAGAACCACTATGCTGCTACTCTTTGATACGTCACAACTCTTTGCAGCATGAAGCGAGTGCGTTGGCTTTATTGGTAAAACCACATAGAGAGATGCAGAGGTTGCACTACATTATGATTAGCATTTTGTGTGCACTCTGTCTCCCAATTGTATTTGACAGTTGTATTAGAATATGTATGGAAGTAAACCAAAATACAGTTGCAGTAGGAGCTCCGGTGGGTGTATATATGTATCGAGAATGGCTCTCGGTTTATTTACACACACATACACATTCACACATGCTAATACACGAACACGTGCACACCTCTGTCAAAGCTATCTGTCATGCTTTGGGGGAAAAGACATTTATAACTCCACATCTCCATCTGGCTGCCTCGGCCTAAAGGAGAGTCGCCTCTGAGGGACAAACCAATGGCATAACCAAAAATTTTATTTGGCAAAATCCACCAGCCTATAATTACAAGGCACGAACATGCGTGTCATTACAAAACAGGGCAGGCAAACTAGTTCAATGGAAATATCGTTTATATAATGGAAGCTGCAAGATAATATGCGACGTTTGTTTGGTTCAGAAACACGCAACTACAAATGTTGAAACAGATTTCTGGGTTCCGAAGAGTAGAGGTTCAGCGTATCCGCAGTTTGCAGAATCGTACAAAGCCAAAGTTTTACTCTTGCGTCTGGGTTGGCATAACGCACAACCCGCCTCAATCTGGAGGTGTAAAGATTATGTTTTCAAGAAAACAAATGATTTTACCCTTTTTCAAAATCTGGATAGAATGAATATCTGTCTATCCTGAGTTGGTCAACCCAAATATTAAAATAAATAACCTGTGTTAACATGTTGGCATGTAAGAGCAACTTCCTCCAATTTGAAGGCAACCTGTTCAGAATCACAGAGCACAACCTCTTCTGTCACTTTTGGCCCAATCTTTCATTTCTAATTCTGTCAGAAAGTGTCGTTGCTGACGGGAAATATCATTTTCCACAAAGGGCAACAGGCAATTCTGTCAGTCATTGTGTATTACTCTTCTGTGTCAATCAGATGCTCCCACTAGAAACGTTTCTCCTTTTAGGGTTTGGGTTTTTTGAGCTTTACTTTGACTACGGTTGTTTTTATGAATTTATGACACAGAAAAGTGCTCTTAAAATGTATTCATCTGCACTATATCTCTTTCACCTGATAAATATTGTCGTTAAGTATTTACTTTTGGCCAACAGGATATATTTTAACATAAAATGTTATGCTTCAGATGGGAGTCTGGCCATTAAAGTTCAAGTGGCACAGTGTTGTTGGGATCTGGCCCTAGTCTAGAAGCACCCATGCTCCGTCCTGTCATACAACGTCTGATGGAAACTCCAAGATGAATGACTACACCTCCCAGCACAGCCAAAACTTGATCCTGGCCCCTCATTGGCCAAGAAATGGCCCCCCACTGTTCGAGACCTGGTTTATAAGCGAGCAGGAAACGCCATTCGCTCTCTTCCGTCCAGACACCGCTGGTGTAAGGAGATCCACAAGGCTCTCTTCACCCCGGACTCGTCCAGGGGACAAGAAGATCCACGAGGAACCGCGGCCTCATCAAATCCTATCAGGTCACATGCAACATTCGCTGGTCGAACAGACTGTGTTTTATTTTGAGTTTTGGATCCTGTAGTGCGAGAACGGATAACTTCTATGCCCCGTTCTCCCACCCTTTTTGTGTACACACCGCCGGCAGAAGGTAACAATCGTTCCTCGCCGAAGATTTCCGGGAAGGACGACCCAAACCTCGTCCCTCAGCCGAAGTTAAAAAGCCCCTCTCTGCAGCGAGGAGGCCGAGTCTGCGCCAGCCAGCCCCGAGGCCGCGCCACCGAGAGCCAGCGGCTACTCGAGGACCGAGTGATCCCCACCACGGGAAACGTACCCTACCGAACGAAGCTTCTACAAGTAAGAGTTACTGGTATCTGGGCCTAGCTTAGCTTAGCATAGCATTAGCTTAATTTAGACTATTCGTTTATGTCGTTGTTATTCCTGTATCTTGTTGTGTTAAGTTACTGTCGTGTTATAACGTGTTATTACGCCAGCATCGCGGACCACGGAGTCCCGTTATATTGTGTATTTTCTGCTGTAACCGTTCGCATTTGATCCGTCGCTGTTAGTGGATGTGGAGCTTGTGATTCTATCACTTAAAAAACTAAAACTACGGTGGCCGACTCTCGTCTGGCCGACCGAGTTTCGGGGTGATAGGGAGACAAACTCGCGTTTCACCGCAGTGACAAAGATCTGTTTGTTTTGGGGATTCTTTTATTTTGTTTTTGGTTTTATTCTCTCCTCTTTAAATCGGCTCTGCGAGTGAGATCTAGAACCGCAACTATCACCGCAAAAGCGTGTTGTTCCTCACTGCCTCACTACTGCGCAGAGCACCGCGCTCAGAGCTCGATTTTCTCTCTCTCTCTCTCTCTCTACTAACCCGCACACACACGTAGTTAGAGCTACTGATTTTGGGTGAACCTCTCAGACTCGTGATTACTTAATCTCTGACCCCTACCCACATGGTACACCGTCCCACGTGGTTCTAGCAGCCACCTCTCCGCCATTTTGGTCGCCGGTCTCTAGACTCACCATCTTGGCCTGTAGGCTCACACGCCCTATTGAGATTAACCACCATCACTGTTGAGTAGGCTCCCCCCTCCCCCTTTCTTTACACACACACACACACACACACACACACACCTACATGTGCATATATTGATACACATATCCTTACCCCACTTTATTCATTTGACTTTAGGTATTAGATATATAATTGTATGATAGTGTTTGTTGATTTTGATAGTACTTGATTTGATCGTTTATTATTTTGATTTAATAAACTCTGTTATATTTTAAAGAGCAGTCGTCTGTGATTACTTGTGCATATGTGTGTAATAATAACTGGATGTAGTGGCCTGTGCTCGAACTCAAACCTTCACTCTCACTCCGAATGTGTAATAGTACTCAGACTATTGACATTATGAGTGAACGCTAATTATGAGACTTAGTTTTATTGTTTGGTTATTGGTCCCTGTTCGCAGGGTGGTGCCCCGTTATTATTAATAATCATTAATAATTGTTACTGACATTAATAATTCTATTGATGTCAAGAATTTAGTTTCTTAGATGCTGATAACCAAACACGCTCCTCTACGTTCCCAACAGTGTGTTACATCACATTAAAGCAGAAATACACTCTCCAACTCCAAGGTCAAACCTCATCCTGACTATTAAAATTCACTTTACAACCGCTGATAGCAATGCTAATGACCATGTGAGAAGGGAGGCTCCATAATCAGGCGAAATATTCCTCACACGCTCCCCCTAATACAGGAGACATGGGGCCTCTCTTCATTTGCAGTGTGACGGCTGTGTTGCAGGGGGTGTCCCTGCCGGCTGGAGATGACGGCTGCAGAGAGGGCGGAGAGTGACTGACGACTCAGAGATAGTCCGTCTGTCAGACAGAGTGATGGCTGGGAGACACTCGCTGACAGATCAGGCGAGACGAGAGGAGGAGGGGGACGAGAAGGGAAGCCTGGCAGCTTTGTCTTTCAATCCTGGGAGACACTGGAGGTGGGGAGACCAAAAAAAAGAAAGAAAAAGAAATTCAGAAGTGCTCAAGTGGCGGCCATCTTGCTTTTCGATGCTCAGGAGGCTCGCTTGTTAATGATGTTTTCAAATGGGATCAAATGTGCGCCATTAAGCTTATATCAATCAAGATGGTGTGCAGCCGGTGTGAGAGCTCTCACCCTGTGCAGATATAATGAACGGCCTAATCAGACAGGTCTGTAATCAGCCGAGTATCTTAATTAGGCTTTGTAGGGTTGTTGGAGAGCAGCGCTCCGCTATGGTCTCAATCAAACACGTTTGATTCAGGAGGACAAAAGGTATTGATGGGTTCTTCATTGTTACATTATTTGTCACCGATGTCATTCTTTTGTATTTTTAGCCACGCTGTTAGAGTAGCTTTTGGGATGAAAATATCGGTATACATTTTCTTTTTTCTTTAGTGAAATGTATAAACAGCCATAACATTCTCCATATATATATTTATGGTTCCCAGAGGATGAATCCTAATGACTTTGGTGATCCCCAGACTTTTTCTTTAGCGCCACCAGCAGGTAGAGTTGGGCAATCATTTCTATTTTCATATCGTACAACCACGGTTTTTACTTAAATGTCATGCACATGGTGGTGCATTCTTTATATCAGGACAGTTTTCTTAAAATTAGATTTTAAAAAATTGCAATATATTGCCTTGCTAACAATATCATAATAAATTGAATTGTACAACACGGGGAACGGTTCTCCGTAAACACTAAATCACAGAGGTCTGCGGCATTTACTACCACAGTAGCTGAACCAATGATCTGGCACTGGATGTGTTAGGAGCTGGGGGTTAAAATAGTGCTCTTCTAATGAGTTGATTTGTTGCAGGTGTGTGGCTGGGAGCAGGTGAAACAGCTTGGCAGCAATCAGGAAGCAAGGCGCTCGGAATGTTGAATGGAGAAGCCACGCCCACGGCAACACACACACACACACACAGACAGAGAGAGAGACAGGGACCAACTGGAAACACAGGGGAGAGGGGACACATGAGACACTTGGAAAAAAAAGCTGGAGCCGTGCCATGACCGGGACAAATTGTGGTTTTAAGTGAAATGTCTTGACAGTGTTGGATTTATTGCCAAAGAATTTGGTGCAGAAATTCATGTTCCACTCAGGATGACTTGTAATAACTGACCAAATACCTGCAAAACTATACTATCCGCCTCAGCTGCACTTTGTATTTAGTGGGAATGAGCAAGTGTTAGCGTGCTAACATGCGAAACTAAGACGTTGGTAAACAGTATACCTGTTAAACATCAGCAGGCTTGTATTGTCATTGTCAAAGTTAGCATTTAGCTAAAATGCTGAGCCCAAGTACAGCCAGCACGGGTGTATATAGTCTTTATTTAATGGTTGACAGCAGTATGCTTGTAATTGTGGATGTAATAATGTAAGTTAGCCTAATGCGGAGCAGGTTGAACAGTAGTATTTATGGGCATATGCAAAGCCGACGGTTGCCGTATCGCCCTAAAGGTCATATGTGTAACTGTATTGTACAGATTTTACATTAATTCTTATCCGTATTTAATTTAATTCAATTGTTACGATCTGTGCCCTTTTTCCCCCCCATCCTTCCAAAGACTATTTTCCAATTTGGTCGAAGTTAAATTTGAACCTTGCACCGTGGAAAAGTTAAATAGATTTGCATATCCTTGGCTGCCGAGCAGTCAATCATCCCCGTGTCAGGCGGGGTGCTTCTCCAGGGGTCACACGTGGTTTTCACTCTCAGGTTTGCCTCCTCCAGGACATGAGCAGCACTCAGGCACGTATTAGCATAAACCTCCCTCTCACTGCTTCTCTCGCTCTCCTCGTCTGCCCTTCACACATTCACTGACAAGTCCAGTTTCCTCCACGTTCAGACAAATTGGCACGCTTCACAACCGAGCTCGATTACATTTTCTTCTTCATTTGTGTGTGTTTAAGAGCTGCTAGCTTGTGCACTTAACGCCTGGTGACTCATAGGCACCAGGGAAGCCTTGATACTTCTAAAACAGACGTGCCTCCGCTCAGGTGTGTGCATCTTGCCATCAGCTGTTGCTCTTTCTAACGTTGCATGTGCATGCTGTACACATCTATATATGAAGTATATTTTAATGGAACTTTTGATCAAATTCTGTACCAGAGCCCTGAGGAAGAGAGAGTTGTCCAAGGTACAGCCTGTTCACGGAGAGCTGTAGTCATTTAGAAACACAGTGATAGCCGTGCTTATAACACTGTCATCACTCTTCAGACGAATGACAGCAACACATACTGTACTGTTTACCCACGGGCTGAAAGAAACAGCAAGTCGAGACTTTTACTGAAACAGACAAAGAAAGCAGAAGATTGAGATTGAGAAAACAGGAGGATGAAAAGAGAGTTCAAGTACCATTTGTTTTTCCTTTGACAATGTCAGCTCTATATTTTCATTTCTGTCTCACTGCCATCTTGTCTTCCTTTCAGTTTGCTTTGCGAGTGACTCATCTTAAATTGTGCCTCTATCTTTGTCTGTAACTGTTATTCTTCTCGCCAGCCTCCCTCACCATCTTTCCCACATGAACACACACACACACACTCTTTCCTGTCATGTTATTTTTTGATTAAAAGAGCGTCGCAGAGGTCTTACCCATAATCAGCATACAAGCATGTATCTTTACACACAGATGCACACACGTGCACACACACTCATTCACATAGGACTTGCTTCTATATGTCTGCAAAATTAACATAAGTTGTGTCAGACTTACACTCGTCTCAAGTATGACGAATTTCGATTGATCTGCCCCCCTCCCTCTAATTGGCTTCCTGGTGCTTCCTCCCACGGTGATAATCTCCAATCAACCATCTGCCGCGTCATCTCTGTGCGCCACCCCTCTGCCTGTCCCTCTGTTCCTTTGCCATGTTCCCGCTTACCCCCCGCTGGTAATGTCAAAATGCAATATTCTCTCAAAACCGCCATTGAACAAAATGCAGCACGTGAAAACAAAGTCCAAAATTAGCGCACTGTCCTCTCTGAAAACATCTACTGTGTGTATGTGTGTGTGGGTGTGTGTCTGTGTGTAAAGGCCCTCCTGTGATGGACGTAATAGGCCAGCACAGATGGCCACCCCTCCCACCAACCCGCCACTACACACACACACACACACACACACGCGCGCCTGAAGCACAGCCTCTGTGTTTGGTTGTGGTTGTTGTTGCCTGTTCTAGTAGTAGCCTTATTCTGTCGCTCAGAGCAGCAGGAGAGAGTTACATCTGTGCCGCGTTTGCTTGTGATGTCGGTACAGAAATAGAAGTGAAGGAGCTGGCGTTTGAACCGACCATTCAGCTCTCTTGACATCCCTGGGTAAAAATAAGCTGTCTGGGACGCGGTGGGCTCTTTGGTGTTGAGTTTAACATCTGCTTTTCATAACCTAGTACGGCATCATACCGTGACGGGGCAGCCACAGGTATGTTAGAGTTTTATTTCCCTCATCATTGTCAGATTTGTTGTCTTCTGGTGACATTTTTGGCATCCGAGTGGCTCCATGTGCTGGAATAGAAGAAAGAATCTACAGTAAAATACTGTAACACTGAAAACGAATGGCTATGTCATGCCATTTTCATTGTGTTAATAGTGAATAAACAATGTGGAAATCACATTGAGATATCCAGTGGAGGTACAGCAGAGTTTAGCAGCAGAAAATACGAAATGTTGTTTTTCATGCAGAAAAACCCCAAACAACTTACATTATGGAAAAATAAAATGTGAAAATCTCAGATTTCTCATTGAACTGACATCACCACCTCTGATCCTATAATGCTTTACTGACAAATTGTCATTTTAGTGCAACATGATTATTGCCAAGGATTATTATTATTATTATTTTCAGGAAAAACACGAGGTTACTTCACAGCGGTTGCAGTTCTTCATCTTGCTTTCTTTAGTGCTGTTAGCAAGGCAAGACTGCAGCCTTGAGTGACTGAGGGGAAGGAATAAAAGAGTTTTCATGACTTTGGTAATGCTGGTGCTACTCAAGAGAAATGCAGTGAGTTCACCTGTTTCTATAACAGTGGGTTTGAATGATCAATGATTCCATTGATGGGAAGTATCTTCACTAAGCATAGGCCTGCAATAAGATAGGTGAGAGGACAGGATCCCCTTGAAGTGGAGTGCAGGTAGCAGGAGAAGTACTCAAACTAAGACACAGACGAGGAGGCGGCAGGAACAATTCAATGATTTAATAGGAACAAGTGGCCGTTGTGAAAGCGTGGCCGTTTGGAGCGGGCCCATTGATTGGCTCCCAAAATTGCTGCTTGAAGCATTCTCAGGTGGGCTTGCCTGCTCGGAGGGCCGTAAAGTTAGTATATCCAGCATCCAGCAGCAAAAGTGAACGGCACGCTGCAGACAACATACTCGACTCAGTCCGCAGAGTTTTGAAGCCCCGCCCCCCTGTGTTGCTTGTTTATTCATAGTGCATTAATATTGAACATGACGCGTGTCTAAATTGCACCAAATTCAACACAGCACTCCCTTGGGTTGCCAGCAATACACCCACCAAGTGGATAGTACATTGGATGATTGGATCTTGAGCTATGCGAAGGATATACCTACAGAAGACAGAGATTTGTTGCTTCATAGTTCGATGGCTTACAGCTCTCGAATCTAAAGGTCAGGCAACAAGGAAACAGGCAGCAAAACTGCAAACAAATAATGCAACAATGACAAACTGACAAAGAACCAAGGAACTGAGCTGGTGTAACTGGTGAGGGACTAATGGAGGAGTGGGAACAGGTGAGCAGGAGTTTGGTGACTGCAGGGCTAACGAGGGACAGGTGAAACTAATCAGGGCGGACAATCAAAACTAGCAGGAAGAGGTGAAGTGGTCTGAGACGAGAGGAGATGTGAGTAACAAAATAAAACAGGAAACACGCATAAATGGAGTGACATGAAAAACATGAGGGATGTAGGTAGGTGGTGGTTTGTTAAAAATCAGTATTAGGCAGCCTAACTGTGAGTGTTTATTTCGGCCCATCTACTTGCTATTGTGTCAGCTCTGTGAAAATAAGTAGATGATTCTTCAGGCTGTCACTTTCCCCTGGCTTTAGGTTTAAACTCTTCTCACTAGCTCTCTCCTGAAGGCCGAGGACGCTGCTGCCCCCATGTAAGAATGGCACACAATACAGCCGAGATTGATCCGTCCCAAAAAACGTCACTTACGCTTGACAGAGGCATTGATTGGGTCACGCTAATTCTGAAGTCTCTGCTGATGAGAGATGTCATCGCCTTGTCCCAGAGGTCCATAAGTGAGAATCTGGGGGAGAATCAGGGGTCCATCATCTTATCTGCCTGACAATCAAATACGTTATATTAAAAGACAAGAGGCATCTATCAAAGTGATTGTATTTACTGTCCAGTGAAATGCATGTTCAGTGTGTGTGTGTGTGTGTGTGTGTGCTGTTTTGTGTCTCTCTGTGTGTTGAAGTATTCCATAATACCCTATCTGTGTCTCTGTGTTTGGCACTATATTGTGTGGTTTGATTGTGTTTCCATATCAACAGAGAGAGCGTGTGTTGTGAGTCAACAAGGTGGATCATTGTTGTCTATCGCTGAAGGATGCTACGGGCTAAGAATAACTTGAGGCCACAATAGAGAAATGAATCCCTGCATCATAAAATCCTAATGCAATTACATGCAGTTGTTTCTGCAGAAATCAACAAGAGGATTAAAATTTAAATTACTCATTTGCAAAGACAAGCAATAAAGCAGTCTTCAGCTATGTGATCTGGATTTGAGGACATATAATGCAAAGTTCATCATGCATTATTAATACGTCTTATATTAAAAGTTATATATGCAGGCTTCCTGGGCCTCCTATAACAGAGTGGAAGTGGACTTATTGATTAAACACTTCATGTGTTTATGCAAAGACTAAGGCAACAGCTGCAAAAAAATGTATGACATGTATGTCTTTGTTTTTTTGTAAAACACAAGCATATGGAGTTGCATGAAAATTAACCCAGTCGCCTGAAAATGTGTTGGTATTGTACCCTAGGTTCTGCAAACCATGGGATACATTGAATGTTGAACTTTTTGAACCTTAAATATGTTAAATATTAAAATATGTTTCATGTCAGCCTCACAGAAACACACAACGCCACATGGTTAAAGTTATGAAACTTGGTTAAGGTTTGTGTTAGTTACGTTATAACGTAGCAACATATCGTAGCAACATAACGTAAAGCTTTAAGCTGAAATTGATATATGTCACAGGGTTAACAAGCGTAACGTTACCTAACAAATGTACAAATTTTTACGTAATAAGTGTAAAGTCAATGTTGACAATTGGTTTCACACAGGACTCGAACTGCGGTCTGCTGGGTTAAAGTCCTCTGTTCGTTTTACTTGTTATATTTGTAATGATACCAAATAACTTTCAATAACAATCGTTGGTTTTATTACGTCACTTGCTCCGACCGAAAAAAAACATGGACAGTCAATTTATCCGGGGTTTGCAGAAACTTACAATGCCAACATTCTTTCCCCGCGGTGACGAGGATGATCAAAATGCTTTTTTAAATCAAAACCATCAAAATACATTTCTAATTTTCTTTATTATTTGATAGAGCAAGTAGATATGTCATATCTAGCTACCGTCTTTGTTTAGATTAGGAGAAAGTGGCACACACATTTCTTCTAAATCTTTTTCATCATGCAACTGACTGAATCGTTGGCGATCCCGGAAATATATAATTTGTGTTCCGAGTTCTTTAAAAAACAGAAGAAAACTAAAGGAAACATTCACATCTTTTATTATTTACTGTAATTATTTTTTTCGGATTGTATAATTGAAGCATTTGCACTTTGCTACTGGCCCGCAAACAACATGGAGCATATAAAACGTGTTTGGTCTGATTTACACAGGCATAAATGCAGTAATTATCTCCTATGTTTGTCTATCTATAATGCTGTTTTTTTATGTAAATATGTTTTGTTCCACTTTAACAAGCACACAGTGAACCAATTTTCCACCAGATTAAGTTAGTCAAGAATAAGTGTGTGTGCCTCTTGTCTACCGGTTACTAATTCCAAAGACTCGTCTCTATCACATCAAATATTTAAGTGTCTCCCAGAGTAATAAAGTTAGGATTGATTAGAGGACACGCCCCTGCGTTTGGACGCCTGGAGCAGGATGGAACCAATAAGAGACGTGATTAGAGGAAGAGAAACGGGAGAAACACTGAGAAGGGGATACTCTGCGGTCAAAGGGCAAGAGCACTATTTAACTTAGACGCCATCACAAACCACTTTCATAGAAGCAAGTGAAAGTCAACAAATTAAATCTACGTAAATATCTGAGCATATCCACGAATATGCGCAGCAAGGCAGCTTGTTATTATTAGATTCAGTCCATGTGTGCAGTCACAAACTGGTGCTCTAATTCTTTAATATTGCACTATAAAGGTTTCTACAAAGCACGTGCTTGCCATCTAGTGTTTAACTCTAGTAATCAAGTTGGTCCAGAAAGGCTGCACATGGCTGACTCACAAAGATGTTGACTCTTGTTTCCACTCCCAGTATTTTCTATGCATACAAAAGTTATCTCTTTCAAATTCTGTGTACAAATTTGTTAAAATGTGTTAATTTTCAAGATACTGATTAAACAGGTGTGTGTAACATTGTTCACCATAAAGAGACATTCTAATATGTGCAGTTTTAGCTTTAAAAAATACATTTATTAAGTAACTACAGGTTATGACATGACTCGGGCTACAGAGATGCTCTTTTTGGTGTCATGGGATTTAGTGGCAGACATCATCGCACGTGGGCATGTACGCACTCAAGTCGGTCAAGACAACAGTGAAGACGTTGAGCATGCAGACAAGTTTCACACACAGGAAAAGTTTGCTGGCGTAGTTACACGTAGTATGCAGTTGTCTCAGAAACAACACTGGAGACTGGTGGACATTCCCACAGCCAGCGCGCCAACTGCAAGCTCCCTGCCCAAGGCACACCTGCTCAGTAATCCTGCTGTTTAATCAGCCTCTTGATATGCCGCACCTGTCGAAATTTGAGAGGAAAAACTCTTTTGTGTGCATAGAAAGACTTCGACCTTTCATTTGAATTAACAGAACATAAACAATTTTCTCACATAAAATATAAGTATATAACAGCAAAGGATGCACATATAAGTCAAAGTGTTTTATTGTTTACAGTGGGAGTCTCCGATCAATACAACTGAGTGAGCAGTTATCAAAAAAGATTTACTTGCACTGTAAAAAAGAACATTATCAATATTGCTGCCTAGGAAAGAATTTCACAATTAAATCAACAGCAAGGACATCATTATAACATTCATCTTTAAGGGTTTCATGTTTGGATCCATAATTTCCACGGATATATAGCATTTTTTGCAGTTTGAATATGTCCGAGTGTGCAGGTTCATGGTGTGTAAACATTCCCCTGATGTTTTGGTGTGTACCAGTAGTTAGTGGAGGGGTTGCAGTAATCCCCTCAGGGTTGTATGTGCCACTTAGGTCAGTCTGCAGTATTTACGCTGTCAGAGGAAAGTGTGGAACACGCGAGTCTTCAGACTTTTGGTTCGAGAAACATTCTTCGTAGAGAACTTGATCACCTTGTACAGATTTGAGCAGCTTCCCAAGCCGGAGAACGTGAACCAACGAGCCGGCCGTTTGTTCCCGTGAAGGCTCCAGAGAGAGGAGGAGCAGCGCTGGAAGACCTCGATGTTGACCGCGTATTGACCCGGCGCCCATTGAGACACGCACACCAGAGTCACGGAGGAGGCAAAACCACAAGTGTGAGGCGAAACGCCATGAAAGACGGACTCCCCCGGCCTCACAGACGTCCCCCTCTCCCAGACCATGCCGGCCTCCTCTGCCACCCCCATACCACTGAGGTTACAGAGGGCCTGAAGGCACACTTCCTCCAGGGCCTCCTTGTCAGGGAAGCGGAGCAGGATGGCAACGAGACGGGGCACTGCACCTCGACGTAGCAACTGTTCCTGTAGCTTAGCTGAGGGTGACAGGGACATAGACATTTTATTAGACATTGCGTTACAGCACTGGTGAACTTTGACCTAAAATTGTGAAATGCAAAGTCTCACGTGCACACACATAATTATTAAACGACATTGATTGGTTTACTTTACTTACAGCTGTCATAAGACATGCGTGAGATGGCTCTTGCAGCGTGAAGGAGCAGTTCTTGGTCTGGACTGGTCAGCACGGACAGCAGAGCCGTAACCAAACCCGCGTCGCCGAAACCTTTACGAACCACAGCTGACAGGAAACAAAAAGTCTCAATCACTGGAGGTCAAATTGCACTGATAAAAAAAATGTAACATATAAGGTATGAAGAAGATCCAACAGGCTTTAAGGGGCTTAAACATACTGTGTTCTAATAGATTCGAGACCAACATATATCTGCAGAAATAACTTACATTCCTTGGCGAGTTCAGCCACCAGTTTTGCGGTCAGCACAGTGAGAGGCCCCCTGCTCCTCAGGGACAGGGCCAGGATTGGCAGGATCCCACTGATCACTACCTGCTCAGCGGCGCCTTTCTCTGGACAGATGTAAACAAATCACTGATTCAATTACACAACAAACATAACATCTATATAATCACTTTATAAAGCCAAAGAAAAGTGTGTCTTTATAAATCATATCAAGCTTTTTAAATTGATATGATTTGTTCCTTTTAATTGTTGTAGCAGCACTGAATTGAATCTGTTCCAGCCTTCATTTCAAAGTCTTTATCTCCGCTGCCTCTCTATCCCCCGGTTGCTCCCTTGCTAGGGGACACAAATACAGCTTAACGTCTACCGAGGACTTATGACTGTCATACCCTTGATCCCTTCACAGCCTCTCAACCCACAGCTCCCCATCTCTTACCGGTGTGGGAGGCATTATGTCTTAAAGTATACATGTATGGAAAGACATAAATATGTAAATGAAGTGTGGCAGCAGGACTGTCAGGTTTTTGCAATTCAAATCACGTCAAATGGAAGACGAAAGAAACTGAAAAGATGCTTTGATATATTCAATGCTGTCAGATAGTGCTACAGTTGAGGCTTGAGGGATAGCATAGCCTGAACATAGCTTAAATATATATTTCAATTATAAATGAGGCATCACAGTGTAAAAGAGAGGATATGAACTCACTCCTCTCCTTAATGTTGGTCAGCACCGTGTTCAGATGTGGTTTGAGTTCGTCTGCGATCAGTTCCAAACCGAGGACTCCGATAGCGCCTAACGCATTGTTCAGGTTGTCTGTTGGGGAGATGGGGGGGGAAAGGCGAATCATATTAGGAGTCACAAAACCTCAAAGTCATCACAGTTGGGTGAGAAAGAAGAAAGGCTGTTCATAAAACGAGGGGACAAGAAACACTTTATTACACATTATACTTGCAAAACAATTCGATGTCTCTCTGGTGTGGACCCAATGAGCATCTCTTGAGTGTATAGTTGGTCTTTTGGCACTTTGAACAAGATTAAAAGAGTCCACAGTGAGGCTAAAGGCTAACATCGGCATGCTAACATGGTGATGTTTAGCAGCTTTATTGTCTATAATTATCACCATCTTAGTCTAGTGTGAGCGTGCTACCGTTTGCTTATTAGCACTTAAAGTACAGTAGAGGTGGGTGAGAATCGCATTAGTTTTGTAGATATTTGATCATAAGTACTGGGCAAATAAAATGTAATAGATCTAGATGAAAATGTAAGGGGTTCACCAAAAGCTAATAACCAGAAAGGGGGAATGAATATCTTGATTTGACTATTCGAACATAATTCATTAAATGATTTACTCATGGAAATTAATTAAAACATTTCTGAAGTAGAGTTCGAGCACCAGACGATAGACGGCCGCCCACAACAATGTCGTACTGCTGAACTGACCGGCCTAATGGTGAGTGCTTGTCAAGGACACAATAAACAGTGAGCACTTCTCTGCTCCGACTCTCCCGGCTCGTCTGTACAAATAGAAAAAACCCTCCAGTCTCCGACCAGATTCTTTTTTTAATTGGTCCCTTAATTAACTTAAAACAGAAGCCAGTGACGCATTGTGATTAGCTGTAATCACTGTATTCTCCCCAGCGCTTACTTCAGCAAAGACCAGACCAGTAACTGAGGACACAAGCATGTGAAGGCTTATCAGGGGACTTAAAGGACTATAGTAGTAGTTTTAGTCAGTAGGAAACAATGGCTGCGTAGAATGATATGAAAGATACATTAACAATATCAACGATGATGTTCAGCAATACATTTAAAGTGCACATGTTTGTTTCTTTTTATTCAAGAGTTAAAGTATAACACTGGCATGATCCTTTAAGAAAGATCACAAGTTTGGATCTGAACACCCACACAGGTGTTTTCAGTTAACTGGCTGATTAGACCTCTTCTATGGGTCCCGACTCTCCCGTTTAGCGTTGTTGCACCTGTTAGGGCGGGACAAATTGCACCTGTATGATTCTGATTGGTAGATGAAATCATAGCTCCACCTTCCTCAGCCAGAATAATAATTAAAAACACCTGTGTGGATGTTCAGAGGCTTTTTAACAAGCTGTGAATTAATACAATGTTCCTCCCTTCAAAAACTGCCATCAGACAGTAAACCCTTAACTTGTCTAATTAAGCCGCTCAGTGGCCAACGGTATTACAGCAGCAGGTCCCACGCATGAAGAAAGGCACTGGAAAGGAAAAGTGTAGCTTCTATGAATGAATGAATACAAGACATAACACTCACAGTAACATCAACATCAAGATACCACGATTTCACACAGTTAAATACCAATCACAATACTGTTCCACTCACAGTTTGGCATGGAGGGCTGCAGTCGACTGGACCTGCGTTTATCCCCGTGGGAGCGCGTGTAAGTGTACATGAGCGGTACATGAGTGTGTCCCATTCTGCTCCGTGCAACATCCGGTGGTGAAACTTTTCTCAGGTCGACATCTTCGTGCAGAACACACACGGCACTGTTTTATTGTTATTCCTCTTTACTTGTCGTGTCTGCGGAGTCATCGGCTGTTGCTTCCAGGACACCTGCTTCAACCTGCACTGCCTCGCACTTTAATCCCACTGCTGCACTCATCCTGCACTGTAGTTTTGTGCAGAATAAAACATAAAAAGTTGTCTGTGTGTGTTCAAAACGCTCCTGTCGAGTCGGTCTGTCGTACTCCAGCTGTCTCTGTCTCCTCTCTGGGTTAATACGGAGCAAATCCTCTCTAAAGTTGTCTCTCTCTCTCTCCCTCTCCCTCCCTCCCTGGGTGTGTTTGTGTGGGGGTGCAGTTAAGGTATTAGCGTGCACTTGGCTGACTCTGTGGAGTGTACTCTCGCATGCCCTAAAATCTCCCACAATGCCTTTCAGCTTCTGGTAAATCCAAAGTCAAAACATCAACAACAACACAGACAAGCACGCACCTGTGATCAACACATTTAGGCACAGCTTGCTCTATTTAAGACATTATCACATGACAATCACAGAATCAACGTAGTTATGAAAATTAAATCTTTATACTTTACTCAACTCTTGAGGCTCCTGTAAAAACAAAGTTATTTTCAACAATCTAGTACAGAACAACAAATGTTCAATTGCAAATCTAACCAATAAATACAACAGGAAAATAAAAGACATTGTTCCACCAGTAAAACATATAATCCAGACCTCTGATATTATCTGTTCTCAGTGGTCAACATGTTTACGACATACATCGGTGGTGGATTTCAGTCTGTTCAGTGCAGACATAAGCATACAAAAATAATATATGACTGGATTCAGTTAGACTACACACGTACAAAAATTGCTACGAAAGAAACAGAGGATTCACTTAAAGGAATAGTTTGGCATTAAGGGGAACGTGCCTATTAGCATCAGTGTTTAACCTAGCATTAGCATTTACTGTCGCACTAGTTTCTCTCCTCTCCTTTGATCTCTGTTTCACTGAGCAGAGAGACAGCGTCCAAACACACAATTAGTTTGCTAACTTGATGCTCTCGCTGCCAATATTACAAAACACCATTTTTAGGGTTGATAGTAGGCCAATTTTGTTCCCATTGGACAGAGCCAGGCTAGCTGTTCCCCCCCGTTACCAGTCTTTATGCTAAGCTAACCACCTCCAGCTACATATCTACCGTACAGACGTGAGAGTGGCATCTATCTTTCTCATTTAACTCTTGGCCAGAAAGAAAGTGTGTTTTCCCAAAATGTCAAACTATTCCTTTCAGTTGGACTTTGAGATTATACTTTGATGCTGAGCTCGTCACAACTGTGATCTCCCTCGCAGGAGCTCAACTTGTGCCGTTTGTTTTTCCCCATCGCTGAGAATCCCTTTTGAATGGGACTACGATTGGTTCTTTGGACCCGTCACGTGACCAGGCGTCAACCGGTTCCAACTGCATTGAGTTCACTGGAAACTGTCTCATAGCCAACAGAAACCAGGGTTAGGACGTTATTCTCCCCGTCAGCCGGCTTGCATTGTTCTGCTTGGGTTTCCATCTGAACAGCGGCTCCGGCTTCCTGCCTTATCTTCTTCCTGGCTCGGCCTCGCCCTTTGCCTTTTGAGAGGGCCTTCCCCGGCTCTTTGACCCCTCCAGACATCTTGTGAGGGTTCTCGTTGTCAGCCGAGCGGGTTTTGCGGTGGCGCCTGCGGATGCGCCTGCGGATGCCCCGCATTGGCGGCCCGGAGTCGGCCGGGTCCGACGCCGCTGCCCCAGACAGCACCCGAATCTGCTGCTCAACCACCATAACGATCATGTCCAGCGCAACGTCCAACATTCCCAAACCCAGGCCGTGAGTGACATTGTCAAACCCGCCGCTGTTGACCGGGTCCTTGAAACATCTTCTCATATCCTCCAGGTGGTTCCTGAGAGGAAACAAGAGTGTTATTACTCGGTTTATCAACGGTTCTTTCGAAAAAAACAGGCCGTGAAACAACAAGGACGCACAGTACGTACTTAGTTTCAATCATTTTGGACCAGTGTTGAACTGGGTTTGTCTCTGGGATCAGCTGCTTAGCCATGTTGCTGTAGTCGATGTAGTCATGGGCGAAGTCCTTCATGTCGTCACACAAAGCCCTGGTGTCGCCTAAACACACACAAGTTAAAACCCAGTTTAGTCTTTGCGCACACTTCTCCATGTTGACAAGTTCAAACATCCCTCCCCACACTAACACACATTTCCGTCACCTTCTGTGAGTTTGGAGAAGGAGGAGGACACAGAGGTAGTTGTGCTTGGCGTGAGGCCGAGGACGTTGAGCGACTCCAGAAGGGTTTTCTTGCTGGCCGGGCCTCTGCTGACCCGAGTGTACGCCGCCAAGGAGCGCAGGGACATCTTCTCCGGGGCCTCCAGGCGCCGTTTGATTTCATCATACGAGATGAGATGTTTCCCTAAAATAAACAAATGTTTTACATAACTTAAACAAACAAAAAAAAGTGAAATTCAAGAACTCAGATTATTCATTTTCTGTTGAGCTAAACAGCTGGCCACTTACGAGCCTTAGATCCTTTCATGTTGGGATCCAGGAGCGACGACACCTCTGCAAAGGGCATGTGGGTAACGGACTCTGGATTGGTGCTCGAGTTCGGTAGCGGGTCCTGAATCTGGGACACAACCTCCGTCTGGACTGGGGCAGAAATCTGCATCTGGGTCATCTGAATATGAGACTGCATGGTGTGCATTTCCATCTGGTTCTGGTCCAGCAGAGCCTGGTCTTGCACTTGAGGGAGGATCAATGTGTTTTCGGACAAACCCTGTAGCCCCATGCCCCCTTGTGCAACGCTACCGGTTTGCTCTGAGGACACCTGGTAGATGCCCATGACTGGTTTTACCACAGTGAAAACCATGTTCCCCTGGGCATCCAGACCCACCACCCTAGTAGACGGGTCCATGTCGTCACTGAACTGTCACCTTTCTGTATGAGGGAGGAGGCTCCACCGGCTGTAATTATCAGATCAGGTTACGTCCGAGGCCCATGTAGTGTTACCGTAAACTGATTGTCTGTGTCAAGGTAAAAACCCACAACATTCAAAGTGTTAGAGCATGTCGCTTTCGCTGTAGAGATAGATGAAGCTTATTATCTCTCAGAGCAACACCACAGCACGTTCCAATCTGAAAAAAAGAAAAATCGTGGTTAGCACCAAAGTTTAAGTTGTTTTTCTACTTTCGGAAATGACCTCCTACACATTTAAATCGTCTGTGGGAGAGCCAAACTCTTCACTTTGGATAGTTAAGGTGGAATCTGTGTTTTACATGTTGTGATTTTACTTCATTGTCACTACACATGCCATGTGGCAGACATGAGCAGGTTCATTACAGCAGCTGACGTCATTGCAACTAATCTCTCCAGAGAGCTGAAGTTTGTTACACATGTCCTACACAACAAAGGAGAGCTCCTCAAAATCGGACATCTTGTCCACATTTTTACATTTTATATTAATTTCAAACAATTAAAAGCAAGCTTTGAGGGGATTTCAGTTAAATGACCTCAGTATTTGATATTTCGTTTTAGATCAGTACATTTTGTAACTGTGGGAAATAAGCAGAATCATTTTTGAGTTTTACTTTTAAGTGCATTACGTAAGGCTTCACAACAAAGCACAGAGGTCTGAGTATTCGCACCTGTTAAAGTTAAAACAAGCGAGCGAGTTAGGTCAGTTTTAGTGCCAACAATCAGTATCGTCACAGATGTAACGTTAGTTCACAACGTTCGTAACCAGAACACTAAGACAAGCTTTTCTCTCTCCACCTGTCATGCATAAACAGAGACATCTTTGACTTGTCACTTTATGACAAAAAAAACCCCGCTGGCTTTTAAAGATAACGTTACAAAGTAACGATGCAAATTGCATCAACAATGCCACAGTTATAACATTCATCATGGCTGCCAGGCACGGCTGCTGCTGGGTTTTGTTTCTGCACAGCAGGCCCGAGATGTTACACATAAAAACACGAGTAAAACTGTATTGAAGAGTGGTGGTTCTGGACGGTGACAGACCCGGTTCCCCCGCTAACCTTGGGATGCAACTAGTGAAGGCTGGCCCGCTCACCGAATTGCCGTCGGGTTTTTCTTCCCTAAAACGACACTGATCCTAGAACGGTCCGCGTAGACGACAGCGACATTTTTCCTCCTTCTCTGCTGTTGCTTCGGCGGGTTGCAAATCAGCTCTACGTGCACTACCGCCCGAGAGCCGGAATCTCGCCGCTCATTGGTCCATCGACATGTCAATCACGCGGAAGGTGACTCCTCATTGGATAAGAATGCTGACAGTGGAACAGAGGAGGCGTTATTTCCGATTCAGTCTCATCCAGACAGAAAGGGCTGACAGTCTTTTGTTTTCTTGTCTTTTTACCTCATTTTCGGAGTTGCCGTCGGACATAAACTTGTTAAAATGTCAAAGTATATAAATGCAAGAAAATTATTATTTTTTTTAAGAGTGATATGCTTACCAGCTTTAGGCTGAGAGATGATTTAAACAAGTGGTGCAGCAGTGCACAAGGAGCAGTCAGTTTTACTGGATTATCTGAATTTAAACCCTCTCATATCTGGAACAAAATTGCATCTGTGATGAATTTCCCTGCCACATAATGACTAAGCATTACTTGAAGCATTGTCATGTCAGTGAGCTTTGAAATATGCCAACTAAATAGTGAATTGGAGCTTTCAATGCGCATCTAAGGAAGGTTTATGGTCACAGAGCAGTTTCTCATCTCTGAAATAATGGTTTTGCTGCCAAAATAAGTGTGTCGTTAAAACAAATCACTAGAATAATACCCCGGCCATTTCCCAACTACACCCAATCATATTTATCTTGATTTGTGTTGTCGGCATAATGCCAACACAATAGTCCAAGTGTGTATTCTAATTAAAGTAAACAGAAGAGCTTATAACGAAACTTGCACATCTGATGGCATATGGCCACTGTGCATCATCAGTAGACGTTTAGAATATTGCTCATCCAGTCAGCAGAGAGCATCCTCTGTGAGTCTCACACTCAATTTTCATTCCCATGATAGATTATTATAGAATATTTCACTCTAAAGCATTACTCCCAAACTGTTCTTAAACAATTTCCTTAATTCATGCGTTTATTTGAACCCTGATCCGGTTGTCCGTCTTTCACATTTTATCCACATCCACAGACTCTTGTCTCTAATTTGCACACAGATGCAGCAATGTGTAATCTTATATTACAGCCAGTGAGTTGTGTGTTTGCACCGAGAAAGAAAGAAGAAACTTTTTCACTTATCTCATTTGAATTTATTTTGGTACAAATGAAAAAAGTACAAAATGAAGCATAGAAAGTAGCAATTATGAAAACAATGTTGATAACAACAACATAAAAGAAAAGGCAACAGTTAAATAATTCATTAAAAATACAGCAAACTAATCTGGAAAAACAACTCGGGGTACTCTGCAGCTACACAAACAGACATGACATTAAACAGTCACGTTTGGGTAAGAAAAGGCATCGACCCGGGCGTGTGAGAATACAACATTGAGTTTGAATCCAGAGGTGCACAACAATCAAGATGATCCAAGTTTCACTCAAATATTAGTGTGTCATTAAATTGAAACAACCTCACTACAAGAAAAAACGATGCTGAAACAATTTGACAGTAGGCCATTTCTCATTAAACAATTTTTACATTGCCGTTAGTGAGAGGATACTCAGCTGTTTTTCATGCGTTGTCTAATAAAGCGGGTCATTTCCCGGTTCTCATATACATCATTACGATGAGGTTGAGTCCTCATACAGATTCCCCATTAGCTTAATGCTTCATAACGAGCGCTGAACATTACCAAAGCGTATATACTCGTAACGCACAAACATTAGTACAGTGTAGCACAGTGAGCTTGACACCATCCTGGACTTCAGGATAACACACAATTCAGCACGACAGCAAGCTAAAGTGGAAACACTTGACAGAACAGAACACGCACTGTAGGCTGGTGGGTCTCTGAGTGTCCACAACGAAGCACAGAGGAGACCTGTGTGGAGGTGTCCAGCTACCGCCTGGGTCGTCTCCGTCATACTGCGTCACGATCCTGCTTCATGTCCGCCACTGAGGGGTTAACTGTCGGGCTGGGTTACCTATGGTTGCTCTTGGGTTCCCTCTCCAGGCTCAGCTGGTTTTTGGGTGTTACTGCTGGTGTTGAGGATAAATCCGGGTGATGGCTCAGTGTCTGCGTGTGCGCTGGCCCCCGGTGCCTGTGGTGTTGATGTAGAGGAGGGGCTGGGGCTGACGCAGCTGGGGCCCTCGCTTCGGGTTGTTCATGTGGGCTGCGGAGGACTCTGCATTTGGGCCTGTGGGAGGACCGGGGGGACGTAACAAAGCAAAGCTCGGTAAAAAGGTCGTTGCAGAGGAACGTGTCGTAGTCTGCAGGGACAGCGGCTCACCTGTTTGCTGGATGTTGTGGGGTGCCCTGATTTTGGCGAGAGGAGGGACCCCTCTGTACTGGGCGCGGAGCATGGGAGCCTGCGGCTGAACGTTGTTGTAGAGATGGTGGTCTGATGTGCTGTCCAGAGGACGGAACCTCTGAGCTGTGGTTGTCTTGGTTTGAGGCAGCTGCAAGCGAGAAGAGGAAGAAAATATTTCTCTTGTACCAACAATCTAACATGGTGAAATGTTGTTACTGTGGGCTTTTGTTAGATGGCTCAATGTAGGGACGAGTGATTGACTTATTTTTCTCTATGCTGGGCCTCCATAATAATAAAATAAAAATAGGAATGTGACAAGCCGATGCGGTATAATAAGCCCGACTGCCATTTGCTTCGTCTTTCTTCCCCTTTGTGGCCAAAAAACACTTCCTGCGTTGTGTGAGGTGCATTAATATGTAATGTAAATGCGTCAGTGTCTCCTGAGGATGTACTCAGAAATGTTTCAATACATGCGAAATATGGAAAACACTCACTGCCTGACCAGTGACCTCGAAAGAGCGAGAGCGCCTCTTCTTGCGGCGAGCCGCAAAGTCCACGTCGCGGGGCGTTTGGTTCTTGGCGGCGACCTGACGGTTACGTGGGCGTGTCCAGGTCACTTGCAGGCCGGGCCCCTCCCCCGTGCTGCTGGATAGGTTATCGTCCGAGGTGGCGTGTCTGAGCTCAGGGCTGGGCTGCCTGCCGCGGCGCATTGGCAAACCTCTTGGGGGGGCTTCACTCAAAGAGAGGCTGCTCTTCTGCTTCTTGGGGTCCAGGGGAGAGGGGGGAGGGGGCAACCGCAAGGCATCCACCTCCAGGGCTTTGGAGCGCCGACGGGCTGCTTTCACCACAATGTTCTGCACCCCCTTTAGGATCTGCTGCCGCTCTGCGGCGACAAGAGGACATGTTTGTTTTTTTACTTTCTTTACCCACTTTACCAGCCATTAAAGAAAGACAGAGAATTACTCATCACGCTTTTATGGCCACAGCTAACCATCCGTTAGTGCTGAAAGACTTTTGAAAGAATCTAATTGTCCCTTCTCTAACCTGAACCTCATACTGAACAGCTTACCACTTTGTAAGAGGGGGATATCAGCCCCGGCCTCGCTGCTCTCGGGCGATGAGTCCAGGTGGCTGCTGACGCTGTGGCTGAGATGGCTGTAGCTCAGAGAGCTCTCAGGAGCCAGCGGCTGTAGCTGCAGACATGAGAAGCAGAGTGCTCACATTATTTTCAGACATTCACTGCAGTCCTTTGCTTTCAGTAGAAGGTCAGATTGAGTGCCATCTAAATTAATTCTGTGCCTCTCGAAAATTACATTTTTACTTTGAATAGGGCATTTTAATTCCAGCACTCTTCTTACTTCATCTCGTCTGAGCAACACTCCTGAGACATTTGCGTAGAGAGAAAATTAGACGGAGGTAATGTTATTTAAACTTTTATCTTTTGTGGAGGCATGCGAGTTGAAAATTAAACAGATTTACGAGAGTGAAATATCCGAGTGAGTTTAATTCAAACACAAACCCACATTGCTTGAAGTGAAAAGCGACACCTGACTAGACTGTATTAATTCACAGCATGAGGCACCTCTCAGGGACGGCTATTGAAGTGGGATGAATCGGGTCAAATACTGCTCATTAAAATTGTCCTCACCTCTCGGTTGCCCTTCCCGTTTAAGTGGATGGGAGGCGGGGTCACTACAGCAGAGTTTTTTATCTGCCTGGCATGAGGACTGCTCTTAAAAACTCTGTTATTGTCGCTGAAAGAGAGAGAACTGAGGTATTAACTTGGTCATGGGAATATGGAGGTTTTGTGATGCTTGTTAAATTAAATGGCGTTGTTGTATAGATTATAAATGGGAAACATATGAAGATGTCCTCTTACTGTTCTGGCTCAGGCAGAATGGGGGGCAAAGTGTGCCTACGGATTTTGGCGTGGCCTCGTCTGTTATCGGAGCACATGTTGCGTACACTCTCCTGGTCTGAGTCCATGTCCTGCATGTTGTCACGACCCTGACCGGGCAGGGTGATCTTGGGTAGAGAGCCCTCCTGGAAATGATGATGAAATGTTAGTATCAATATTCATCGAGGCCAATTTAATATTTTCGTATAATCTAGTTTCTACATTTTATTTGTCAGGCAGGGGCTACCTTGATGGTGTGTCTGGTGGTCACCTTATCCAGGGCCATTGCTCGGTCCAGTTTCCTCTCATCCAGCTGCCTCATGTACATCTCGTACAGCTCCTGGAGGTGTGGAGGTACTAACAGACTGTGGTCTGGAACACAAGCGCACAGGTACAATTCAGAAAACCAGTAATTCACGGTGCCTAAAACAAAAACCAGACTATTCATTATCGGTTCATCTGCAGATTATTTTGATCTATAAATCATTGCAACTTCATCAAGCGTCTTGTTTGGTCCGACCAATCGTTCAAAGTATTTAATTTATTATAACCTGAGAAGAAAATCCTCTCATCTGAGAAACGGGAACCATCAAAAGTTCATTTTTCAACAAGATTATCAAAATAGGTGCAGGTTCTTTAATATTCACTCCAGCTCGGTTTCAGAATGCTCAAAGTCACCCTCAATCAGAAAAGGTTAAGACATCAAAGAAATTTCAGAAGGGCCATCAGAGTTTCTAGCTGACAGTATCGGCTAAAATGAGGTCTGCATTAAGTCAAGGAAGGACCAGAATGCCCTGAGTGTGCATTTTCCAGGTCTCCACATATTAAATAAAGGCCTTTCAACAAATTCCGGAGTGAATGCTGCTAGTCTCACCAACAATGAACTGTCTCTGCTGCTGTATGATCTCGTCACACAGGTGTCTGTGCTGCTCGAAGCGCTGCACCACAAAGTTTTTGTGCCGGATGACGTTGTCCTTGAGCAGCGCGTTGGACTGCATCTCCGTGTTCTCGATCTCCAGCTCGTGGACCTTGCAGAGGAGGCACAGGACCTCGCGCTGCTCCTCGGAGCTCACCCGCCGAGGCAGCAGCTCCTCCAAGCGCCGGGCGCGATCCCGAAGCTCCAGAAATCTGCGCTCGAGCAGCGACTTCAGGATCAGAAGAACGGTTTAAGATGTGTGCACCGTCTTGTTTTGTATTTATCAGAAAATGCTATGTTCATGTAATATCCAAGCTTCAGACTATTCACTAGAGGCAATTGGTTAGTACTTGAACCATTTCCTCTTAGTTTTAAAAAGTAGATCAAGAATCCTACCTTCTGTTTGTGGATCTTTTTCTGTTCCGCCATGAGTGTAACCAGATTTTCTCGGGCCATCGCCACCTGCTGGGTCTCTGTGCTGTCCGGAGGAGACTCCGGGGAGTCAGAGTCCTTCTCGCTCTCGTCCTTATTGACACTTTCCTTCCTCCTTTCAGCCCGCCACTTCCTCCTGCGCCTATTCCGCTCCTGCTCCCAGCTGATAGAAGAAGCGCAGAGAGTAAGATACACAAATATTTGTACCGTAAATACTGGTTGAGGTACACATACTGCAAGTGAATTTTCAATCTTTTTGTCAACAACCCGTATTATTGAACGTATGTTTGCTATCAGATAGGGTAAGAGAGAAAGAAAGATATAAATCCTGAACACTGACTCTGCAATGGTCAACAGGTGTTTGGAGGTGTCGATCTGGACCTCCATGTTGCTGTTTTCCAGCTCCATCAGGTTCCTCCTGATCTCCATCTGTTGGCGGAAAGCATCCAGGAGCTGCTCCCTCAACTGGTCCATTTCTGCCCGACTCTGGTGGCTGGAGTGGGCCTGGACCTCCGCTGAAAAAGATGAGGAAAGATGATGATAAGGAGAGGGGAGTAAGGATATCGTCATTAACGGGCAGCGTATAATACAAATATTGAGAAACGGCTTCATTTGGCAGATATTGTTCATGTGCTGGAGGAGGCAGTGTGGACGAGGCTTTACCCTGGACATGGCGGATGTCAGCCCGGTCCGAGTTAAGCTGGCGGCTCGCCTGATCTGCGATCTTCTTCTTGAGCCGCTGGATCTCGCTGCGCAGGTCTGAGATGATGTTGGTGTACTGAGCAATGTGGTACGACACATTTATCAGGTTCTTCTTCACCTGAGGCACCCAATGATGAGAAAGACAAAGAAAAGAAAATATATATTAAAACAAAGTGTAATAATGCCAAGAGAACATATTTTACAGTGAAGCATAATTTCAAGAAATGTAATAAAATCTTTAAATAGACAGACGAGATGAAACAGGAGCTCTCACCCGTGTTCGAATGCTTTTGGCACGGTCAGCGTACGCCAGCGTGTTACGAGACTCCTCAAAGCCCACAGAGGCGGGGCTAATATGGGCTATCATGACCGTCCGGCTGTTCCCGCCCAACGAGTCCTGTCAATCAAAGTCAAATGATAAATGGATAATGTCTGAATCACAAAATACACTTATATTTATCCTGGAGTTGGTTCCCCTATAAATCATTAAATTGCTGTACCTTTAGTAGTCGAGTCAACTTGCTGTCTCGATAGTTGACATATTTGCCATTTTTGTCACTCAGGGCGTTGATGCAGTTGCCCAGAGCCAGGAGGGAGCGGTTGATGTGGGCCCCCTCTTTCAACCTCTGACCCCTATTCTGAGTCTAATAAATAGATTGACAGGTGTGAGTGACGAAACCTCTGAGCATTTCTAAGTACTTTTAGGTTATTTCATGCCTTTTTTTACAGAGTAGACAGAGACAGCTGTTAGTAAATGAGGGGAGATAGAGATGGGGGGGGGGGGAAACATCGGCGCCTCAAATGTCCAGAAAACTTCCTCATCAACTTGTTACTATAAGCAATGTGATCCCACATGAAAAACTATTTTCTTCTGTTGTTACTATTTCAGTTATTTCACACGAGAGATTTCTGTATTTCTTCTTTTTCTCCGTCCAATCAGGATCGCACGGTCCTGATGAAACAGATTAGCTGAGTTTAAACACCGTAATAAATAATACCCAATTATATATATTGTTTTTACTTTTTGCCTATTAAGTCATGATTATTTAATGTTTCAGAGCAATACTTAATAACAACATTTGAGGGGCTTTAAAACCCTTTGCAACTAGGGCAGCCTAACCTCTGAAGACTCTTGGCTGTTTCTTTCACAGCCATGTTTCCATGTTTCCATTCTTGCCCAGGAGATGGCATCACCTCCTCAACTTTTACTAACCACATGCACTCCTCTTCTTAAAAACAGAGAACATGTTTCCTGTTGTTTCAAGCAACAAACAACTCTCTGTTATGCTCAGTTCCTAATGGAGGCCATATGTGCTATCCATCAACAGTATGGCTGTGAACCTTTAAAACTGTCTCCATGGTTAAGTAATAGCTCTCGCTCAGACTGTTTGCGTGTTGTTCTCATGGTTTGTAGGTAGGTGGCAGTAATGACATGGCCGACATGACGAGCCATTCATCTGACAAAAGCAGACTCAACTTGAAAAACTGCAGACAACATAAATACTGTTTAAGACTGTTCACTTGACTGCTTAAGAAGAGAAGGTCAAAGCAATAACAAAACCCAGGAAATGAATCAGTCTTCTCTTCCTGTCTGACAACAACGCCGAGCTCTTCTCCACACAAGCATCGACCGCAGCACTGCGACGCCAGAGACAATATTCTCCACAGAGCAGCTAAACAGCATGAAACGTGCTGTGCTTTAAAATGCTTTGTTTGGCAATCACGAAAGTCATCTTCATCTTTAATACTCTTCAATACTTCTTCTTTTGTGTCATATGTTTCTTTGTAAAGAGTATATTTTATTTATTTCAGTTGCACTGTTAGCTTCGTTAGCTGCTTGAGAGGCATTGTTGCACGATCCCATTTGCCAAAACGTCGGTGTATTACTTTAATATACTGCATAGCGGGCCATATCGGCAGATACAAAGAGGCTTTTATTAAAGCCTCCTGAAGGTTTATGGGAACCTCAATCCTGTGGACTGTTTTAAGGATCCGCTGCCAAGGATCCCCAGTGAGCGCACACTCACAAAGCAGACCCTTGTAGTTTTGAGGCTATAAATGTGTAATGTGCCTATACAGGCTTAAAAGAAGCAGTGTATGCAACAGACACATGAACTTGAGTTTGGCAGAAAACTAGTTGACAAAAGTAAATGCACCCACCTAGATACAAAAACACCAAGTAAATTGTCCAGCTGCAAAACCACCAGTTTACTTCCAGCCATTTAGACGCTTCTTGACAGAGCACATGTACACTTCACCTGTGCTGCTCGTTCGGAGCCGGCGAGGTCGATCATGAAGAGGCGAGCAAAGCGGACCTGCAGGAGGTCTCGAGACCGGCTCTGCTGCTTCACGGCTACCTGCAGAACAGCGTGGGAGCGAGAGGACGTCTGGTTGGCGGCTGTCGGCTCCTGGGTGCGCTGCTTGTTGCCCCTCATCAGCAATTCCATGATCTGAAAACACAAGGGCAGAGTCCTTTGTCAGGTGTGCATTTACGCTGAATGTCATCTGAATATTTTTGGATTCGAATAAATGAGTAGTCGCGTCATTCACAGTTAGATCAGCTTGTCTAACCTCTTGTGCATTGATGGTAGACACCTCTGTGATTCCAGCAACCTGAATCACGCCTTTAGAATCTTCTCGCAGGTCCAAGAAGCCCGAGGATGGGTTCAGCAGGTCACGGATCATCTCATTGTAGATCTGGAAAGACACAAAAACACCATACAAGTCAGAGGACTGGTAGAGTTTATATATCTGCTCAAGGTCTTTAATATTCGTTTGAGAAATGAATCAACAGGAGGTTGTTCGTGTCCTCTGAAAAAGCTCCATTCAGCCTTTCAGGCCTCCTAGACAGAACTAGCCTGGTACAAAAACATCAAGTGCTATATTTTCAGCAACTTGTCATTTAGAGACCGCAGCTTGTTGGGTGGCAGGCTGTCATTAGCCGGTGTCAGTGCTCTTCTTTCACGGAAAAATATAATTCATGTGCCTTCACTGGCCCGACACCGATGGTGCAATGAAAGCCCCTAAACATACGTAAAAGCGCAGCGCAAGAAGTGACATCCTGGAAAGTGACCACTGGACAACAAACCGCTCTGGAGGCCGGTGCAATGAGGACAGTTTTTATTTGTCAAGCAGACCCCAGCCACACACTTTGAGAGGAGTGGTATTATTTTTTCCATCTGTACTTTTCATTGCTGGTGAAGTTTGAACAAGACTAAGAGTCAACAGCCACGTAAGCGGCTCTGTAACGCTGTGCTTAGGCACTATGGTGCTTTGAGGAAATGTCAGCATGCTAACATGCTCAAAAAGACAATATTAATATGTTTAGCGGGTATAATGTTCACCATCTTAGTAGCATGTTAACATTTATAATTAGCACTCAACACAAAGTACAGCTGAGGCTGATGGGAAAGTCAATCATTTGGTTGTAAACTGAGCACATAGAGTGCTGCATGAATTAGTCTTAAAACCTGGAAACTAGTTAGCATTTTTTTTAACTTCCGGTTCTCGAAGTCAATGGTTTTTCGGTTAGACGCTGTGGTTAACACAAGCGTAACATATTTTATTCTACTCCATAAAATATACCAGTATATATCCCACTTGTACGAGTCTTAAAAAAGGCTAACATGTGGCTAAATGAGGTCGAAAAAACGTCATCACGCCGAACACCAGTCCGCCTTTAGCTTGTTGGCGAGGAAGTCATGCAACCACTGTGTAGTTTGTTTATAGCCTAACGTTAGCTTTTTACATCTGCCATTCACGGTTCACAAATCATAAAAGTTTGTGAAGATTATCCTGCTGAACAAAACGTGATTATCATGAACAAATGTTTCCCACAAAGCTTGTTTTCTGCAATAATCCAAAAGGAAAAATCTCTTTTGCCATCCAAGACGCTAGCGTACAGCGTTTCTAAAAAAGTTTCTCGTTTCTTCATTGAGGTTCCTAAATGTGAGAAGAGTTCTAAAGACAGGATGAAGATAAAAGAAAAGGGGGAGGGAGCACTGTGTGCCTGTGAGTGGTAAACAATAACTGAATGTGCCTTTTTTTAAATCCGTACAGAGTATATCTATTTGCATTCACTGTATGTGTTTCTGTGTGTGTTTGTGCTTCACAGATTGCACGCATGAAAGAGAGAGGGATTTGAAGAAGCAACGGAGCAGATGTGTGCCCATCGCTCAGCCAGGCCGTAAAATGGCGTTTAACGTCTTTGTGGTGAGGCAGCAGTGGCAACAGATTGCTCCCTGGAGACGGCAAACACACACATCACACACAGCTTTGTGTCGGGATTCATCCTGAAGAGTTATACTGGTCAGAGAACATCCAGACACCATGATTGGCATTTTGACAGGAAAATTTACCTCCACCCACCCAGAGAGCTACTAAAGAGCCGTCCTTCAAAAACAGTGTCAATCACCGGACATAATATCAGCTTTTGGCACCAAAAAACACAAAATGTAATTTAAATGTCGGTTGCAAACCCTCCTCCTAATAGGCAAAATTTGTACATGCGAGGTAAGAAGTGCAATCAGAACTTTATTCATAACTAGGAATATCACATAAACAAAGAAAACTTTGTATTACTACGCTAACTTCAAATTGACAAAAGTCAAGAAAAGCGAAAAATGACTTTAAATGGAAACAAAGTCACACCAGTGAGGCTCAGTTACTGCTATCAGAGTCAAATGAACCAACCCCATTGTATCCAGCGCTATTAGGGGCTTTGTCATGAAACACACGGTCTGAGCTCTCCCTGCGTCTCAGTAATGAGGTTTGGAACCACAGCCAGCAGGCAGACAGAGAAAGCGCCATCATCAGCCTGCCGTCTTATCTGCGGTTCATCACGAGTGACAAAGGCAGAGATTATCACCCAGCCAACAGGACCAGAGATCACTCCGCACCTGAAAGTACTGCAGGCTTCTGTGCAACAAAAGCACCTCTACACCGACAGCACGGTTACTTACAGCGCTGTGTTGTTGCGTCTTCAATAAGCATCAATTCATGACACGATGCTCGAAAACCAACTCCATCTAAAGGCCCTGACACACCAAGCTGACCCGAGTGATTCAAAGCTTTGCATCTATTTTGTTTTTGTAAAAAAGGATGCACACAGCACGGATATACATTCTGTGTCGGCATGAGAGAAAACAATCAGGCAGTAGAGTTCAAAGAATATAACGGAGACAAAATGCGCTTGTATTATGTTTGCTCGGAATACCAATTTAGAAAGTGTTTGATTGTTTCACATGGTGTTTCTTTTGCTGTGATCTTTTTTTTTGTTGAAGAAAGAAAACCTTAATTGTTTTAGAAAAGGCAGCGAGAGGCAAGGCAAGTGTGTTTCTTCAGCGCATTTCAAAAATTCAAAGTGAGACATAGAGGCATCAAAACCAGATATAAAAGACACACAAGGCATTTAAAAACACAAACTTCTGCAAAGTCTGGGCTTCTCTACAGGGCTGTGTACAAGGACGCATGTTCTGCTCCTTTCAGATGTGAAACAAAGGCCAGGCAAAAATAAAAGGACACTAGTAGTATCTTCCTGCAATTAGCATTAGCTAACAACCGCAGATCCTATCAGTATGAATAGATGACGGTGATAGAAGAAGAACAGACACGCATCAAATGTGAAGAAATCACAAGAAATCTTTAAACTCCGAGTGAGCACTCGTGTTAATAGCTACAACATTTCAAGCGCCACTTCAGGTCAATCCGGAGGTGTGTCGTCACTGTCGCTTTAACTAGATTCTGCGATCTGCTCGTGATGATAGTAAAATGTCTGGAGACAAGCTGTGGAAAGTGAAATTCTGACCTCCAGATAGGACATGGAGACGCTGTACATCATGTCGTCACTGGTCTCCTCGATGGCACGGAACAGGTCGTTCAGCGTTCGAACGTAGATGCCTGGCTCCTTGTCCGTCCCCAGCATGGTGTATGTCTTCCCACAACCTGAAAACATGTTTCCCACAACATCTCGATGAGGAGATAATGTGTCAATCCTGCGGCCCGAAGGACCAAGAAAGTGAATTATAAGATATATATAAGATAGCATTGGTAACCAAAGTAAATACTGTATACCGTGTCCGTATGACTGAATGTTCACGGTGTGCTGTCTTAATCTTTCCTTGGCTGACCTGACCACACTGTTAAACACGATGCAACCAAACACATAAACACACACACACACTTACTAGAACCTGTGTTTACTTCCCCACAAGAGGACACTAGGAGCGGAGAACCTCTGAGACCAATGGACAGTCAGAAGGCAGAGGAAGTCAGTGAGACGGATAAATGACTTGATAGAGCAATAGTGCTCAACTAGTCTTTGACAATCTGCCCCCACCTGCTGGAAACATGGCAGGTAAAGCACGACTCATCTTCTGATTCAACCTGTACTGAAATAAAAATAAAAAACTAGAAGTGAATAAGATGTCTCACTCTTTTCCTGAGAGTGTGCTGGCTAGCTGACCAGAGATTATGCACCAGAAAGCTAACACATGTGGTGGTTGATCTACCTCAGAGAGAGTGCTCGGTTAACTTTGTGGGTTCTGTGCAACACACACACACACACACACAAACCTGTGGGTCCGTAGGCAAACACGGTGGCATTGTAGCCTGATATGAGGCCCTCAATCAGCCCTTTGGTTGTGGCTCGGTACACCTCCTCCTGTACAGAAAGAAGAAAATAACCGTAAGCCATTAAGTGCATATTCGAGGGACACGAGTGCTGTGGCATATTTGTTTAGATTTTATATATTTTAGTTTTCTTTTTAGTTTTACTTATGGCTGACCTGATTGGCCGAGTAGTCGAACGCCACATCAAACATGTACGTTTTCTCCCTGGAGCGGTTGGCACGCAGGATGTCGTCGGGGTCCTCCATGGGGTCCATCAGAACCACCATCTGATGATGACGAGGAAGGCGGAGATGGGAAAGAGAGGCGGAAAAAGAGGCACAGAGTTTGAGCGGGTGTTACGTCTTTAAGCCCATATTGACATCTGAGCTGCCAATTAATTTCATGATATGTCTCTCGTGAATCACAGCTGAGCTAATGAGCAATTCAATTCAGTGAGGTTCAGTTTGAAAAAAGTACATGAACAAAAGGACGGACGAAGGGTTACTGGAATATAAAAATACCGTCACAATTAACTTCGGCTGGGATTGGGCGGCTCATCCATTTGAATAGGATGGTCTCACTGGGAGCTGCTGTTATCATTTACATTTGTTTTCCCACACAGCTGGAGCGTCAGCTGGCAGGACGAGCGAACACAAAAAGCAGATGTCTATTCCTGCTGAAACACTGCCCTCAGTATTTCTTTTTGTAACATTTCATTACCACGGATTGAAAGAATGATCGTCAAAAAAAAAAAATGGAAACGTCAAGGAAGGATGTCTGCTCTAGTGTATGACAGACTGTCCTGGTGACAAAAACAGCCCCCGTTTCGATCAGGGACACTTCATAGCAAGTATGTATGCAAATGGAAATCCACTAAAGCCATCGGCCTTACTCTAAATCCTGGCTATAGAACATAATGACCCAACCATCAGCCCTTTAACTCTTGAGAAGAAGGTCAGGGCAGCTTGCGATTGATGAAAATGTGTTTTTTTGTGTGTGCATACGACAGTCTGAGCAGTACTTGTATGTGAATACACAGAGACTGACGTGTCTCATTGTTCCGATTGTGCTGCTAGACAAAGCTTGTGCCTCACCCATAATCATCAGTAAATCCCAGCTCTCCAAAAGAACATTTCAGGGACAAATTCTGAACAGCACGGCGTCAGAAGAAAATACCATAATGCTGGCGACAAACCATTGAGTCACACTGGGTACAGTTGGCTTGACGGGTTGCCCACAGCGACAGGGAAATTACCCCCCCTTACAGAGTTGTGGGTTTGAATCTCCTGCTATGTAATTGGCAGAAAAGTCAATAACAGCAGGTAGAGAACCCTCGAGTTTATTTCAGATGCGACAACGGGGCAGCTGGGAGTTTGGCAGTTTCTTTTTTAAGCTGCCCAGCTTTGTTCAGCAGTGGGCCTGGAGAGCCCTCTGAGGACTGTAACGCTGAATCACCCGGCTTGTTTGATGACCCCCTCAACCGCTGAGCTGCTCACTTTGAAGCCCCTCGATTGAAATTCAAGGGGAGAGATATATATACGGAGGGAGAGGAAAGATGGAAGAGATGAAGCAATACTTGGTTGTCTTTTCCAGTGCAGTCGTTGACTGCGCTCAACATATGCCTTTTCACGTACCAATTGTGCTCAAGACACAAGGAGAGCACACGAGGAGTGGTGAGCAGCATGCTCGTTTCCTTTCCCATCCTCTTAACTTCCTGCTTCTCTAACTTTTCTTTCCAGCTGCAATGACGTACGTGTTCTGATCGCATTTCACACGAAAGATATTGTGAACTTCTCTCAGTATCAGAGGCACTTTTAAGCCACTTAAACCAATCTGACAACCTTCAGAGTTAATGTGAGTGTAGTCAGTATAATACGTTCGTTGAAAAAAATGGCAGAGTGATGAGTTTCTTGAGTTGCAAGAGGACGTGACATGCAGTTCAATGATGTTCACACGAAGGTGGATTCACTTACAAACGTGTCCGCATTAGGGGAACAGTCGGCAGCAGCCTGTAGTTCAATCACTGTCGTCCCTGACGGTGCACCGTGTGAAGCTTTTGTCATTACGAGACACTGAGTTTGGTCCGTCTTTCAGCCTTATTAGCCATTGTCTTCCCAACATGGGACTTCACAGCAGTTTGTAAGAGTGGCAACCAGACAGAGTTGAGTGGCAGCATGTGCTGCAGGAGCCCACTGTCAGATGTGTAATGGTATTGAGGGATACAAATTGAAAATACACTAGAAGGAGAGACCTTGGGCTGTTCTACACCAATATTATAGGCTATTAAAGTTTGAGTAACATTAGTCGTAATTACCAGACTGATATACATACTTTTATATACATCTTAAATACATTTTGACTCAATGCACAATAAATACAACATAAATAAAGTGTCTTAAAATCAGCAGGAGCATTGGGCATCATCTCCTAAATCGTTAATAGTCGATATGAAAGTATATTGTCAAAAGCCCAGCGGGCAAAGAACCAAAGTGAGAAATACAACCATCATCTGGTAAGCCGTAGCTGGTCTGCAGTTAGAACTCTGTTCCCTCCCCTCCCACTCCACCTTATGTATTATATTATGTTTCAATAAAGCAGGAAACACAATTTTGCAGTTTCCATCTTATTTCTGTGATTCTGTTCTCATACTGAGTATAAAGTAGTAATCTCTTTACCAAGGAAAACTGTAACTCCTGAGCTGCTGCACCAAGACTGTCCTCCAGTCAGTACTTTATGTTCACACAGTCTGACAACATGAACAGAAACACGTCTGCATAGCAGAGCTTCCACACGACATCAAAATGTTTCCGTAACAACATGCATCATCGTTTAAAGCTTCAACGTCCTCATTCACACTAAAATGTGACGATGGTGTTTTCAAAATCTGGGCCATTGTGAAGAGCAGTGTTTGCGATGTAAAAAATAACAGTTAATCTTGGATGCAAGGAGAGAAAAAGATGCATTTTCAAACTTAATGTGAACAGCGCCTGTGAGTGTGTGTGTGTGCAACAATGCTCATGTATGGTAGGTATCAAATAGTGTGCTCATCCATGCACAGTTTTGTCCGTGCGCATGCACTTGGGGTAAATCATTATAGGTCCAGGGTGTTGATAACACCTCTGGTCCCATCTGCCGTCTGTGTTTCTTAAGTTACAGAACCTTCCACACACAGCAGCTGCTGCTTTGGGCACATTCTATACCACTAAGTCTTCTGATAAGACTCTAAGATGCTGACCCTAATGACAGTACACTGTGTGGCAACATAATACTGGAAGTCTTGGCATGTGCCTCAGGGTTTTGATGCCGATAATGGACTACAGGTAACCTCCCCGTCATTAGACTTTGCCAACATAGGTGCCTTTCTCAGTCCTATAAGTTCAATGAAGAGGCTGCTGTTAGACAACAAGGGGTGAAGTATGGGTCACACTTCTAGAGTACAGAACAGGTTGAAGAAGCATGTGGAAACACGGCGGTCCCATGGAAACCATTCAGTCTCTCTCTCTCTCTCTCTCTCTCTCTCTCTCTCTCTCTCTCTCTCTCTCTCTCTCTCTCTCTCTCTCTCTCTCTCTCTCTCTCTCTCTCTCTCTCTCTCTCTCTCTCTCTCTCTCTCTCTCTCTCTCTCTCTCTCTCTCTCTCTCATATACACAGTTGCGTGGAAACGTTTACTCACACATGCATGGCAACTAAGCAGGCAGCATTTAATGTCCTCTGCAACAAGCAAGTTTGTGCAAGCTGGGTGGCAAAAGGCATGACTGACCACAAGAGCTGAGGCCGGCACACTCCGACGCAGTCGGTGCGCTCGGCTCGAGTGTGTGCACGAGAGGAGGCGTCGTCGGCTATATATGTTCCACTAAAAACATTCAGGCAGTGGCGACTTTATTTAGCTGTGCACTGACAAAAAGACTGATGATTAAGCCATGCTGACAAAAGATGTCAACAGCTTTAACAAGATTTCAACACCTTTCAATTGTTTGAGCTGCAACAATCAGACGATTAATTGATCTACAGAAGGGTTTCAGCAACTATAGCAGGCACTATGATTGATTTTTTGAATTTGAGCAGTTTTTTAAGCAAAAATTGGCAAAATGAACTGGTTCCAGCTTCTCAATTGTGAATATTTTCTGGTTTTCATACTCTTTTATGTTGGTAAATTGAGAATTGTTTTGAACTGTTTTTGATCAGACAAAACAGGATATTTGACAATTTTACAGACTAAACTCATAATTGAGAAATCGATTGAAGCATTGATTAATGGATTATTAAAAAAAATAAGTCATTTCTATAGCCTTAGTTGCATGGGACAAGCATGTGATTTAGAAATCCTGCTCCCCTCTCTTGCCAACGCAGCGTTCATAATTCTCCACCAGGAAAAAGGCAGAACATGGTGCGGAGAAAACAAAAAAAACTTACGACCCCAACTCACCCAGATGCCAATTTGCAAGGGACTAAAATGATCACATGACCTCTGTGTTTGGTGAAAACATGGTCGGTCATTTGTGGTGGAATTTTTCCTTGACAAATTACGGACATACTTAAGATCACAGACGACCTCCGCACGCATCACAAATTACTAGAGGTCTGCAGGCGATGCTGGTCAGCTGTGAACACGTGTTTTGCACGTGATTTTTATCTCCACTTGGACTGACCGACAACATCACACAGCCACAGATCAAAGCAGGACCTGATCAGCTGGTCCAACTGTCAGTTATTCATCAGGCAGTTGGAACGGGCAGACTCGGTGCTACAGCGAAGCCGACCGATTCACCCCTCTTATTTGCTGTACCTGAATCAACTGGGACTCAGTGGACAGCTGCACAGCAACCACTCTATAAACACCACTGGCACAATACAGCAAACACACAGCACCTGATAAGATTAATAGAAATGTTCTGGTGTTGCTGTTAATTAACAAAATAGTGGGCAAGCTGTAACTATGGCAATGATAATTAATTACTGGGACATTTGGCTGAGACTCTAATACAAGACTCGGGCACCAGAGCACATTTATCAGCTCTCCATGTCTTGTTGCCAACGTTTCTGCTTCTCTAACCTCTTATTCGTCGTCTAAACTTCGTCTAGGCCAGACTGTGATCAATAATCATCTGACAGTGGAAACTACTACATTATAAAATAGAAACAAAAATAGAAGTGTGAGTCCTCAGTGTGATTTGGTACATGATGGTAGTTAATTCTATCTGACCTTTAGCCATTATCTGCACTCCTATCAGGAAAAAGCAGTGACTTGTTAACAATGATCTTTACTAGACAAAGAAATCTCTCAATTATGGTCCAGTTCAGGGACGTCTTGGTCAGATTTTCCGCTGGGATCTAAATTGGGTCTAGTTAGTCGCTCTTTCTACTGGGACCAATCAGCCCCTTTTCCATTGACTGCTGACTAATTCCTGGCCGGCGCTAAAGGAGACTTCAGTTTTAAAACAAGCGGACCAGAGGGAGCCAAGAATCCCCATGAAGTGGAAAGGAAAGCAATTTCCTGGTTGACAGCTTCTGTAAACGTGGTGTCACTTTTAACCGTTTTAATCACGCCGTCCCCCTTTCACAGCGGACATCACGAGCTACAGCCACTTTGCATTTGGACGCGGGGCCCGTCTCACTTTTAACGTGACCCCGGGGGCCGACAAAACAAATAGTCAGACCGTGAATTTACACTCTGTGGCTGTGAAAGAGAGAGGCTCCTAAAATATTCATATCCTCACAAGGATCAGCCAAAGTCAAAATAACAGCTTGCTTATGCAGCGACATGAAACCAATTAGCGGGATGGAGTTACGTAAACGCCATGAAAAGCAGTGGGGTGCGATGGAGCACCCTCGCCCCGGCACCTTTCCCGGCTGATGGCTTTTCTAATCAACAGGACCTGCTGTTCTGCTCGTTAAAGCAGCAGGGTTGACTTGGTTGGCCTTCTTGCTGATTATAGCGCTGCTAGCTCCCATCGCCGATCCATAATTCAAAGGCTGGATGTGGTACGGTTTCACAAGCACAGCCCGCCCCGGTTGCTTCTCCCCGACTCGCTCCACTAGCGTGTGCCAAGTGGCAAACGCTGCCAAGACAACCAACAAAAGTCAGCGGTCGTGTAGACATCGACCGCTTTTATAGGCACTGGTTTCATTACACCTAAATGATGGCTCGGATCAGTAGTAAAATGACAAAAGAGCAATTGGGAATCTCAATCATTTTTAACGGCCTACGGTTCGCTGGCCGTCACTCACTCTGTAATAACACACAGAGTTAGGTTAGAGGCTAAAGTAATGGTTCCCTGTCTTTAATTTATTCATCAAAAACAGGCTTCCATCTGCTCTCATTGCCAGCAGGTAAGACGGGAGAGAAACTGAAGACATATCTTGTTCAACATTTTAAGTGTAATTAACAAGAAGATAAACTGCCACTTAAGCAGGTACGCATGCTGCTACAAGCCTGATAAAATGAAGAAAATAAAACCCAAGACAGGAAGACCGCAGATGGAGAAGGAATCTGAATGGGAGCGATACCACCTGTACACACCGGTGTCACATTTATAGCTTTGTCTTGTCTTTATCGCTTTGGTTTCAAAGGGTCATGAGGTTACAACCTTCTTTTTTATCAAGCTCACAGGGTTGAACATGCATGTATCGGAGAGATTAAGAGACAGGCTTTTAACTGTGGCTCATGTATCAGCGGGTAATATCTAAAGTGCATCTCCTGTTTTCCCCAGAGACGCCATCGTATTCAAGCCTCATCTCCGTGCGACTTTGTTGTTGCCATGAAGAATGTTTCCAATTCAGTTTCAACGGCTTTGTGAATTTGTGTGAAACTGGGAAGGGGGGGGGGGGGGTCATCATCAAGGCGCCACTAAGGCTGTTATACTTTAATCCTAGGAGATATTTTCAATTGGATATAGATCTGCATAGAAATACATCTGTTATTGACAAAAGAGTGGGATGTATAGGTGGTAAAATAGTTTGGCAAATGGTTTCACCATGCCCCCATCCACCCCTTATCTTTGGGTTGCACAATGACATACCCGTAGAGTCGTTTAGCGATGACATCTGTGCACTCGGTCAAGAATACCGCGAAGAATAAAAGGATCAACATCACAAAAAGAAAGCAATCAGGTCTAAGCGGTGACCTTTACGGGGCAACCTTTCAAGCTGCTCTTTCAGAGACGCAACCGAAACTTTGGAAAGTCCAAAGGGCACAATTGCGGCTGGTTATCTGATAGAAAACCTTGGAGCTGCCCTCTCTGCCCCCCAACAATGCTGCTGTAGATCCCGTTTCAGGGGCTCTCGGTGATCGGAGGTGTGTGTTGGATCACGGCGTACCTGATACTGGGTGCCTGATGGCAACGTCTGCTCTACATTTGTGGTTTCGTAAGACGTCTGGCTGTGGCAATCGAATGCCAGATCAGTACAGTCAGACGCTGTAATTCAGACTCACACACTCGTATATGCACCTGCAGAGACACACACACACTTAACATCTCAAAGACATGTTAAGTGGACAAGACATCTCTAAAGATCAAGAACTGGGTGACAGAAATAGATTTTCTTTCTTTCTTTCTTTCTGCCAGCTGTCAATTTGTCTCTCTTCTTTTTTCTCCTCCTCGCTCATTACCCCTCATCATTTCTGTTTTGAAGCATGTCGCACAGATGTATTATTGGACAGCACAGGCACAGCTGGTTACAAAGGATAAGAGGAACAATACAGCAATTTGTCATCCATGAAAGCAATTCATTCAACCCCCCCAAGGGATCTCAGTTAAGTGTGAAGATGTGGCGGGTGCAGGGTGTCCTTCAAAATAAAATAAAATATACCAAGTATCCATGTGCCAGACGTTCTTATTTCCAACAAGTGCAAAAATATCACAAACTTCTTCCTTTTCCTTGTGTAACAAATTTCATTGGTATTTATAATATTGGGAAAAAATCTCCTTCCGTATCCGCATCCATAACAATAACAACTGATAAACATCCTGCAATGCTGGAGTTATAGTCTGCCAACAAGTGTGAGCGCTCAACAGTTTCATCGGAGCAGCTGTGAACCAGGAATAATTGCTGCCTTCAAATGAAACATGCGAGGCGCTAATTTGGAAATGGAAGTCAGTGTGCTTCACTTTCAGGTGGTCTAAGTCGTGAGAACACTGTTGCTAGGAGACTGACTGCAAAAATGGTGAATGATAGGTTTTTTTTCAGTAAACAGTAAAACAGCAGACTTATCTTACACCGATAAATAATGAAATAAATAACTTCCATGGGCTTTAAAACAAATCGGCTTACGTCACACCTCAGAAACTTGGAGCTACGGCATCAAAACAGTGACAGCGTTCAAATACCGCTTCGTTGACTTCGCCGACGATTACGATAACACACAATAGCAGAAAAAGCCTTGATGAAGAATATTCTGAAACTATGTTTAAAAGCGGCGCACACATATCCCCAAAACACCACAGCTGTTACCGCTTTGGAGTTGTTCGAAATTGCACCTTTCAGCTAAAGCTTAAATAAACTGACATAAACTCATGACTGTCTCTTATTTTAATTGAACATAGTGCCGGCATTTCTCCATTCATACAGTGGATGTTATGTTCAGTCTTTGTTCATTCCTAGTTACCAGTACAGGTATGTAATAAAACAAACAAAAATAAATTTTGTATCCATCAGAGCACATAAACATTTAATAAAGATGAATATACATCATCCATATCACATTTTGTCTAATTATAACAGAGCAGCATCTTTTTCCATTTTAATGACTTTATATAGTGTTATGATTTACTCTATCATAATGATATAGATCTCTCTATTGCAGGTTTTTCTGCCTTTTATCTATTATATTGTATAAAACAAAATGTGTTTTAAACCTTTGCTGACTACTGCCCTGTGGAGGGTCTTTTCAGACGCTGGTAGCAGCAAGCTGTGCAGAGAGCCATTGAGTACAGTGTCAAGTTAACTTCCTGCCCATGTTCACACGTACTGACGTCAGTAATATAATGGCCCTAGAAAGCATGCTATTTTCAGGCATTTTAGTCCATTTTGCTTCCATCAGTCATGACAGAGTAAGAGATGTGAAACACAAAAGCAGCCATTAGTGTTTTCAAGTAGCTTCACGTCTTCGGCGGCCACAGCACGCGCTGAACTTTCCACTGGGTTTTTTTAAAAACACACAGCACTCCCGTCTTCTTAAGATGAAAGAGCTCACATACGTAGAATAAAGAACAGCGTCGTAGCTGCCCCGCGAGACAGAGAAGCTCATTACACGGAAAACGAAAATTGTTGGATGGATGAAAAACAGACACACAAAAAAGGGGTTTGAGTACGCAGAGAGCCAAAAATGAAGCATCCCCTAAAGACATCAGTGTGCTGATATAATTTAGTATGCAGATGGAGACAAACAGTATTGAAGCTTTGGAAAAACATTTTGCTTCGTGACTGTTGAGTTTTATTGTCAGTTTGATTGACATCTGCTGGCACTAATGAGTCATTTCCTGTTATTACACAACAATCATGCACATGGATCTTTTGTAACTTTGAAACCAGAATGAAAACTTGTAGTCTAAGCTGTGAGACTCATTATATATTTTATATGTATCTTTAGTTTAAGTCTCAGTGTGTTCTATGTTTCGCCCGGCTACAAGATAATTGGGTACAATAGCGTTAAGTCCCTTCAGCCCAATTCATTAGCATGTTTGCGTGGAGATTCAGGACTATTTTTGTAAAATTGCAATTTCTTGATTTCCGGATGCAGCCCTCAAAACTAAACAAAAAAAGGCTTTTGTTTCCTAAAATGACTCATCTTTTTCTGCTCCGTCACTGCTCTGGATGAGGTACGGTCGGCTCGCACTACTTCCTGATTACATTTCCATCGTTTTGTTTTCCGGAAAGGTAGTCCCATGGATGAGCCTTACCAGACAAACAACATGTTGTTATGACTGGGGGTATTAGGAAGAAAAACACCCTCAGAGATTTACTCCCACTGCTGCCTTAAAACCGAGGACTTATGGGAGATGTTGCCTCTGTAAACATGCTTCAATGCGTAGCTTCAATCTGTCTGTCCTCGGTGCCACCTCGGTTCTCCATCCTGATTTGCCACCTGTTGCTCTTCCACCTCACCACACTCACATTTCATATTCTCTGTATATTTGTTTAGCTCTCATTCAGTTCAATTTGTCTGTGCCTTAAGGGGATTCAGAGAGGACGATTGCCGATCACGAGAATCAACTTAGGACCTATTAGCTGTGTTACAATTGACCATTCCCTGCCTGTTTTTCTGGCCAGGAGTCCAATAAAGACGGCACATCGATGGCCCCGCGGCCGGGCTCTACTTCCTGCTTCAGGTGGTCATAAAGAAAGCAGGAAAACACTGCACTCCTGATTCGATTACACGGAACAGAGCACACACCGAATGATCTGCTCCTTTCACAATTCTGCTTTTCCCCTCAAATGGGAAAATACGCTTGCGTAATCTGCAACATAATTAGTTGGTGAGGTTACAGCAAAAGCCCTTTGGGTACTTCCTTCCTCTTCATCAACCCCCTGTGGACTGAATGACTCATGATACGCCCAAGGACACCGGGATGCCTGGACTATATTATACTGCTTTTTTAAAATTGATGAATAAACTCATTGTGATTCCTTGGTGTCTCCTGGTCTTTGCAGCAAAGGCCTAGCAGTGCTTAGTCAGGGGCAATGAGTGTGTTTTCTTGAGTACTAAAAGCTGTTCAGAAGAACTCACAGCAGGGCCACTCCAGCATCTAGTCTCCTTCAGAGGCCGCTTGTGGCGAGCCGCCACGCCCTGCCCTCTCGACGAGATTAGGAGTGGAAGAGCAGACATGTCATTGAGAGGGATCACGTACTACTCACACAAACCACGTGCACACCGACACGCACAATGGCCCTCGTTTGTAAAAGAGACTCAAAGGGAGGGGCAGCGGTCAGAGGAGTCGGAGAGAGCATCGCATCGGAGGCAGAGAAGTAGAAGTGGAGTTGAGAGGAAATGAGATTAGCCACTTTTCCGGGGTCAGACAGTCTATTTGCAACCGACATGTTAACTTAGCGTTGTGAGAAAGTAGAAACTCTTTAGTGCTTCATTTCTGCGTCTCCGCTGTGCCACACTTACCGTTCTGGGTTCAGGTCTCATTCCGGGCTCTGTCCCTGTGTGGAGGTTAAATCTTCACAGCTAAGAGGGGCATTTGCCATTTGTAGTTCCTGTCCCTCTCTTGTTCAACCGCGAGGCTATTCAAACACTCGGCCTCGTAAAAAAAAAAGCCTCTGCGTGGACAAAGTGTGCCCTTTTTCATGTTTTCACCCAGGTTTTTTAACCAGGCTATTATCGTGATGGAGTGTGTTGGAGAGAACATTTACTTCAGCCAGGGGCCGGGGAACATTAAGACCACAAGGGAACTGGGTCGTTTTTATGCAGACTGAGCATTTCCGATGCACGTTACTCACTGTCCACTCTCTCAGCGTTCTTCTAATTTAATCACACTTTCTGTGTTTGCACAAGTAAACAAGTCCATTTTTCATTCAATGGATACCGGAACTTCTCACAATTTTAGGGACTAGGGATGTCACAATACCTGAAATTTGGTAGTCGATAGTCTCTACGGTTCTCATGACATCCCTAGTCTATGCATTGCATTTCCTATGCAACATACTGATATTTGTTCTGCATTCAGCAGCAGCACATTACATCTTATTTGGAGCACGCCTTTCTCATTCACACCAGTGTGTTTTCCAGGGGGAGCTGGTTTAGCTGAATCAGGCGAACTCCAGTGCAGCCTCTGAGGTGAAGACAATTAGAATCTCCTCTGACTGACAGACCTGTGTGGAGGGTGGAGAAAACTCTACACGGAGCACTTGAGGTGAGGTGCTTTGTACTCCACAAAGGCAGAAAATGGGCCAATTCATAGCATACTGTAATCAAGTAGACTTGTACTTGGAACAGGCTTCATGATTATTGTTTTAAAAGGACTTGATCTGTACAAAGGAATCAAGGGGAGAAATGACAATTTTTTTGTGTTCTATCAGGGATCAGAATGAATCACCTGTCACACAGTTTGTTTGTTTTTAAGATAAACACATGAAAGAATACATGGTTGGAAAGTCTTTTTCATTCTCTGCTCCTCTTGTTGTTATAAAGAAGAGCTTTTAAGTCCTCGATTATCACTCTGAAGAGATGACCATGAAATGCCACCATCAATATCTTATGATATATTTATTGTTACTACATTTAAAGTCCACCTGGAATTGGCTCGAGAAGCCTGCCAACAATCGAGTCGAACAAACGTCTCTTCAAAGCGTATTTACGTATATATAAAATTCATGCCCAACCAAAACAGAGCCTTCTTTCCCTGTTGTTTTTCTTTCTTCTTCCATACGTAGGACTGTACTACTGAGGGACACGAATAAAAACAATAAAAAACAATGGCCCCGACCTTGTCCATGTGCCTCCATGGAGACGAGGCCTCACCATAAAGTATTCCCCACTGTGAGCTACTGATCGGCCAGCCCATGCTCAACAAGTCCCAGTGCTAAGTAAGACACATCCTGCAGGGTGTAAACACTCACTCCTACTAGCAAGACATTTAGATCGACACGTGTACGAATACATTTACACACTTGATTACTGCACTGACTCAATCACCACTCGCAAGACCTCAAAAACTGATTTTGAATAAGAAACCTTGGATCTGTGTAAATGCACTAAAGCTAAAAAGATGCTTTAAATGAAGTGTATTCTGTAGTGTATAGATGTAATGTTTGCTATGGATCCTTTACAAGTACATGTACTGCCTCCAAGGCCACAACAAGTAGAGTGAATTCAGCATAGTGATATGAATTGATCCTCTCGCGTCTCTCTTTCACGAGGCTGAGCGACCATTTTTATCCCTTAGGGGATAAACATAGATTCCCCGTTAGCCTCTTAATTAAGGAGGGGTGACATCACCTCTTTGGGTCTTTTAGTCCAAGCTGGGACGGAGCACGATGTCCGACGAAGGCTACTATTGCTATTGAAGGACCATACTGGTGGGTTTCAATATGAACTCATTAACTACAAATCATGAATAGAGGGACCAACGCATACTGGTAATAATGACCAAACAGGCTTTTTCAAAACACACATAAGTCTGTTTCTAATCTAAAGAACATGTTTCTCCTCTTCTCCTCTTCAACATAAAATGTTCAGGTTTTCTGAACCAAATCTGGTCTCCATTGTTGTCATTTTCAACACTGGTTGGGCTGGTTTCTTAATATCCCCGTCTTTATAAAGCCGGCCAGGACGCTTCATCTACTGCCAAAATGAATCCGTTCCTACATTACACTTGTCATTTTTGAATTAGTCACTTTTCCTTCTTTTGAAATCAAGCTATTTCCTCCATCAGTTCCCAAGACAGAAATCCACCAGCACCATGCTTTGCTGCTTAGATACAGCAAAGCCAACTTGTATCTTGTATACAGTTTGGAATAAAAGCCACTTCCCTACAGTGTGCCTGCCACTCTTTTTTTTTTTTTATATTATGACCTTGACTGCACAAAAACATACTTCAACCTGAGCCGTTTAATATCTCGTTCGTAAATCCACCTCTGAACTGTGTGCTACTCACTCAAGGACGAGAAAAGCCCTTTGAGCATAACAGGTGGTCCATGAAAGGCAGAGGCTGGATCCCCCGAGTCTGTCAGTGAGGGAGAGAGAGACAGAGAGAGAGAGAGAGAGAGCAGGTGGCAGAAGGCTTAACCTGAGCTAAAACCCATCCGATGAGCTCATCTCTGCAGGCTTAGTCAGCTTCAAGTTGTCTGTTTTCTGCCAGGAGAGCCAGATCTGGGTACTCTCACCCACTCGTCGTACCAGTGAGCCACGAGCGCCCTGCTAATCTGTCTGAGCACTACATGTAGGCCATATGTCTCGCAAACAAAGTTAGCAGTGCACAGTGGTGTGTATTTGTGGAGAGACGGCGCGTGGAATGTATCGTAGTAACAGTACATATCTGCATGTATTCGTGTGTGACGGCTACAGGTAAACAGATTCAGCCTTCTAGTGGTCTAAAGTCTCACAACATGCCTGTGTTGTTGTTGCTTCCTCACTACTATATCCCCTCCATTCATGTCAGGGCAGCCCAGGTAAGACTTTGTCAAGACACTGTCTCAATAACAAGTGTGTATATTGTAATCTCCGCTAATCTTTAACGGTGAACGTGAGTGGACCTGATACGACCCCATAGAGACCGTACAGCATATCTGTCAGTTCTCTCCACAGACATAATACATTATGAACTATGCTATTCGGGTATAAAATCAACACACTGCAGGTAAAGCTGAACAGGAGACACACAATAAAACGGGTTTCTTTTCTCGCTGAGGTTCGGTTGTGCTGGAGACAATAACAAAGCCGTGTTATGGTGGCTGTGTCAGCACCATTCCCACCTGCTCTAATCCCCTGAGTCCAAGCTTGTTTTAATGATGTCACGGCAGACAGAAGTGCTGATGTTGTCCTTAAGACCTGGCGTAATTCAATTACTTCCGAGAAGGCAAACAAGTCCGGCCTCAGCGCCGTGGATTATGGGTTTCTAGAAGTGTGCTCTTGTACAATCTTTCAAGAGCTTGACACAGCCCCTACTAATCATGAATAGAATGCACTGTTACACCAAGGCAAAAGTGAGCCACCATGTCAGCTGTTGCTACGCTGTTACTTCTCTGGATTCGTCTGCCCACCACCTGCACGCCCACTACCATCGCAATCAGCCCACACGGAGCGGAGAGACACCTCAGCAGGCTCCCTGATCATCATCATCATAATCACACACTCACACTGTTAGCGCTGCTAAACGGTCTCCAAGAGGGGCCCTGTTCAACAGCCAGGGCTGCTGGTAAACACGGTCCTCGTGGAGTTCGAAGGTCCCTCTCATATGGTCACATGGTAACAACCTCATTACATGCTGTGCACAGTGGTGGCGCTCCAAGGACGAGATCCTCTCAGGGACAGCAAATCCTATTTGTTTATTTTATTTTTTCATTGTTGGATTAGATAAATCCGTGTCTCTGTTGTAATTCATATATCTGTAAGACAGCCTTCTGCTGCTGGTGTAGGACTGTGGCCATCATAACCAATCTACATTCTGTTTGTGCACAAACATTCCTCTCACGGCTTCCTCTAATGGAAAACACAATCAGCACAAAGGCTCTATTCAAAGCAGTTTACTTGCCAAATAAATTAGACAGCCAGCTCGTATTGAGTAGAGATGAACACAAAACAAGACTGTTGGGAATACAGTGAACAGTCGGGCCAAATTTAGTTCTTCCACATGTTAGGTGATTGAAATATACTGTATACTGAAATGTCTGATATACTACTCTCATTATCTATTAATCTATTGAATATTTACTTGATTGATCGCTTGGCCTATAGAACATTAAAAAATAGCAAAGAATAAGCATTTAAAAAAGAAGTGGTTTCACACATTAAAGTCCGTTAACAGGTCTTGGGGATGTGAACACAAGTTGTGTAAAGCCGTTAGTGGCTCCAGAAGGGAGCTGTGTCGAGTCTGATAAATTGTCAGTTTGGGCAGAAGAGTAGTTTGAAAGATGAAAATATAAATGTGGGGGTGTAGTATTAGTAGGAAGTGAGCTTACCAGACCCTTAGCTGCTACTCATCTCTACTTGAGACTACATTAGCTGTCGCTATAATAACGGAACTCTTGTTGGCCACGTTGCATTGTGGGTAATGTGAAGATCAATCTGGTTCTGCTGCATTGATTTTTGTTCTTTCATTTTTGTATTCTTGAACCGTCCATTGTGAGTCTGGCAGTGTTATGAAAGGGCAACATTGATGAAGTACTCTTTCAAACAACGAACTGACTGACTCACTGGAATTACTCCATAACTGAGATGAATCCATCAAAGAGATGACGACTGCTTGCCCTTGTTTGTAACTCTTTGTTGTCATTCAAGTCAAACAAACACAAGGAGACTGACCTACCATCAATCCCAATGACTTATGCAAGTACAGCTCTGCAGTGGTTGATGTCCAATTAAACCCCGGGCGTTCACTATGGCGAAGCTTTCAGCCGCATGCTTACGAAAAAATCTGAGTCGTTAGAAAAGGTCACGCTCTTTGCTACGGGTATAAGTCATCCAGCATCCAGTTATAAATGAAATGTGACATTTGAGCTTTACAAATGAGTTGTTTTCTAAAAGAGCTGTTGGCATTACAGAGGTCCCTGCAGATACCTTATCTGTCAGCCTGATCACAGGCAGGCAGAGGGTTCTGAAACAGAGACAACAGCACACACACACACTGACCCCATCACACACACACTCACGTGCATTGCATACTGTATGCACACAGAGGTAAACAGGTTACTGACACACACACACAGCAGTAGAATAAAGGACGGCCCTCTCACCTGGTCGTCCACTCTGTGGGCCACGATCGTAGCCGCCTCCTCCTGCTCAGCATCGCTGAGGGGTCGGATCCTCAAGGCAACCTGCGGCACAGAGAGGGAATTTGACTCCTCTTTCAATTTAATCAAGACAGAAATATTCAATATACAGAAAATGTAAGTTTAAAAAAAAAATGATTTGGACTTTGCCTTGATGCGTAGGAACATTATTGACGGCACACAATAGTACTTGCTTCTCCAACACATGTGCCTGGACTCTGTGTTGATTCAGGTGGAGCTAGAGGTGTAGTTGAATATGCAAATGAGTTGAGAGTACTTAGGAGTGTGGTATAGGAGAAAATCTGGGTTCATTCATCAGTAGCAGCATACATGTGAATATAACGCCATCAATGTTGATCAGTGTATTAGTTGTGAAGCCAGGTAAATAATGTTTTCAGTTTAAGGAAATAACCTTTGAAGATTACGTCCAGATTATCTTTGAGATTTTAGACCATTAAATGTACTACAATTAAGGGGATGTAAAACTTGAAATATGTGGACAAATAACCGGACGGAGATAGTCTAAAGAAGGTGTAGGCTTATCAAAGCTTGACCAAAGAGTGAGGACTAAAAGTCTAGATGTCCTCATCGATTTGGAGTTTTGATTATTGAAGGAAAAAGGAAAAAGAAATCTCTCCAGAGTTGCCCGAATTTATGAAAGTGCAATAGAAAAATGACAGGAGTAATCTATTAAATGTCAAGCACAGGATGTAAGATATCTTTTTTCCCCCACAGTCAACCAGACAATTAAGAATACTCTCATTTAGAGGGTCCTGTGCTCAAACCTACGCTAACTAAATTGTTTAAACGCAATGACATTACAGTCATTTAGCAGATGCTTTAATCCAAAGTGACTTACAATGAGTATGAATGTGCGTGACTGTATGTGTGTGGACTGGTGATGTGATAAATAGGTGTAGGAAACAGATGTATGAACGGATTGACTATCTAATTAAACTCTAGATTCCACATTTAACCACTTCACAGCCTGATTAATGTCAATGTCTCAGAAACTAATCGGAGCGATGGCATTTTGCAACAAATATTAGCCTTCCCTCTTTAAACACTGGGTACCAATTGTTCAACCACCAATTGAGAGGAATATTGTATTATTATTACATCAATACACTCATGCACGGCCTCCTTATTTTTACACTTTATCTCCCTGCATGGTTTCTTTCCATGACAACATTCAGAGATCAATAAGAAAGCTTCTGATAGGAGCAAATACGATGAAAAAAGTCAATAACAATCCCAGCGGGGGTGTCACCTACCCAGAGGCTCACATGCATGTGAGCCACAGACAGACGCAGTTAAAAGGGGGAATGCAAAGGGTAATAACACAGCGCTCTGTCTGTCAGCACCCTGTAGAAAGTGTATTACACGCTGGACAAGGGAGAGGCCTGGCAACTGAAACAGCCACTTCAATTATTCAGATATGAGCTGCAGAACACGGTGCAGGTCTTGTAAGGCCGGCGAATCGAAAACATAACACCAACAATGGATGTTGTTAGGAATATAAAAAGAAAGATCTAGTTATTGTAAAAACAAAATAAATAAAAAAAACTGAAAAATACATTTTTTTCCAGGTACAATGTGATGCAGTCCAAAGCATGCAGACTGTGCAGGTTTGGTTTTTTTTTAGGCTGTCATAGAGGGCTCATTGCATAGGTGGAATAGGATTTCAAAAAAGTATAAAATGCAAAATAATACAAGGCACACTGAAGGGTTTGTGCATTGGGCAATAATTAAATAAAGGTAAATATAAAATAAAGGCATTTGCTTTTCAAACGTATTCCACCCATGCAGTGAGCCCTTTACAAGATGTAAAAAGCACACTACACCTGAAAGATCCAAACCACCTGTATGTGATGACCACAAAGACCCATTGTCTTCGTGTTTTCCCTCTTGAACGTAAATAGGCCGGACAAACAGTTAGTGAGATGTAACGCCACCTTTAACTATAAATCAATCAATAAGAACATTTCAGACTGTCAACACAAACTGGACCGTACAGGCATCACAAACGTTAAGGAAAAAACTGCATTTGGATTGCAGATTGTACAGATGCGCCTAATAAAGTGGCCACTGTTAAAAAAAAGCAACATTTAAAGGTTATAGGTGTAGTTTGAACTCACAGTTAGTTGGTGTTCCTTTGACTCCCCCGTGTCCTTCATGGTCACAGAGTGAAGGGTAAAGAGAGTCAACAGACGGGACACTGGACCATCCTCCTCCTCCTCCTCACTGTCCGTACCTGCATGTCAACTCCTCTGAAGAAGAAAAACACCTGCAGCCCTGCGCTCTCACAGTCAACAAGCCGCTTTAATGGACTCTGCAGCTGGTGTAATGGTCTCTGACAACAGCGACCACGGAGCTAAGCGACCTCACGTCGTGCTCACTTAACGACCTCTCTCTCGTCTCACTGTCAGCTATTCACGTTTGTCTCCCTTTTGTTTCTTTCTTCCGTCTTTTTAAAGCGCGTCGACGGTCAGCCAACCTCGTCCTGCGCGTCCTGTGCGTAACTCGCGCAGGTTGGAAACACGGGAATAATGTATCAGACGAAGAGCTGCAGAGAGATGGTGGTGGTGGTGGTGGTGGTGGTAACGCCGGTATCTGCCCACCTGCTACAGTCACTTCCTCGTCTGTCCCTCGCTCCGCTCGCTGCCGCGGGTTGCTATGTGTGTGTACGCACATGTGCGTCGTCGTCCCTGGAGATTCCGCGGAACACCGGTGTTCTATCCGAGCTGACTCCAGTTAAAGCGAGATAAACAACGCTAACAAATTTACGATTATAAACATAAAACCTGGATTTTCCAATATCATTATTATTTTGTTCTTTCATAGATGCACAGTGGGGGGATTTAAGTACATTTACTCAAGTACTGTAGCCTACTAATAGATACAATGTTGAGGTAACTTACTGTAGGCTACTTGGGTTTTTCCATTTGTATGCTTAATAGCCTACTTCTACGCCACTTCATTTTGGAGGAAAATATAGTAACGTTACTCCACTAACGCAGCTTTAGTTACTATGTCGATTTTTATTACAAATAAATCAATTAATAGTAATGATGTATTGCTATAGATTAAGTAACACGGTAATGTTAGTGTAAAGCTGAAACTCTTATTGTAATTATATATATTATTTATATACTTGTATTTATGTTTATTTATTTTTCGGAAATCAGCTATTTTGTATAATGAGTACTACTTTTATCTTTTGGTACTTTAACTTCCGAAAATAAGAATAGCCTAAGTATATCTTTAATTGAGTAAGACTATTAAATGCAGTGTGGACTTTTACTTGAAACAGACTATGTTGTACAGTGTAGTATAACTTTTGTTTACTAATGTAAAATATCGTAATACTTCTGTCAAAGCAGACGCGAACATATATACATTTTGTGTTTATTTATCTTCTTTAAAGTTAACCTCAAAGTATCGTGCTATACTCTTAGCAGTTCCAACAAGGCGTTAATGAAGTATCCACTGAGCTGTACTTTTTTGCTCCACTATGCTGACATCTGCTGGAAGAATAAAATTCCTCATCATGCCCATAAGACTTTAGAGGACCCTTTGTTTGGGTAGGTCACAAAGGACATCAACACCCAACAACAATCAAGTTGTACTGAAAACAGATTTATTCAATTCACAATTACACCCCATAGTTTTGGGGTCACACATACAATTAAGCACCATGTTCAGTGCCTGTACAATGCAACATGCTTAACGAAATGACACTGCTTAAAAAGAATGAAGCAAAACTGCAAGTATTTAATCCCCACAGAAAACCATTGTTAGGCAATACAAACATGTACCGCTTGGATGGTTTGAATTGCTGAAAATAATTACCTCAATATTCTCATTAATCATTGTTAGAGCAGCACGGCTTCCCAAGTTATGACATAAACTGCAACTTTATTAGCGGGATTAGATATGTAGAGAACATGAATTAATGGCTCTTTAGAAAGTACAAAAAAATAGTGATCCTATGTGAGATCGCCACATAAAACTAGAAAAAAAATATATAAAATTGGCACATTGTTTAAACAAAATCAAAATAAACCACATCCGAATGAGACAACTGTCTGTTATTGTACAATATATATATATATATATACAAAAGCCGTGGTCTCAAGGTAGTCTCGTCTCCAGGAGATTTGAGAAACATAAAGCTTCACTTGCAGGCGTGTCTGTGTGGGAATGTAAATAAATACCTCAACAATACCTCCCGCTGTGTGCTGCCAGTGCTGCGTTTGTGCTTCACAAATACCAAGGACGAAGCGCAATACATATCAAATAGTATGTTTACATCAGCTGTCATGTTCACATTTTTCTCTTTGGAGACCTGAATGTAAGTTTCGTAATGTAATAAAAACGGGAGGGCGGGATGAATTCTTATTTAATTGTCAGGTTGTTTTCTTACTTTATAGTGAACACTTTGCTATGTTTTACTGCAGTGAGGAATGAATCCTCAGGTATATAAAGACAGATCTTCCCTCAATGCCTCCCCAATAGAGGACACAGCATGACGAACACAACGTATCAACAGCAGGTTAAGTTCGACAGCACGTGTCAGGAATATTTAGCAAGTTCCCTCCAAAATATACCACCGATATGGTTCTACTGTCCCAACACCGCACAGACTTCGGAGACCTGGACTGATAAGATGTCACACACTGCCCCTCTGGGATGCTTGGAGTGGCCACACACTGTTTGTCTGCAGAGTGTGTGTGAGTGCGTGATGCTGTTTCCGTCCTCGGTCAGATAAAGAAGTCTATGCTTGGAAGTCGTTCCCAAAGTGTCTAATCTGTTCCTCCGTCATGGACAGATAGGTGGCCCGCATGCTGGGTGAGTACTGTGGAGGAAAAAGGCAAACACACACACAGACACACAAACACACAGACACACACGGAGGATGTTACGAGCTGATTCTACGAGATCAGGGTGAGGTTTCACAAACTGAACCTAATCATCAGCTAATAAGAAATAAAATGCCATGAGGATTTAAAGGAATAGTCCACTGAAAACCCATCAATTTCTCACCACGTGTAGGATTGAAAGGTGACTCTGTAAAGAGTGAGGCTTAGCAGGTGTAGGTAGTCAGCTTGGATACGCAGAAGTTACGATGGATTGAAGTGGCGGCCCAGACTATGGCAGTGTTGTCATTTCACCAATAAATGACAACACATGCTACTTCGGACACAGCCATGCTAGCTGTTCCGCTTGTCTTATAAGCTAACTGTGTGCTATAGCTCCATCTTTTGCAGAATGCAAATTTGAGGGCGGTGTGGATCTCATCAACTCTTGGCAAGAAAGCGAACAGTTTTCCCAAAAATGTGGAGCCATTCCTTTAATATTTCCTGCCATTTCAGATCCGGCTATTCCAGCAGTTGTTCCAGATATGCTCTCACCAGCTTTCACCACCTGACCCCCACACCCACCTGCACCAATGCTCCCGATTTACTCATCAGCCACTGGCTACAGGGCAGGTACCTGCCCTTCACCCACTGAGTACACAATGTTTGACCTTTTTTTATTCTTGTTGTGTTTCCCCCCCCCCCCCCCCCACTGTCTGCCTTCCGCCTGTCTGGTTGTGCCCCTCTGGACTTGTTTGCTTGTCCCCGTTACTGCTGCAGCATCATCCACCTCTCTGCCATTGACCTTATACTGAAGCAAGCAGGATGTGGACTTAAATTTACGGCTCACAGGAGTGGTTTCAGAAGTTTCTGAGGACATTTTGACACAACTTTGGGCTGCCTTTTGGAATCCGTCGTAACCGCTGGGAGTCTAGTCATCTTCCACAAAGAAGCACGTCACAAACATTTCAGAGCCACCTTCAAGCCTACAGGAATGAGAATGTTCTACGCTTAAAAGAGAGATTTTTTTGCGGAGTACTCCTTTAGTAACTCATACCTACAAAACTGACTCATGGCAAAGAAAACCAATGTAATTTACACTTTGTACAATTAGTAACACGTCAATCACTTTGACATTAACAGTAGCGTCGTTTTTAATCTGTCAATACCCAGATAAAATAAATTCTATAGCAGTACACTACGACTGGTGCAGAACACCTTGCGGCAGTGCAAGCTGTAGAATTGAATGAGTGGAGCAGAACTGCATGCACAGGGAGGCTAACTGTGAGGAAACCCAGGGACGTGGCTGCAGTAGCACCCCGTGAACGCCAGGGGGCAGACACGCCCTCACTGACTCAAACAGACTCTCTGAGAATGAGGACGACAGGTTGTGAGTTTGAAAAAGCCATGCCGAACAGGAAAACTGCACAGGAACCAAACGAAGTGATGTGAGGTGAAGGAAAAGATGCAACAGAGGTAAAAGTGAGTGAGTTAACCCAGAGGAAGAGTTGAAAAGACTTACTCGGTTCCTATACTGCTGGGAGTATATCTCCAAAAGTTGAGTAAAACAAAAAAAAGAGGAAATATAGAAATGAAAGATACAAACATACACATGACAAACGGACAGACAAAAAATATATAAAAGAAGCTGTTAGCCGCAGACTACTGCATGATGCTGCACATTTGAAGTCATGAGGAGAAGATCATTATACATCACTTGCTGGCATTCATTAGGAAAGAAGTCTTAAGGCAAAGTACATCATGTTGGAACTATAGGTCAATGAAAGTTATGACATTAACAAAATCATTTTCTTCATCTACAAACTGTAATAAATACCACAATAAAACTGTGGTAATACACAACATCAAAAGTACAAAATGTATTCATCGTTGTTACATATTTGTGAAATATAAACCTCAACAACAAATACCATGCAATTTATCAAAAATAAAATATGAATTTAGTTTGTACTTCCTGACCTGATGATCACAACAATGTCAACAATGTTGTTTAATAGAAACCACTGCTCTAAAGTCGATTCAATACCTGCAGAATGCATTTAACTGCTGCATTTCATCTCACACTCGTACAGCATGTTAATAAGAGGCTCTGCCCAGTGAAAATTGAATCCAGAATGTTTCTATTTTTATCCCTGTGATGTAGAGTAACAGGAGACAAGTGGCCCAGCGAGGGGCGAATTAATTCAACGAGGAAATAAAAGCTTTAGTGTCAACAGCGAGTGAGTTTATGGTTTAAGACCTGGATCTCTCCCTCCTGGCAATTTGGCCTGAGAAAGGCTAAATGATGTTCACTTCATGATTACATATTAAATATTAACCACATTACGTCTCCTCTCCTTGCACTGGTAATGTAAGTCAGCCTCAGTGAGTTATGGAGGGCAGAGGAAGGCACGAAAGAGTATCTCGTTAAATGAAGAAATAATTTTTTAAAAGTTGATTCAATTAAGGTTATTAGATATGGCTTAACATTTGCGCGAGCAAGTGAGCCCAGTCAAAATATGAATGAAATTACCAGCAGTTACTTCTAATAAAACAATTTCCTGAGCTTTGAAGGCTAAATCTGTCTGTTAGGTAAGAAGGAAGTGACATCATAGGAAGGACTTGGCCTCTGGGACCCAACGCACCGAGGGGGGTGGAGAGCCTCGTCCTATCAGAGGGACGTTCTCGTACCGCGGGTTTCCCCCGAACAGAGCCGCCTGGTTCCTGAGAAAGAGAGCGAAAGAAGCGGCTCAGAGGAAATGAAGAACTTTAGAAGTTTGCTTCCACACGTCACTCCCGCTTCACTCACATGTACTCCGACACGGGGGCGTTGGAGACAGCCGGGGCGGGCGGGTGAAGGCTGTTCTGGCTGCCCATGCTGCTGCTGTAGCTGCAGAAGCTGTGCATGTTGGTGAGGTTGGGGTTCTGAGAGGCCATCCTCCTCGCCCGCGGGTTGAATGGATCCTCCTCGTCGATGTCGTCATAATCTCGTTCCCTAGAGGAGGAAGAGAGGAGGTTTTCAAACTGTGTCAGGTGTTGCCGGAGGGAGAGACGTGAGGCAGAGATATACGGTGTGAGGTAAAAAGGAGGGCCGGGGCATGCTGGTAAAGTTAATTGTTATAGTTTGGCCGTTGATTTGGCTGCTAGTCAACATGGTGAGTCGTAGCAGCAGTAGCAGCAGCAGAGGCTGTGACGCACAGCTCATGGAGACAATTAAGGTACTTAAACTACTTCCTCTCTGAGTCACAACTCAGTTATCAGTCAAATCTGAACTACAGACATGACGCATATTATTAAATTCAGTGGAACTTACAGTGTATACTACTACTCTCACAGGATATCATGCCCGTTTTGGCTCAAAGCTAATGCTGACCGTGCGTTAGCCATCAGGGCAACTGTGAAACGACTGATAAGGGTTGCAGAATCAGTCATCGGTGTCAGACTGCAAAGTGAAAGAAGCGTTTACGAGAAGGAAACACACAGTGAACATAGATTAATGCCACTGAATGATACGCTACTTGAAGAAGTATCATTAACACCTTGCGCTCACAATTGAAGTTCTATCTGTAGCAGTTGTACAGAATATTCACACACACATACACACTTGGTGCTCAAACACAGACAATGTTTTTTTCTCTCATGTTTCATTAATAATGTGAAGATGTCGGCCGTATTATCTGCCCAGAGAATTGTTTTTGTTGCTGCTGTTTACATTCCTTATGATGCAAATTCAAAAGACGCACTACAAGGCATGTACTACTGCTTTTATTTTGCGTTTGTTGTGTTGAATACGGGCTACATCTGAATTTCGCTGTGCATCCCTGTGTTGCATAATGACAATAAATGATCCTTGGATCCTCGTACTGGTTTGGCTCAGTAGGGGGAAGCTGCATAGAAATGGCTGCAGCCTGGGGAAATGAGGGCGCTCGGGCAGAGAAGCAGAGAGCGAACTGACCTGCATGCAATTTGTCTCCATGCCCTGGGAATGGCACACAGCATGACAGTGAAGGCACAGGCTGCCAGGGTGGAGAAGAGGCAGAGGTAGAGGACGCCCTCCACCCCGTCATAGCACACCCCCACCATTGCGTCCAGGTAGTCCTGAAGAGGTCAAACAAATAATATGACAGACAAAAAGGAAGGCATTGTTCGTGTAACCTGCTGTGCAGTCATGAGCCACGCTGCACAGGTTTAACAGTGCACACACGTTAGTAGGAAAACACCGTTGAGAAAAGGTATTCCCAATAAATCTGAAATTCTTTCCGCTCCGCATTGCTCTGCTCCGGTCCCGGTTCAGCTTTCAGTCTCCCGATGACCTAGTTGTGCTGCTGTGATGCCAATTAGGATGCAGTGAACGAACCTTGTTGAGCCCCCTGCAGTCCAACAGGGCGGTCAGCTGGTGCAGGCTGGCCTCCGAAGAGTTGAGCACATGCTGGATGCCCAGTAGGTCTCTCTGTGGGGAGGTCACCAGACAGACAAGTATCAAACTCTGTTGCGCTCCAGCGTGAAAGTCACAGCCGGGTGTTTGTGTTGCGTGACGATACCTCAGCTGTGGGAAACAGAGGCACGGCGAACTGCAGCAGACCCTGGATCTGGATCTGCATGGTGGTCAGGGACCTCTGGAAGATGGTCAGAGGCTGCAAACAAGAAAGTGTGTTTGAACGCACGCAGAGTAAAGAGCGTGCAAATACAACAGAGGGCCACAAAAAGGTAAGTGGAAATTGTCAATTTAGTCTTTTGACCAAATATATTATTATGTCATGACTTTGTAGTGAATATATATAAAATATCCTTTTACTATCTTACAACATTCAAGTCTTTGTGGTGTAGGTTTATGTTCCCACCAACAGGGGGCAAAATAAACCTCCACATTCAGTACAATACAATAAGTGGATAATCTCAAGCCACCTGAAAGACAGCACCTTCTGCTCAATGCCTCTTTTTAAATTACACGCGGCCATAAATGAATTAATCTGTCACATCTCCAAAGTAAAACTCTACCTTCACAGTCACCCAACCTAAGAAAAGCAGCCTGGAAACCCCCTGGCATGTGGCACAATATTAAAATTGAAACAGGATATGGTCAATTACTTCAACCATTCATAAATGTAATTGCTTTCCTATGATCTGGCAGTTTTTTCCTCTGGATCTGTCCGTGGTCAAAACTGCTCTCTGCAGCACAATCTAAAGCCTGATCGCATTTTGGCTTTCAGCTTGTTCTCGACCAAATAAAGTAAAATAACAATAGGACGGAGAGAAAGTGGATGGAGGAGGACGGTGAGAAAAGAAGCAAGAGATGACGCTGATGAGAATAGAATAAGAGCTGCGGTAAGAAGCAGAGCTGACGCAGGAGAGATGCACCGCAGCGCTGAAGCACAAGGGAGCGCGGAGGGTGGAACTGCGGGGCAGTGCTGCAGTTCAGACTGAGAATACATGAGAGAGAGACACATGAGGGAGAAAGAGAGGGAGAGGGAGAGCTTGTTTTGTTTGCCAAAGCGAAAGTGAATTCATGCATCTGGCAGCTCGCTGGCGAACTTTGCACCTGTTGGGTATCTGTGTGGCAGAGAAGAAGAGCGCCGACTTTGTTTACCAGGCGGGGTGACGGCTGTCTGCCCTCTGCCGCTGCGCTCTTGTTATCCTCGGGGCACGTCTAGCCGAGCCAGATAATAAGATCCGAGCTCGCACAAATTGACTTTGCCACTGACTGATGTCAGCGCTGAGGCCAGTGTGGTGACCCGTAACATCTACTCTGCTTCTCCAGAGAGCAAATCTCACAGAGCCCTCAGAAGAGAAGGGGGAGAGGAGGGTTAACCAAACTGTCGCACATTCAAAAGCCTTTGTTTTTCGGAGCTTTTGCAACATTTTGCCATGTTTTGTTTCCTTGACTGAAGAAATACAGGCGAGAGAGAGAGAAGGATGGAGGTGACAGCCGATTCAGGAAGTGTTTGGAGGCTTGTGATGCAGACTTGTGAGGTGAAGTTAGGATGTAAATCAGACAGACAGGACTGGATATATAGAGAAAGAAGAAATTAACTCCTCATCCAGCACTCGTGTAGTGAATTGCAGGTCAAAATCTGTTTATACAGTTATGTTGAAACCTCTAGGTTACATAAACCCACCTCTGCATCATCATTTCAATGATTATATTTCAGTACGTAGTGAGGTCCTGCTCCACATTTACATACAGTAAATGCAAAAGCAAGGGATCAAAACGGTATCTGTATTCCCCAAAAGTAAGACTCAGACACCGATACCCATCACTTTCCCACTGTGGGATTATTTTGTTGGCATAAAAAGTCAAATTTAAGTAAATTGAGTCTAAACATACTCCAGTCGGCCTGTAAATACCCTGTGTACATCTTTTTACTGTAGAATATTAAAAAATAATATCAATGACATGACTACAGCGTTAGCTACTGGCCTCGCTAATAGATGTCCACGACATTTTTCAACTACATTAAGCAGTTTTAACCTAAACATGTAGACGTTTTATGAGCTGATGTTCCACTAGACCTCATCAGTCAACATTCAGCAAAGCCTCCTGTGTCCTACCTGCTGGAAGGGGTTGGAGAGGGTCTGGTTGCAGTAAAGGTAGTAATGAACAATATCTGTGAAAAAAAACACAAACTAATCATACGTCTGCTTTTTATTTATTTATTTTTTTACTTCACTGAAGTGCAGTTAGTGTCACAGCCACAGCTTCAGGCTCTCGTAATCACAACTCCATTAACGCCACATGACTCACACTGAAACTCACCAGAGCCGATGACGCCCTTTGTCTGGCTCAAGAGGAACTTGTCTGGGGCCACGCAGAAATCACTTGTGCCCTGAAAAAAACAAAACAACAGGAGACGTGTGAGAGCAGCGACACGGAAAACGGCTAAAAAGAATGAATCATCCGTAACATGAGGAGGTTGAAGATAGAAATTTCAGAGAAGACATGAATCAGAGTGCCAAATACTCTGACATTACTTCATTAATAGTTCTATGAAGTTTTGCTGACATCATTCTTATCAGGAAAGTAAAGAAGACAGGCTGCTCTTATAATCCACTTTAACACGTCTAGACAGGAATACTTTTCGGTTCTGTCACTCACGGAGCACTTTCACTCCACCGCACAGTGCTAACAAGAAACCCGCCTCGGCGAAATAACGAAAGTGAGGAGCGGAGGTCTCTGTCTGAATGTTAAATGTCCCTCGGGCTCAGGTCAAACACACTGCGCGGAGCCTAACCTTCTCCGGAGGGCTGAGATACAGCGAGCAGAGTTCCTCGGCAAACTGGAGCTAGTTTGTTAGAAATAGTGGGTAAAGAAAAAGGAGCTCTGCAATAGGGGAGCGAGTTTGTTTGAATTCCTGACGGGAAACCAGTGATTCTCTGAGAGATGATGTAATTAAAAGTTCTGCGAAGGGCTGCATTTATTATGCATTGATGCATTATGCACTAACTGCAGCCTACACACACAATTTAAAGTTTCCCATGCGCACACACAAACATTGTCAACCACTCAAGCACAAAAACATCTGACATGCACACCTGTGAACACAGACTGTAGCCACTCAGGAAGATCCTCAGGAAGACAAACAAATGCACCGTCAACGCGCCACACACCGGCACGCTGGGTTTTTCTGTGGATTGTGTCAGCTGTCCGACATCATCAGAGCGCAGCAGCAACACTCGGTCTCATTTAAAGTGGGACACAGCAGTCTTGCTGCAGCGGCGAGTACATTCTCACAAGTTCAACTCTGAGTCAGGGTGGAGGAGGCCGCGGGGATTTTCAGACATTTTCAGACGGCAGTATGTTTGGGGAGATTCGAAGGCTAAGTGGCCACCATTGGCTGGGATACTCTCCCAGCTTACACACCCCTTCCCCTCAACAGGCCGACACCATTAAACCAGTTTACGTGGACAGTTGCACATAGGCGTGAATGTCAGTTCATTTTAAACCCTGCAGCGGACTGATGACCTGTCCAGTGTTGGCTACAGTCTGCAGCCCCTAAAAGCCCCCAGAAATGGCATCAAGAGTCTGAATTAACCCCCACAGACGTTATAGGAAGTGGACGTACTAAGGCTAAAACAACTGGTGAATTAATCAATTATTACAATGGCAACAAATTACAATTAATTAACTGCATGCAAAGTGAGGATTTGCTACTTTTCTCTATCATTTTAAATGTAATATCTTTGAGACTAGGTCGGACAAAAAAGCTATTTTGAAAACCTTGGACATTTTCCCACATATTAGAGACTAAATTATTAAACAATTGACAGCCCTACAGAGTATTATGTGTATGGCAAAAAAAGTGTAATTCATATTCAGAGCAGACTGTGCTGAGTCACAGAGCAGAACTTGCAGAACTCTCTCACACACACACACACACACACACACACACACACACACACACACACACACACACACACACACACACACACACACACACACACACACACACACACACACACACACACACACACACACACACACACACACACACACACACACACACACACACACACACACACACAGTGTAACCTTCATGCAAGCAGGTTGCACACACTCAACCTAGACAAACGCACACACATACACAGGTCTGTACCCCTCACATTAACACAAAATAGAGAAGACACACACACGTACGCAACACACAATTATTCACACAAAGACATGATGGCTGACGATGGAGCCACTGCAGATTGCTCATATAATTGCTTTTTTCTCCACAGCTGTTTGTATCGACGCCTGAGCAATTATGCGGCCTTTTTGAGCGGAGGTGTTTTGCTCTCAAAGTGGAGAAAAGGCCCGGTGGACATTAACCATACAGTCCAGTCAGGGTCAGCCTCAGACAGACGCCCCGCTACAGACAGGTTACATAACAGGCCGGCGTAAATGTCATGAATCTGTGACTCACGCTGAGAGGACAACATGTAAGAATGATTTCTGTCCACTAATAGTTCACTTTACTAGAGAGTGAAATATCTCGATAACTTCTGCTCGGATTGCTATGATTTTGGTTTGGATATTTATGGTCCCCCAATGATCATTTCCAATGATTTTGATGGCCTCGCTTTTTGGTAAAAGATGGCTGTAGATGTTCCTGACGTTCTCTGACCTTTCCTCTGCTGCTTCCTAGGCAACCTTTCCTATTCGTTCACATTGGAGGCTTTCATGGAGGGCTACGCTCAAACTACATTTTTTATAGTAGGTAAGTAATGCTGGATTCTCATGACATTTACTGTGATATTCATGTTACCCAGAGAAAAACACTTTTGATTTTGGCAGTTCTGTATTGTGCACCCTGTCTTGGTTTCATAGCACCGGCATCACCAGGATTTCAACCATCGGTCTGGCAAACATTGACCACAGAGAGTGGAGACTTGTAAAGGAGACGGATGATTAAAAGGAAGATGAAACCAGAGACTAATTTGCTGCAGCTGATCGCACCTCCTGCTGCTTTCCACCCGATGCTCATTATCGCCAACTTAAATTCACTCTTGTTAAATCCTCTATGGCCCTGAGTCAAAACACAACACCCAACAATAAACCTGAGAAAAATAGCACACTTGCCTGAGGCAGGTGAGTCAAACACCAGCGCTCATCCATCTGATATTCTTTCAAATGCATCTCTGTGTTCCTGCATATCACTCTAATTCTTGCCCTCTAGGTCGCAGTCATTTTGGGGACGATAATGGAGCGAAACACTGAAATGATTCACCTATTCAGCACGATGGGCTTTAAAAGCCGCAATTGGATTCCTGTTGTCATAATCCTTGACTTCGATTCAAGTTATTCAGGCTTGTACTGTATAATGATGCCGACATGGTTCGTGTTTTGGGATTTTCTTCTTTTGTCGGGCCTATTTTCAGCAGCGTGCCGTTTGAAAGAGATCAAAAGCGTACGAGGTGACAGAAAGACAAACCTCACACAAAAGTTCAGAAGAAGATCGGGGCAGTCAGTTCTCTTTACTGAGAAGGCAAAAAAAAAAAAAGAAGAATGAAGGCTATAAAGACCCTTCATCAGCAGCTATGCAGCTCATACTACACGTGCAGGTACATACAGTATAAGCAGATGTGCAGCAGTGTATATAATCGTCTCTCCTCCCTCACCCACACACATTAAAAGACATTTCTCAAGTGCGATGTGCGTGTAGTTAAAGCGATTCATCATCACTGTCAGCCACGACAAGAATTGATTGCAGACCGGTTCACGCTCGTTCACATTAGGGTAAGCGCATCAGTCAGGGGCGAGGAGGCGGAGCAGCTTACCACAGCAGTGGCCAGCTCGGCTCCCAGAGAGGTCCAGCTCAGGACCAGCGTCAGCACTCCAAACACCATCATCCTGCAGGGACACAAAGCAACAGCAAGGTCACGGTAAAATAGTCACTGGATGCATGTTAACTGAAGCCACGGCAACGAGGACATGACGGCTTGGCAAGGCTCGTCATTTATCCAAATGAAGGAAAGACTGTTTTTTCTAAATTAGTCCAATTATAACACAATAATTCATGATTTTAATCGCTTGTTCCAGTAAGTTCGTTCCAATCATTTGTATTGATTAAATCATTGGGAGAGTACTTCATGTTTGTCAGTTTAACCTGCAATAATTGATTTTCTGGCCAATTGGTGGAGGCAGAAACAAGGTGCAAACACAACACTGACATATCTTTTAAGTGAATATGCAGGACTTGCTAGCAAACAGATGCTTATTTACAGATAAGGAGCATTCGTTTGACGTGATTGTGTCCAACCTAATGAATGGAAGTCCACTCTCTTTCAGCTCTATTTTGCTCTACACAAACAAAAAGGCATCTCTCATTGTAGCTGGTAAATGTCGCACTATGTTGACCTGCTAGGTGCATTTGATTGGTATTCGGGCAGGTAGTCAATTGTCTTGGTATTTGTTAAAGCTTTTTCGCTGAAAAGAGATGAGTGGAAGTTCTTGACAGTTGTAAATTAGCATAATTACAGAATACCATATAAGGCTAGGCTTCCTAAATTAAAGTCCCGCTTGCAGAGATCCATAAAGGAAAGTATATCAATTTCAACAGCAGCAAAAATAGAGGAAGAATTAACACGTTGCGGTACAGATGACTAATGAGTGGAAAATCTCAAAAACTAAAACAAAAAAAGTGGAATTTTGCAGAGCATCAAGGGGAGTACAGTGACGCGAACAGAGCTATATACATAACGGTTTCTGTCACTGAAAGGAAACAGCGTGAGCCCCGGGGGACCCGGAGTGGTGATGTCATTGTCCTGTCATCGGCTACGTTATGTTTTCGTACAGCTGCGGCGCCGCGGCTTCACGAACCGAGGCATGGCGTATCCGCTCCGCCGGCCTACATTCGATTACGCTCCCCTGGGAGGGTGACTACTCCCTGCACCCACGAGGACATACAAATGTGGTTTTGTTTTACCGAAGGCTCCCTCCCTGATGAGCTCACAGTATCCCAAAATGACATCAGAGACATGTGACAGTAAAGGGGGAGAGATGGGAGGGTTTCGGGTGAGCGTTTCTGCATGCAGGGGAGCGTCGATGGGTCTGTCTTTGTGTATGAAACAGCACAGAAGATCAATACGCATTAAAGATGAACACTGAGCTATTGTTATGTGAAATAATCCAATAAGCTCCTGTTGATTTCACCACTGTGGCACTTTCCAGATATTCCCCTTTCAGCATGTCAC